>NC_034412.1:29130175-29391583 GCF_002078875.1 Numida meleagris | reverse complement strand
CACCAACAGGGATTCCTTGCTCCCCATTCATAAGTTGATTCGTCAACTAGAGAGCCAGGGAGTGATCAGCAAAACTCACTCACCTTTTAACAGCCCCATATGGCCAGTGCCTAACGCCCGTAAACCGTTGACACTGAAGTTATCACTTGTAAAGAGCATTGGCCAGGTGAAATATATAAGAAATGTCCAAGGACATTTGATGACCCGAGAGATTCATAATATGTCTTACTGGTGTCCCTGGATAAGGTCATAATGTGCTTTTTAAATGTTCACCTATATGGTATGCAGTGCCCACAGTTCTAAATAAGAAGTACAAAAATGGAAAGGAAGTTACAGTTCAAGACAAAAATGAAAAGGACTTGAGCTGCTAAACATACAAGACTGTTAGTGTATGTTCTGCTTCTGTGGTATACTGCAGCATATTGACAAAAAATCTGGATAAAATTTGCCAAGTAATATTTCTTTCCAAGATAAAACTTCACTTTATTTGTTACTTACTGTCCCCCCCCAAAAAAAAGCAAAAAACTTATTTTTATGTTCTGAGGAATAATATATTGTCACATACATTTAAAGGGTTAAATAAAGAACACATGATAACTACCACCAAAGATATCAGTAATAGTATTGAAAATTACTTTTTGTTTTTCATATTCATGTCATGTAGCTGATGAGATCCCTGAGAATGGTCTCTTAACTGTTACCGAACTCCGGCGACCCTTTTCGTATTACCCTTGCACGCAAAGAACCAAAACCCAGTCCTGGCCAGCTACTGCACAAAACACATCAATATGATGAGCAGCAAAATGGCGTTTATTGGTAAAAGCTATAGAACTATATAGTATTTCTTATCTTTTGCTAGAGTGTTCCAGAAGCTCACACGGGCTCCTGGCCAATCATATTGAATCTCCCGCTTCTGACCACTTACTTCCGAAAGGCCATATACAGGGTAGTTATACACCTTGTTATGAAAACAAAGTACAGCTTCCCCGTCTTATGACACGGGTTCAAGTAAAGTAGGTCAACCAATAGCAAGCGAATGGGGAAGGGCCTTCCGCGTTACAGCCAGAGTGCTACGTTATTCGCCTAATACACAACACTTAACAAAAAGATTTTAGGTTTGCCATTAATTTGCTGTAAGATTCTCTTATTGTTAGACAAACACAAGGATAGCGCAGTCATAAAGACGGAACCAGGCCTGACAAAGTGATTACTTAAATTTTCCATTCCTCCCCAGTATGGACCGACTCATATAAATGCTGTTGTCTACAAGAAAACAAAAAGATACACCGTAACTTTACCACTTTCTTTGACTTCTTCCCTTGAAAAAAACAGCTAGGCAATACAGTCTTATTGATTCAGTATTGAAAAACAGCAACTGAAATAAAATCATTTCTGTTTTTTCACACTGAGGAATAGATCAAAGTCATTTTAGTCTTAGCCAAAAACATTGTCAAAAATCCTATTAAATTTGTGTGTCAACTTCAGGGCAGTAGTTCAGGCCTAATGCTCTGTAGCTGTGTTTAGCTGATGTTATGACTTACATGTGAATGTTTGCCAACGTGTAAATTTCTATCATTATAGCAAAGGAAAGAAAAGATAGAGTGTGCTCTCTGTATCTTGTCACACAAGGACATCCATGTTTTCGTAGTCCACAGGAGCTGGGCTGTAGTTTTTAGGATGATTCCCATGCTTACCAATGACACGTGATACATGAGTTAAATTCAACACAATCTAAGGGTAAACAAAATAGTAATCAGTACAGTAAAGTTCTGCACTCACTGCATGAATTCCTGATATACTGGATGCTCAGGGCTTTTTTGTTTGCTTGCTTGTTTTCTTGTACATAATTTGAAAATATAATAAGAATGCAATGTATTTCATTAGGTGTTTCTGTTATACAAATGTATTTATTCCATGAATTTAACACTGGAATTCTCCCCTAAAATCTTACCATTCACCGTATCTTATTCTAAGCAGATGCCCAGCTAATTGCATATAAGTTGTGTTCATACATATTGATGTCCATATGTATATATGTATATACATAATCTATATAATTATATATATAACTCACTAAAAAAAAGGTGGCTTATTTCTGGTTTTCCAGCTTACTAATCATCTCTTTTCTGTTTTGCCTGTCAGCAAGCTGCTCTGTTTCATTACTGCTCTTAGAGAGATACCTACAGCCACTTGATATGCAAAAGAAGTTACATATCTTTTCCCTTAGTTCTGTCCCCTGGGCTCCTTCCACCAGACAATTGGATAGCAGCACAGATACATCTGAGGCATCAAGAAGGGAAGAAAGAGCTCCTGTGCAGTCATGGAGAGTCACACAAGGGAGTCTGACCTGTATCATTTTATCTATTTCAGCATAAATGATGCATTCTTTATTGAGCAGTATTTAAATAATGTAGAATACTTTTCTTCTACTTGCCAGGAAAGCCTCCATTTAGTATCTCTTGTTTAAAACAGAATCTGCTCAGAAACCAGGATATTGTATGAACATCTTTTTATGGGTTTTCTCCAAATTTTATGGAAAACAGCGGGAGAAAGCATGGTCAGTCCAGTCCACATCAGCCTAGTCCATGTTAGTTCCACACCTATCATCTCTTTTACTGAGAGACCACTGCATCTGAGAAGAATGTATGCATACGTTTTCTTTCCCCAATGTGGTAAAGTGAATTGATATTCAATATAAATATGATAACAAGTGCATGTAAATGGTCTGAATTCTGTAAATACTGTCATCTGCATTATTTTCAGCCCTGAGATCCTGCTCTACCTGTGGACTAAATAGCATCACAGATAATGTGTGTAGAAAAGAAGCTTCCATAGTAATTGGGATCTTCACAACTCCCACATTAATTGGGATCTCTGTGCTGGTAAGGTATTCACAGATAGAAATTAAGTAGGACATAACAGAAAAAAACTGTGAAAATTGCAGAAAAAAATGAAAACTCTCTCATGTATATCCTCCCCCTAACTCTGCCGGCTTTCAAGTTGTCCAAAGAATTGATTGCTCCTTCCTGTCATCTTGTCATTCCTTTCCTTTTAATTACATTTGCTTCTCCAAATGCTGTCTTTTCTCCTTGGCTTTCAATCTCAGACTTCATAATAGTCATTTCGTTATTAGCTAACAAATATCGTTCTCATTTTACTTGCCCACTGCATGCTTTTATTCCTTCTTGCATGCTGGGAAGCCATCTCAATAATAAAATAAACCATGACTTACTTTTCTTCTGCAAAACTACTGTAAAGTTTCTCCAAATGATAATATGTCTAATAAACAATGGAGTAGACTGGTAATGAACAAAACCATTTACTTTTATGTGTTTAATAAACTAAGAAGTAAATGTATCCAAGATATAAGAGAAACACTTTAAAAGTTCCGTACAATCCCATGTGAACATCTTCATACATTTCGTTACTCTCTATTTCCTTGATGTTTTCAGAAGGTTACTGTACTTCTTCTTTTAGTCAGTGTAATCTCAGTCCATGAGACCCTGCTGATCACATTAGGTGATGACTTGTCTTGGCAGAAAGCAGTCTGTGGAGAGGCTGCTAGGAATCACTGTATGCTCAAGGCTTTGCTAATGTATCTTGACTGTTTGCAGTATCTAACAGGTTGCTTTCCAACTGCAGAAGGAAAACAGTGCATCTTTCTTTGCCTAATTTGCCCATATTCTCTTCTCTTTCTTTTCAGCACAGGTAGACAATTAGCTTTCCACTTCATGTCTAGAAAAAAAAAACATGACTGAGGATACAGAAAACAATATTAGACACGAGTATCATTGGAAATACATCAGTTCTTTTATTTTTATGTGTGGTTACACAAGTCTGCTTGATTGACTGTGGTGAGTCCTGACTGAGCTCCAGAAGGTATTCTAGTTTCTTTTTAAAAATTATAGCTATACACTAAAGTACTGGAAACACTTAAAGCAAAGGAATATATCAAGCCTATAACTTCTAAGGCTTTATTTTAATATTTCTAAGCCCTCATTTATCATGTTTGATCTTTCACCAGAAAAGGATTACCTGGTAATACTGTCCTTATGAAGAACAGATGAATGATATATATCTTGATATTTAAGAAGTGTTATTTAAAAAAAAATTACAAAGAGATTTATTCAAACATGATAATAAAAGTTTCTGCTAATGATAAATACAGAGAACAAGAAATAATTTTGAAGTTACTGCTGAAAACGTTTTTTTCACTGTAAAATTTTAATATTTTCATTTAAAAAATGTAACATCTATGCTCTTCCGAAGATTAAGTAGTAGGGAAGGAAAGAACAGCATACAATTACAAAGGAAAAATAGAAGTGGATCTTAATTGGCTAGAGGAATACTTTCGTAGTGTTTCTTATTTTGATTTTGTTGCCCATGAATCTCAGGATAGAATTCTAAGATAAAATTTACTTTCCACAATTACCAACATAGGTTTTATAATTGATTATAGATGGAAACAAATCTGCAGTGTCCTACTGTAAAAATAATGTTTCAGTGGCTTTTTTATTTCTTCTCTCTTAAACATGAAGAAAATTAAGTGAAGCAATGGAGCAAAGAGCAATGCAGGTGCTGGTTTCCTGAAATTTTTGAATTAGTGCACTATGTGCAAAGCCAGTGAACCACACTTTGTGTTAGCTGGCTAGGAAAACATGTCAGAAATCAGTGGGACTGCAGCGTACCCCGGTAAAGTAGTTTGCTTTCTGCCAAGTAGGAAGGTATAAGGTGCTTCCCACAAAAGTGGCCTGTGAGTTAATATACTTCAGTGTTGTGGGGGAAGATTTAACAACAAGGAGCTCAACAGACTCTGGTAGATCTTACCGCTATGAGGCCTCCGGAGTCTGGAGATAGGACTAAAGTGTAAACAGAATACTCCTTTAGTATGCACAGCTAATGTGGTCACATCTGGGATAGTTAAGGAACCCTTTGTTTGTTATCTATGTTGTTGGGAAGAACGTAAGGACAATTAACCGTGAGTGGATTTACTGCTTAAGAGTGAAGGATATATAAGATGTATGTAAAACACAATAAAGAAGACTTACTATTCTGATGCCACACTGACTGAGAATTCTCTAACGGGACAAGCGCCGACACAGTGTCACCAAGAAAACATATACTGGAGTTATGTGTTTTGCTATTGTACTGTTTCACTAGTTGGCATTTATTGTTTGTTGGTTGTATTTTTTTCCTGTGGCAGACAAAAATGTGTTTTAGAAAAGTCATTTTCTGACTATCCCAGCCAGATACACAAGTTATTTCACTTTTTTTCTATACTTCTAAAGAGTTCTGTAAGAGTTAATTATACATACTTTGAAGTTTGTGTATGGTCATTTGAAAATGCAATCATTTTTGTATTATTCATTCTACTAACAAGAAATAATATATAAGTAGTTCCCAATTGTTATCACAGCTTAGATCATGGTTTTTTTTATTTCTGTGTAGGGAAAAGAAAACAAGGATAAGGAAAAGCTTAAAGAAAAAAAAGCAAAATCATCAGTAAGCGATAGAAGCATCCTTTAGTGGTTATTCTAATACCACCTTCTACTGAGTATTAATTCAACTCTTGCAGCTTGAAAACTTCCTTCAGATCTGTAACTTTATGCAGATGCCAGTCTATCAACTCTATACTCTTTAAAGTGTTAAGTCTTAAACACTGTCAGGAATGACTTTGATGTTATTGATATACCCACTGAAATGCAACTCTTTTTTTTTTCCTTTCCTTAAAAGCTTATCTTAGCATTGACAAGGATTTGTTTAAGTTGTTTTCATTTTTACAGGCTTATTGTAAAAGCCTTGTTATCGTCATCTGACATCTACAGAAAAGTGAGTCAATGCTTATAATGAAGAAAGATAAGCATTTAGCGAAGTAGATTCCTTGCACCTTGTTTACAGTAGGAAAGAAAAGGTAGCTTCCAGGAAAAAAAAAAAAAGAAAAAAAAATGATCTCATCTACATTTGTCATCTACCTGTTGTAAAGAAAACTAACATAGGACATTGACTCATAGAACATTTTCACAAAGGAGACAGAAAATATATTCCATTTAAAAGAAAATATTTTATTTTACAGGGATGCAAATGCACCCAGAAAATTATTCTGGAAATCCTTGCTTATTTTAAAAAAGACAAATAAACTAGGAAGATACCATATGTGGGCAGTGGTGTTTTCTAAAATATCCAGGGCAGACAAGTCAAGTTGGCCTTTTCTGAAATAATTATGGCAACTGTGATTAAATAGAACAATTAAAAGTATTAAGAAAGTTCAATTTTTTTTTTCCAAGATAAAGGCATAAAAACACTATTCCAGCATTCCTATGAATTACTTAAACTACCCTCAACTGGAGTTTTTCAAATTTATCTTCATTTCAGTGCTTTCCTGTGATCACGGCTCTGCAGCTGGTGATACTAATGGGGTGAAAAATACTTAGAATACCTTTAAAAGATTCATCTGGACAAATCTCATTCTTTTCAAAATCAATTACTACATTCCCTATAGTCTATTGAATAATACATATGTGCAGCAAATATAATTCCATTGATGTCTGATGATTTCTTCATTCCTGTGAAGGAGATTTTACTTTTTAATTTACCAACTCTTGATTTATATTAGTGAATAGGTTGTTTATTAGTCCCTAAAGAGCCTTTGTAAACAACTCTGGCCTCTCTGACCACACACTTCTATCCTTCTCTATTGATACAGAAGTACATTAACATGCTTATACAATAGTTCAAAGACACCACTGTCTCAGAAGTGCTTTTATACAGTTTGCTAACAGTCTGAAGTGCTAAACACTACTTTCTTAGATGAAAGAAATAGATTGATAAGTACAGGTGCAGGTGCAGTGGTGTGAATAGTACGTTGCAGTTTAGCAAGATGTTCTGTGTACGAAAATTGCTTGGGAAACACCATTGTTCTCTGATATGCTTGGTTGCATGAAACCTGGATCCTGTAAACAAGTATGCTATATAAGGGCTTGTTGCTACAACAAAGTGGAAGCTGTGTGCATTCACATTGAGTGGTTGTGCTTCCCCACGCAAGGAGGGCAACCCTTTGGGAAAACTTGGGGTGTTTCCCAACACTACTTTGCTATTGTCTCAGTGGTATGATACTATTAGTTCAAAAAAACTATTTTGTAGTAAGATATGAATTGAAACTGATCAGGAACATAAAATATCCATAAATGCAGAATGAAGTAAAAGAGTTGGATGTGAATAGAATCAGTAAGAAATAACTTTTAATAAGACTTTAAAACTTTTGCTAGAATTTTGTGTTCTTTTAATTTATGTTTGTTTGCAGTTTTTATTGTAATAGGTTACATTTAGATCACCAGCTGGAGGTGTTTAGGATTTTAGAAAAGCAATTTGAAGGCAACCACTGTTTATTTTTAAAGAATTGTATTACCATCTGTCGCATTTTATTTTCAAAACTACCATCCAACTCTGTCAAATAGACAAAGAAATGTTAATCTAAAGGTCTACACCATCTGAAAACTTGGTTCAAATATGTATTCCAGTTCTCTGGTAGTTTAACAAATGCTATTTTGTCCCTGGGTTCTCTTTTGAGTGAAGAAACTGTTTTCCCCAAGGGCAAAGTCTAGGTGTCAGTCTGGTCACAGTTCACTTCAGACATCTTTCCCAGTGTGTGAGATTGATATGATTACCAGCCTATGGCAGGTTCTCTTTCCATCTGACCTTCACAGGTTCAATAGGCTTTTGACCTATATGTGTGTTCACCAAAGTAACTTGTGTCACACCCTGTGACATGAAATGAAGTAAACCCTCAATTTTGTGCTATACATAACTGCAATACACATCACAGAACCACAGAATTGTAGGAACTGGAAGGGACCTCTTGAGATCATCAAAACCAACCCTCCTGCTAAAGAAGTTCCCTACAGCAGGTCGCACAAGTAGGCATTCAGATGGATCTTGAATATCTCCAGAGAAGGAGACTCCACAGCCTCTCTGGGCAGCCTGTTGGAGTGTCATGAACCAAACAGAAAATAAAATTTTGAATAAGATAGTTCAGTTGCAAGGGACCTACGAAGATAATCAAGTCCAACTGCCTGGACACTTCAGGGCTAAGCGAAGTTAAGGTGTGTTGTTGAGGTCATTGTACAAATATCTCTTGAACATTGACAGTCTTGAGGTATCAAACACCTACAGAAAGCCTGTTCCAGTGCTTGACCACCCTCATTATAAGTAAATTCTTTCTAATACCCAGGCTGAATCTTCTCTGGTGCAGTTTTGTGCTGCTGTTATGCATTCTGTCACTCGTGACCGGGGAGAAAAGACTGGTGCCTCTGCACTTCTCCTCTGGAGGCTGTAGAGGCAAAGAAAATGCCAAGAAAGAGAAATAATAACAACCTCTTGGGATGATAGGAACCCAGAAGAAGTCTGGACCAGGCTCAGATTTACTTGTGTTCTTCAGAGATTTCAGAAAACAGACTGAAGCCCATCCGCACTTCATGAAAATGAGAACAGGGTCTGTGCCCTGGGGAAAGTGCAGTTTTCAGTACAGACATAGCTATATGCATGTGTCATGCTGGCTTGGATAAAGACCATTCTCATGTCTTAAAATTACAGGACTAAATTTTCTTTTGGTGATGAGTTCTTTTGGAAGAGTTCCAGTAGTTTAAATTAACTTTTTATATTTCTAATCTTAATTCGCTCTATGACCTGAATCATAGGATCATGGAATAGCTTAGACTGGAAGGAACCTTAAAGATAATTGAATTCCAATCCCCCTGCTGTGGGCTGGTTGCCATCCACTAAAACAGGCTGCCCAGGGCCCCATCCAACCTGGCCTTGAACTCCATAATATCTCTGGGCAACTTGTTCCAGTGCCTCATCACCCTGAGTAAAGACTTTCTCCTAACATCTAACTAAAATTTCCCCTCTTTTAGTTTAAAGCCATTTCCCCTTGTCCTATCACTATCAGATCGTGTAAAAGTTGGTCCTGTAAGCTCCCTTCAAATACTGGAAGACTGCAGTGAGGTTCCCCGTGGAGTCTTTTCTTCTCCAGGCTGAACAAGCCCAACTCGCTTAACCTTTCTTCATAGGATAAAAGCTCTCTGACCATCTTTGCAGCCCTCCTCTGGATCTGCTCCAGCAGCTCTACATCCTTCCTGTGCTGGTGGCCCAGGCCTGGATGTACTGTACAAATTTGTCTCAAGGGTTAGTCTAAATGAAAGTCTCCTCAGCCCTTCTGTTGATTTAAATACACTATATATTTCAAATGTACTGGAGAATGGAAACTCTCATCTTATGTGTTCACATGATAATGACCTGTCCTATAGGCAGTTAGTTAAATAACTTGAACAACAGACTGGTAAGAAAATAGCTAGACTGCCATCTAAAGGTGCTCAGATGATAAACCAGCCACAGCAACTTTAAAATAAGAACGGGATGCAAATACTGATTGTGGGTCAGGAAACTACGTAGAGCAGATAAAGGTAAATTTCCATTACTTCCAAACTCTCATTTTGTTAATAATTTCAACTCTGGGTGTTCATGGTGTTGTTAATAATTTCATTTCTGACAAGATGTGCTTTAATTTCAAGATGAACATCAATGTTATATTCTCTCTCTGTATTTAGTTAAGAGAAGCTATTTTACCATTCACCACTGTGTCTACTGGAGGAGATTAACACCATCCCGAGTCGTTTCACTACATGGACCTACTTTAGCTATGAATTTTCTAAATGAGTGCAGGCTTTGCTCCTGTAAAATATCTAGTCAGACATTTACACTGGTCAGATTTACAATGATGCTGTCCTTTTACAAATTTTGTTTAACTGGCCCAGGTAAAGAGGGCTGCATATTAAGGCTGCATATTTTTGTGTTTGCTGTTCTCATGTTAAACTAAAGCAATAGAAAGCAAACTTGTTTTTATATTCAAGAGTTAATCAAAATTAAGTGAGCTAGTAATAAGTGATCTCAGAATACCATGAGCAAATTAGAATAGGTCTTTTCTAAAATCATGTAATAGTTTAAAGACTACAACAACATTTCTATGCACCATGGATCTACAAGAGAAACCTGCTTGCACTTAGGCTGAATTAAGACTGATGTGGATCAGGGATTTGTATCGTACTTCATGGTCCTTTATGTAAATGGACAACCTTTCATGGGCAAGGTTGAACGGAACAGCTGAACTGATAGCTGAAGGTGGTAATCCTACCAGCTTCAAATGGATGTTCATTGTAGCTGGGAGATAGATTTAGAAGCTGATGCTCTGAATCACTCATTAGGAACTCTCAGCTGATTGACCAAAGTAGCTGGGATTAGCATATGCTAGTAGTTAAATGTGGAATCACCTGTGAGGAAGTCTGGATACTACAGCAAACTCCCAGCCACAGAAATAACCTCTCAGATTTTGCTAGGAAAATGATTATAAAACAAATGTTTCTCCCCTGAGTAATGACTGCTGTGAAGAGACAAGGTTTTCACAGCAGTTCTACATACTGAGGTCAGCTGTAGCAGTGGAAAAAAACAGTATTATAAAAAAATCAGTATATGGTAGAAACGTACAAGAGAAACATCCCATGAAAAGTTTAGTTTTGAGCAGGAGCTGAAGACAATATGGCTTTTGCATAAAGCACACTTCCTATTTCCAAGTGTGGGAATCGAATGTTGATTCTGTATTAGAACAAGATTAGAATTTTCTTGATTTCATGGCCTCTGCTGCCATTTGGGTCCTTTATCAAAATCTAGCTAGTAACAATTTATGTATAGCCAGCATGAAAATATATGTTGTACTTTGTCACACACATTGCAAGAATATCCTGCACAAATTAAAAGGACAAGTCATGACATGCCTTAGAGAGGGCCTGAAGAAGGTATTGAGGAAGGCCTGGCACCTCTCCAACCCCCTACGGTGCTCTTTGTTCAACAAAGGAAGCGTCCTTCGGACACAATGGAAGAAGCTTTGGAGAAAAACACCATATCAACATGATAAGAAGAGTACCGAGACATCTTGGAAACAGGAGGATGGCGACTGACTGGCACAAGACAGAACAAGTGTCAGAATGTAATTAACAAATGTAAATCTTCGATAAGATTGTGAGCCTGGAGTACCCAGCCAATGGGGAAGCAGGGCAGTGGGTAGGCAGGGGGGGAAACAAGGTACAAAAGCTGTCATACTGTATCCATAGGTGCGCTCCTGTTTTACAGGACTCCCGCCATTGCAATTGCGAATTAAATCTGCTTTTATCAGAGATACCGTCCTGATAAATTATTTGGATATTTCCAACACAAGGATATAATTAAGAAGTTATTTAACAAAACTAAAAGAGTTTAAAATACAGCCAGAGGTCCAATTTGTGAATAATTACCATCCCCATGGACGATATATAAGGCAGTATGATTTGCTTTATAACTGAATTCTTACAAGGCTTTTTTTGATCAGAAATATCTCCCAACCTTATTGAAACAGAGAGCAAGCACATGTCTTTCCTATACTTCCACCCATAAAGCACTGGTAGACGGTTCTGGAATTATATTTATTAGGGTTGAATCTTCACTGAAGACCCCACAAACCTTCAGGTAGAAGAAGAAAATATTCCCAGATACAAGTCTATAAATCATTCACGATTCTAAATGTGATGTTTTTTAAGATAGTCTGTAAGAGGCACTGTTTGGAAGCTGATAAAATGAAGTGATAAAATGTTCACTTCCTATGTATCCAGAAGCTAAATCTGAATGATAATTATTTTAAAGACTTCAAAGTATGTAGTGTATAATTCTGCCGAGAGGGATAAGATGACATTTTCTAAGTTAAGAATTTCTTTTTTTCATTTTGTTGTAAGGAAGAAATAACTGACATACCAAATACCACAAAACTCAATAAATATAGGATCTGACAACAGTATTATGAGAACGTAAGAAACACGGAAGGAGTTGAACTGTCTGGCTGAATGCTGATAACAAATTAACCTGCTGACTCAGTCAAGAAAAACTGCTTTTTCATATGTTCTTTTGAAGGGCTGGAATGACACTTTTAAGTATGTGTATACACAAGTAATTATATAGAAAGAACTTAAATACTAACTTTCTTCTTAAATTGAATAACTGTTATTAATTTTGACATAAAATTAATTTATAGTATAAAACTAAATCCTACTGAATTTATATTTTATTTTTAAAAACTTTATTATAAATGAAGATCTTAAAATAAAAAGACGTATTAATTCATGACTGCATTATATTTAGTTATGTATGCTGAATCATATCCTAACACCAAGCTGTCTTCAATGTGATTTGCATAGTTTAATTTTTATGTGCTACGTTTATTTTTGGTGTGAAAACATACAGGCAATTTCCTACTTTAACCCTCCAGTTTTGAGTTCATTGGAATGGAATTTATAAAGATTACTTGTTGAATAGTAGTCTACCTTTTCCTGAGCTAAAAAAAAAATAACAACCCTCAGTGCTAATTTGAGTTGTTATTATTTTTATCTGTCTCTGTATATTTCTTCATGCTATGCTTTTTTTTTTTTTTTTTTTTTTTTTTTTTTTAAGCTTTCAGGGACCTAGCTTTTCATCAATTTTGATGGTCTATAATCTTGGTAGCTCTTGGCAATTCAGCATGAAAGACTGGTATTCGTACTACTTTAAACACCCAGACAATGGCAATTACAAAACAACCATTTTAACAACTGCTTTAATTTAATAGCAGCTGTTTTTGATGTGGTTTACGTGGCTTTCAGGGTATTAGGTAACTAGATTACTCTCTGCTAATGAGCCCTACAAGTTTTTGTAAAACCAATTTTACCTTAGGTGTGGTTGTGGCAAAACGAATAACGATCATTAAGACCGCTTGCAGGATGGAGTACTCCTTAGTGCTAACAATAATAGCAATATAAGCCATACAGCTACACTGAAAATCTTTACTCATGCTGAGAAACACTTTTGTTCATGAAGTAAGCAGACTGTGTTCAATACAACCCTACAGACTACTAAGAATAACTGGTTTTCTTTACTCATTAAAAGGTTACTTACTTGCAATGTTTAGTTTCATATTGGAAGTTCTGAGACTTTTTTAATGTGGGTTAAACCTGAAACATGGTACAAAAGTGTAACTATTTAAAGCACAATAGCATATTATTTCACATGAACTAATATTAACTACGAAATTGATTTAACTTCATAGGAATAAATGATAATCCATATATTAATATATGTTAATGTATTAGGAAATTGAGGATTTGATCTTTAGCATATGTTAGAAGATATATTAGAAGAGAACCTAAAAGTACTGAGTTACTATAGTCAATTTTAAGTGGAATACAGACTGAGTGATGACATCCCATCAGAGTACGGCCTTTATACGTCTCTTCCAAGAGATGAGTAGTGGGAGTTTAAACTTCATCAGAGGGAAACCAGAACCAAATGCAAGTCTTCCATATGTCATAGGAGACTAACAATCAGAAAAAAGATGGGCATGCAGCCCTCCCCCAAGCCTTCTGACTTTTACGCAGAAATCTGGTACTTTCTTGTTCTGCAGTGAAGACCTGTGCACAGACCCAAGTCTCTTGATATATGACAACCTTAAGCAGCAAAAACATCTTCACCATGAAGAGTTTATTTCTTCCTGACTTCTGTTGTGGCTGAAAGATGGCTCTGAGAATTACAGTTTTTGAATTTGAGTGGGCAGTTGAATGGTATTTGAAAATCATTTAAGGAGGACAGAAAGGGGAAAAAAAAAAACATAAACTATCCTAAATTACAAATTCTGGAAGTACAAATGTACATACATAATCGTTTTTTTTTGCCTTTTGAGAACAAAAAAGCTTATGAACAGATTCCTTTACAAATATGGCTTTTTGTACTTCGACTATTTTGATTTGTCTTTAGTTGAAGACAGGGCTTAAAAAAAAATTAAAAACAAAAATTAAAAGTAAAGCACATTTTCACTACAGAGCTAACGCACTTCTAGCTCTGGAATTCTGTATTTGATCTGATTCTCTACTCCAGAAATTCCACATGTGACAGTTAGTTTTGTCACAATATTATCTTATTTTCTTTAAAATGTTTTTTTTTTTTCCCAATTAGTTTCAAGACTAAGAAAGCATTAAAATTAGCTCTGTGTCATCCTTCTGCTTTCTTTGTTCAGTTACATCATTATTACATTTTAGCACATGTTGAAAAGGATTTGCATCTATCATGTAATACTTGCTCTTTTATTCCGCCAAGTGCCATAAAAACCAAATTTTTAAGAGCTCTGGGTTTAGGAGTTCACTACACTGTGGTGATATTTCTATCACTGCAGCGGTGTTATAATACTACCTATGATACGCTTTTGTAGCAGAGAAACCAATACCTCATTATTTTTGATGTAGACAGGAATATCTATTTACTCCACTGCTGACAGATTATTGTAGTAGATGAACTTCTGAAATTCCCATCTTACAAGTGAATTTGATTTTTAATTCACCATTAATACCAGTGTTCGCGTTTTAATAAAATCTGAAAAAAATTCTTTATTTGTCTTCACAAAGCTGTTTGTCAGATTAGCCATTTCTGTAAGAATATCCTAGATTTTAAGCAGTTATTTTCATTTTGATTAAGTCATTTACTTAAACAGTAATTCTGTACCTTAAAAATATTTTTTAATTTCACGTATCTGATGACATCCAGAAATATGTTCTCTAAGTGGACCATACACATTGGCATACACAGCAAAAGTCAAAATTCTTCATCTTTTCCAATAGGAAAATTTTCCTACATAATTTTTTTTCTAATGTTGTGGTAATACCTCTTTCTCTCATCCAGTGTTCTGTGGGAAGTTAGTTTTGTCTGTTATGCCAGGTATGACATCAGTCAGTTATAAAAATTACAATGATTCTATATATGAGGAAGAAGGACATCAGTATGTCTTCTTCCTGAGAAGTCTTCTGCAGGAAGGGGCATAAATGAAATCTTATTGTGCCTTGATGTTGCTGGCATGTTTTACAGAAAAGTGTGAACACAGTGTCTCTTTCAGTCAGCAGAAATGTAGCTTTTCAATTCCTTATATACATACAAAAAAGATTTTATAGCTTTGTACTACAAACCAATTATGCTGCCTATCAAATAAATACAGAGGTTTTTCTCTGTCAGGAAAAAAATGGAGAAAGTAATAATGAATGAAAAGAGCCTTTAGCAAAGATACACATAATTTGTTTATATTCACTGTTAGCACTTTCATTAATGGTCTCTAAAAGTTTTACCCTTCTTCAGTTAATGTAAATCCTTATCTTGAGTTTATCACATTGCTGGTGGCTGATAGTTTACAAAGGCATCCGATGGAGCTAAATACATCTCTGAAAATCAAGAAACTCTTGCCAGTTTTTTTTCAGCCAATTCTGAAGACCAAATTGCAATATGAAAGCTCTCCACATAGTTTAGCTAATTTTAAATTAGGAACACAAATCTTTTCCTAAACTTATATGAACTTAAATGGCCATGTGCAATTATGGATGCTGCTGTTAAATGGAAACACATTTTTCAGTGTAAAAATCCTCCTTATCACATTCAGACTTCCTGAAACTCAATTACGTATAAATTTGACTTTCATTATAAACAATTTTTACTATCCCTCTCTTTACACATACAGTTTTTACTTTTGTTATTATTTTAATCTGTTAAGCTACTTTTCATTATGTTAATTCCCATTCTCATTGCTATGCTTATGAAATAATTGTAATTTTAATCAAAAATAGTCCTAGTATTAGCAAGAATATCATGAATTAATTTCCCTGTTTTAACAGGAGTGACACTGAAAGGGACAACATAGCTTGAATCACTTACAGCACTGACTTTCAGTTATTTAGAACATCAGCCCCATCCCACTGTATCTCCATCCTGTTTTTGTCACGTCTGTTACGTTCCATGAGAATGACAGAGAGCCCACCAGTGCTACTGAACCCAGACTCTGTTGCATCCCATGTCACTTACTCCAGGAGAACTCTGAGAACAGGCTGAAACCAAGCAGTGGATGTTTGCACAGAATTTACCACAGCAGAGTTTTCTGACACTGGGCAACTGCAATACCTCAGTTGTGCCAGAGCATGCCAAAGAACAAGTGGTTATGAAGGTGAGGATACCTTCATATATCTAGTAGAGAGATTTGCATTTGATCCTCAACATTAACAAAATTATGTTTGACTAGAAGATTGTAAAACGGAAAGCCAATGTTATTTCCAGTTAAACAAAGGCACTGCAATCGTAGCAAAATCATGCTGTTGTCTATGGGGTTTAGGTTACAAGATATGTTTTCCACATCAGAAAGACGGTGCTTCATTAAAACTTAAAATGCTGAATTTTTAAAGACAGCCAATTGAGTGACAAAGAAAACTTTGACACACACTTATGCAGCTATGTTCTGTCTCCATGTTCATGTCACACTTGGGTGGTGCCTTCTGCCAGCCAGGGCTAGAAGTGGCACACTGGCATGGTCTCTTTTGCTCACTGCAACTGAAGAACACAAGAGTGAGACCTTCTGACCTTCCTCAAATCAGCAAAAAAAGCCCTAGCAATCTTGCTAAACAAACAGCCTCTTACTGCTGAGCTTGTTTAAATCAGCCAGTTGTGATTCAAAGCCCTGATCACAACTTTATAACTTGAAACATATAGTTTCTGTGGTTTTATTTTATTACTATTCTGATAAAGCAGACACAAACAAATAGCAGTCACAGAGCACTTTCTCCCCGGATTCTAAGACAGAAAGCTACAACACGCATGCATGGGAGAACTATAACATGCACTCATGGGCATTCTAATATAACCATGAAAAAAGAATGATCAACCACACATCCAGCTCAACAGCTGCCAACAGTCAAATATATGCATTAAACCTGGTTGGGAATATATGCAATACAGAAATCACATCACTAGCAAAAAGAGGAATCTCCATTTATTTATTTTTAACTTACAGAAATAACCACTGTAATTGAAAAGGAATACTAATAAAGTTCCAGAATCCTCATGTGATTAAGAAGGTGCCAAAATCATCCAGCTGTCCCAATCTTCTGAAATACCTCTACTAAATAAAATACTCCAGACCTTTTGCACCCTAGGAAAATAAGGATTTTCATTTTTATTGCAAGTTTCTTTGAGGCATCTCTTCAGGCTCAGTTTTGTCTGAACTTATGCAAGTACACAATATCAAGGCCCTCTTTTGGCTGGTAAATATATCACACTTGGATTCCTTTTCACATGGACCTTACTAACATTTTCTTCCCTTTTACATCTTGTACATCTGACCAGAAAATGATAAATTGTTTCTAATTTATAGATTCATTTAACAGTAGTTTGTGATTTAATGTGCTGGAATGTAATACATGATGACTGGGCAGAGTCCAGCACAAGAAGAATTTGGTGGTCTTTCCTCAGAATGTTTTTAGTTCATGATCCCCCAGGGAAGTGGGACATCTGTTGGAGTATCCCATCAGTAGACATCTCCAGTGGCTAGCTAACCTGCTGGGGAACAGATCATCCTGCAGAGGGTGAATCATCAGCTTACAGATGAAAGTCACCCAAGATGACATCCCAAGTACTATTTGCAAACATCATATGTGTTGAAATCAAAGATGAAACTGTCAAACAGTAAGAGTGGGGGGGCTGGTTTTTATCCTTCAGATAAAGCCTTGGATGTTTATTCTGTTTGCAGTTTGCAATATTTTTCACTGCAGAGCCTGTCAAATTCTGACAAAATCTTTGTCAAGCTTAGTTATAGTTCATGAGACAGTAAATAGAAATCCTGGTTATGATTAGATACTGACAGGATCTAATAGTCAACAGCCTAAATAAAGGGAAAAGCCTGCCATGAGTCAGGGAGGAGGAACAGGACTTAAAAAAATAGCATTTGGATATCTTAGCCAGGATGAGAGCAGAGTGCCACTTTTCCTGGAGTTAAGCAAATTGATTATCTGTAGGACAGGATGCCAGAGCTTGGCTGGGGTCTATTGAGTCTGTGTTTTGTGGTAGGACAGAAGAGTAGCTGCTGAGAGAAATCTCTGACCTCAGCTAATTGTCCTTATACTCAAAAACTAAAAATCTTGACCTAAGCAGGAACTTTTACACCCATGTGAAGGAATGCTTTAATAACAAAAATTTCCAGAATTTTCTTCTATACTTCTCAGGTTATGTAAAATAGAAGACAGTACCAGCTAGTAAGGCAACCATTTAAGAAATAGAGGGAGCAGAGACCAGATGTCTGCATGTAGTACATGCCAAAGGTGCGGTATTTTTTGGTAACATTTAATATTGGGTGTCACCTGATAGATCTCATAGATGATTGGTTCTGAAGATTACAGGTACTGATTGTGGCAATGTGATAAAATATAAGAGAAGAAATATTGTTCTTATAATTCAGGACTGACAAATAATCTTAGAACAAGTGGGGTAGATATTATCATGGCAAAAATAAATCTGTGTCCCCAGAGCTAAGGCATAAAACCTGATAGTAATAAATACAATAGAGAAAAGAACTTACTATACAAAGGAAGAGGAGGGTAAAAGCAGAAATATAATGCAGGCTCACAAGGGTGCAGAAAGGCAAGTGTTTCCATGGGAAAGAGAAAAGAGGCAAAAAGACAAAAAACTTCAGGGATAAATTGTGGATCTCAACGGCTGCTTATTAAGCAATAGCCATTCATTAGTACTCGATGCCGCTACGCATGAATAGCTATTGCGCCTGCGCGTGCGACCAAATGAACCCGGAAGCTCCAAAAGTTGGGAAAGTACCCGTGCAGTCAAAGAACCGACCAGAAGGAGGGCAGGCAGCCCATGACAAAGAGCCTCATGCACAGTGTGTGACCGAGACTGTGACTGGATGCGGAGCCTCGTGCACAGTGGTGACTGAGGCTGTGATTGGACAGAAATTATGAAACCAGCGTGTGTCGCGGATGCTGTCAGGTGTGCGGGTATAATACCGGGAGCACCCCAGAGAATAAACGAGATCTGTTTCCACTGCATCAGTGACTGAGAGACTCCGTCCGAGAGAGCATGGACAGCCTCGAGTCTGGAGGATGGACAGCCGTGGGAGGGGCTAGCAACAATTGGTGACCCTGACGTGATCTCGTCCATGGTTTGATCTCAACAACAGGAGGGTGCTTGGGCGGTCTGACGGGACCGGGACCTGCAGTCATGCCCGCCGCATCGGTGTCGCAGACTGCCAAGGTGCTCCTTCTCCTTGCGAGGGAGGGAGGGATGTCCCTATTGAGGGACAAAGTTGATAAACTGATTAGCTGTTTGTGACAGAGGTGGGGGCTTGGGGCCCCGGGGCTGGCGGTCAATCTCCCCTAGGTGCTGGAAGCGGGGGATGAACTCATGGAAAGGGCGGTCTTGGGTAGTGGGACTGCATCCAACCTCTTGCCTGTTTTTGGGCGGGTGAGGGGAGCCCTTCGGGCGCTCCAAGAGCGCCAAGAGGTGTGGCGGGTGGCGGCTACAGCGGTTAGTGGGGACGCGGGTGTGGATCCCTTGGGCAGGGTCGGCGACCGCGCTGTCGTGGAGCATGGCTCCCCTATCTCCCCGATGGCGCCGCCCCTGGCGGTGGGGAATGACCCCGTGGGGGAGGAATGCGGACCGACCCATCCAGGGCCCCACTCTGGGGGTTCCGCTTGCACCCCAGAGGTGGGGGTTGGGTCCCCCCCCTTCCCCACCCCCCTGCCCAGCGGGAGGGGTTGGAAAGGGGGGCATGGCGGGGGCCCCTGGGGATTGGGGGGCTCCACGGGCAGGCGGTGCTGTGGGGGGGGGGGGTGAAAATCCTACCCGGGATCGGGCTTTGAGATTCGGCTTGAGCCAGTTTTCTTTGGACAAACGACCTGCGAGATTCCCTCCCTCCTCTCCTGAGGGTCATTGGCGAAGTATTGTGAGTGCGCGGCGGCCGGTGCACTGTTAGAAGCGTCTGCATTTCCTGTACATGTAGACCACACGGGGGGCACCTGGGTGGTCTCCCCTGGATTGGCGAATAGTCAGGGAGGTTCAACAGTCGGTACAGACCAACGGTTTGAGTAGCCCGCTTACTAGCAATTTGCTGGACTCCTGTTGGACTCTCGGTGACCTTAGATAGTGGCGGCGCTACGGGCCTGCTGTACCAATGGCTTCCAGAGTCAAACCCCCAAGACCGTGTGATTTTGCTCCAATGGTTGTATACCTCTGCTGTCTCCGCCTCAACTGTGCTGACGCTCCCTTCAACCTTGGTGGATATCATTGTTCGAGCTCGAAAGAGATGCCTCGATTTGACAGGCCAGGAGTTGGAGAGCATCACTCTCCCTGTCCCCAAGCACAATTTTGAGGCCACACTGAACTCTGACCCCTCTTTGCAGATGGCTTTGGTGGGTTTCTTGGGTCAGATTATTCACACCTGAGGCCACCTGCTGTTGTCTTCACCGCTGCCTTCCTCTTCGGTGCCCATGAACTGCCTGTCTGTCACCCCTCTAACGGGCACCACCATGTTCACTGATGCCAGAGGGAAGACCCACTCCTTTGCCCTTGCATGGCGTGAGGACAGGGCATGGAGAGTCCACTGCCAGGAGAGTGATGGGTCACTCCAGCAATTGGAGTGTGCGGCTCTCATATGCGCCCTACAAAGGTGGTCGCACATGCCCCTGAATATCATCTCAGATTGTGCTTATGCTGTTTGCATGGTGTGGCGTGTTGCGGTGGTTCTGTCATGTGGTACAGCAATGTCACAAGCCATCCAGTCCCTTTTGGAAGTTTGTTCGGCAGGTCTTTTCATAGCCATCAAGAGCTGCTGGGATTTCTTTCAGAAGGCAACTGGGTAGCTGACCAGGCCATGGCTCTGTGAGGGCCCTTGGCGCTGGCGGTATTAGTCGACACCTTCCAGCAGGCGCGCACCTCCCATAACTTTTTCCACCAGGGAGCATCGGCCTTACGCCGTCATTTTGGCATCACACTGCAGGATGCTCAAGCTATTGTGGCATTTTCCCCTCCTGCCAGCAGCACACAGAGGATGCCCTTGCTCCTGGAGTTAACCCGTGGGGACTAACCCCTGGTCAGGTGTGGCAGATGGACGTAACGGAGTATGCACCTTTTGGGCGACTTTGCTTTCTTCATGTGTCCATTGATACATGCTCCCACGCCGTATGGGCTACTGCCCAGACTAGCACCTCTGCAGCGGAGGTTATTTGCCACCTTCAGTTGGCCTTTGCGGCCCTTGGGGTCCCTGAAAAGATTAAGATGGACAACGCCACCTCCTACCATTCCCACAAATTGATGATGTTTGAAGCAAAATGGGCTATTAGGCATATCTATGGGATCACAGGGAATAGCCAGTCCCAGGCCATTGTCGAATACGTTGAAGGCCCAATTGGAGAGACAAGGAAAGCGGGGAGGAAGCCCAGTAGAGTTGTTAAACAGAGCCTTGTATGTTCTTAACCACCTCCAGGCTGACAACGGGCCAGTCCCCACAAGTGCGGTAGAGAGACATTTTTCAACTAAATACCTGTTATTCTCAAGGAAGGCTCTGCCCCGGGTGCGATTTAAAGATTCTCCGAAGCGGTGATTGGGAGGGTCCTGCACATCTTTTAACGTGAGGCAGAGGGTACGCTTGTATTTCTACAGGGTCTGGCACTCGGTGGATTCCTGCTCATTGTGTTCGCCCTTACCTCGCTTCTGACGGCGATGACTCAGAATGTACGGCAACTACTGGTGAACCACACAAATTCTAGCTCCATCTGCTTGACGATCAATGACGTGAGTAACCCCTGGAGCACGTGTATGATCACTTTCTATGTCCCCATCACTGTCAGCCTCCACAACTTAACTGCCTGCAATGCAACGCTTAGGAGCATTGTAAGCATAGGTCCGTTAAAATTTACCCTCAATTACTTGCTTCCCCTTCGGCTACCCACGGGGGTTTTTCTTGATTGCAGGGATGACAAGGTCTATCCCGTTATTCCCCTGAGCCCCAGCGGCGGGCCTTGCAGTCTAGGCATGCTAACCTCCTCGCTCTACACGGGTGAGGATGTCTGGAAGTAGAGGAGGAATTGCAAGAACAGGGATTCTGTTTGGATTTCAGTAAGAATGCAACATCTGCAATACAGAAAACCAGACAAAGGATTGCGGTGATTGTCAAGGCCTCACAGAAAAAATTGGGGAGAACGGGGGTTAGTTTGGATGGCTTGACAAATATCTATGTTTTTCTGCATGGTTAGAAAACCTGTTAGTGGGAGCTGCATTACCGCATTAGTAGTAGTGGGCTTGCTAATTGCTGCTTGCACCATCCCCATAATCCTCGAATTAGTTCAGCATCTACTAGATAAAGTTTTAGCGCAGTTTGTTCAGGTTAATCTGGTAGCAGGAGGATGGTGCAGAAACACTGAAGGACATGAGCCTCTCCGACAGGTTGACACAGAGATGTATTTGTAGATGTTAGGAAAGGGGGAGATGTGGGTCTCAACGGCTGCTTATTAAGCAATAGCCATTCATTAGTACTCGATGCCACTACGCAAGAATAGCTATTGCGTCTGTGTGTGCGACTGAATGCACCTGGAAGCTCCAAAAGTTGGGAAAGTACCCGTGCAGTCAAAGAACTGACCAGAAGGAGGGCAGGCAGCCCATGACAAAGAGCCTCGTGCACAGTGTGTGACTGAGACTGTGACTGGATGCGGAGCCTTATGCACAGCGCGTGACCAAGGCTGTGACTGGACAGAAGTTACGAAACCAGCACGTGTCACAGATGCACTCAGGTGTACAGGTATAATACCGGGAGCGTCCCAGAGAATAAACGAGATCTGTTTCCACTGCATCAGTGACTGAGAGACTCCATCTGAGCGAGCATGGACAGCCTCGAGTCTGGAGGATGGACAGCCGTGGGAGGGGATAGCAATAATAAATATTGAGGAAAAAATTTCGTTCCTCCTTCAGTCCACACGGTCTCCAACTCCTTCTAGTTGATTCTGCTTGTTTTGCAGCCGTCTTCTTGAGTAGTAGCAGCTGCTAACAGGGCTTAGATATGATTTGTCCCATTTTCTCATTTCTTATAGAAGTTTGTCCTTCATTAGAAATCATGACAAAGATGACAAAGGAGAATGCTAGAAACGCTCAGGATTGCCATCTGAATCTAGATCTGTGCAAGAGGCATGTTAAAAGAAGAAATGACAGGATTGTCAGTAAAGTAAATGCAGGAGATAAATTGCCAAGAACAGGTGGAAACTGGGGTTTGGGTACTGAATATTGCTAAGACATGCAACGTAGCATATTTGATATTTCAGATGCTGCAGGAATAGACAGCAACATCATGTTAAATAAAATGCTCTCAGAAGCCTTCAGGGGAAGTCACTGCAGAAAGTGGAAAGTGTGTTTAAAAAAAAAAAAGAAAAATTGAAGTACATAAGCCAACTGAAGGTATTTTGAGGTACCAGTAGCATTTTGCAGAATATTTGACTACTGGGATGCATATGTGGAATGGGAGATTTGGACTTTACGTGGATGGTGAGTTCAATTATGGAAATACTTGCTCTGAGTCAATGTAGGCACAAATGATGTGAAAACCTTTAAGAAATGAAGGAATAATGTCAGAAAAACAAGTCAGAATATCCAGAAAGGATATAACTAATCATAATGTAAAACAGCTATCCCTTTTCCCACTTACTAAAAAATAATGAAAAAACTGTGGTGAGATAAAATTCCACTGACTCAAATGTTTTGTATTATACAATAACATTATATTCATACAAACCATCCTCAGTAGTTGTGTAACTGAGCATTGAAAATGACTTTGTCCCAAAATAGCTCAGGAGCCAAAGAGATAATTAGCCATACTCAGGTGTTGGTACACAAAAACCCAATTGCAGCTACCACTTACTGCGTGAGGAAGTTGAGTCTCTAGCTTTTTGGGGGGTTGGGGTTTTTTTTTTTTTTGATTTTTTTTTTTTTTGAGCATTTTGACTTTCCCATAAGAACTTCTAATGACAAGAACGCGACTGTAAATTCCTGCTTTCTAGGGACTGGAAGTTTTCTAGACTTGAAGTTTACAGTGAGGCTTTCCTAAAACTCTGCTAATTCAAGGAGACTCCAGGAGCAGAAGTGACCTTTAGTCTAGAACCCAAGGTGGAAGAGATATAGGCTCTTGCCTTTATCTTCCTTGTTTTGGTTGACAAAAAATAACACAAATTTTAACTCTCTTTTCTTTTTCCATGGAGTTCTACTGGCTATTCAGAAGATGGTCCTGAGAGAGAAGTTGGCTCTACTTCTCTTCTGAAGTTGGGTTATTGTAAAAAATAAATGGCAAGATTCTCAAGAACAGAAGTAGAATAAGACTGATTCTGTAGCTAGGTGTCTAAAGGTGAAAACTACATTCTAGTCCATGACAGTTTTTGCAGCTCATCTAATCATCCTTGATTACACCTGCATTTATTTCCCACACTGAAGATGTATATTTTAGCATGTTTACATTTAAGAAGGTTTTAATTTTAAACTAATGAATAGCATTATAGTTCCATCTTTCTTCACCGCTATAGCCCGTGGCGTAAATCTGCACTATGAACCTGGCCAATCTGCTATACACAGGACATTTGGACTTTGTTGGCTTTATACTCAACTGTGGCTTTGCCCCAAGCATAGAACAGTTACATAGCTGCCCCAGACTGTAACATGAAAGATTAAGAATCCACAATCTGCCTCCTTGCTGTGCCCTACTCTAAATAATTACTAGGCCAATATCTCATGCTGCTTTCAGCTCATACATGTGGACTACAGCCAAGAGCCCATTCCTGTCACTTTGCTTTTTTCACTGTGCTGCTCTTTCCATAGTTGGAGGAGAAAGACGATGAGTGAGAATATTGCTTCTCTTCATATAATCTGACTCACAGCCAGATCAAACTGCTTCTTAATCAATTTCTTAATGATGTTTGAATAAATTCAGTATGAAGTGTATTTCATTTATTGCAAATAAATTATTAATATTTTTAATGTTTCCAAAGATAACACTTTGAAATCTCTTAATATTTTGGTGACATTAAATAAGAATGTCATGGAAGACTGTCTGCTGTTAGGGCCCAGAATCGAGACAGAAAATCTTTAATGTTATTCTAGTAGTGCCACAGATGACTTCTTTGTTCTCGGCAAGCTACTTGTTCTTCTGTTTAGGAAGATTATTAACAGAATTTTTCCTTTCTCAAACACAACAGCTTTTTCCAGTGTTAATCACCTGACCAGATATCTGAAATTCATTGATACAGCCTGGAGGTATTTAGATTTATGTCCTTATGTTTCAGAGAGAAGCTAGTCTTTCTCCTCTTAATATTTCCATAAATATAGGAATTTCTCTTTAAATCGAACAGAAAAGTGCATCTGGGTGTTTTACAGCCAGACTACAGTCACTTTCTTCACAGAATACGTAAACAGAGATATTTTAGCACTGATCTTATGACAACACTACCTCCTTCTCAATAGGTATATCCCTCAAAGTAAGCCTACAGTTACATGTAAACTATTAATCTCTTAGGAAATATTCTTTCTTTTTTGCAGTAGTCATTAATGTCTTAATTTAATATGTTCTATATTTTTAATCAAAAACTAAATAAACGTAATTTATGTTTGATACTTTGAGTTAAAAGTGGGCTTTTTTTTAATACTTGAGAACAGGTTACCTCAGAAAGTAAAAATAAAAATAAGGCCATTACCTCAAAGAAGAGTCAACTTTAAAATGTATTTAAAGTTATAAATGGCACATAGATGAATCAACTGTTGACTTTATTAAATAATTAGTTTCCGAAGTTCTTCAGATCTTCAAGGGTTTCTCTGCAATTTTATCATTCTCTTTGGTATTGTTTCAGAAAGTAATTAAATGTCTCTATTCAGGCAAGCTCTACAAGCCCATGCCTGACACGCTGATACGTGCTTTGCAATAGAAGATTAAGGCTGAGTGACATGTTCCTTCATCTAATACATAGTTGAGATATTTTCAGTGTTAGATTTTTCAGGCATAAACCCATAATTTAGCAATCTCTTGGTTATTGCTCCTTGTGCGCGTGTCTCAGTTTGAGTTTCTAAGCAGAAAACCCTGCTTTCCTTCTAGCCCAGTTTTAGGACTGCTGTCACACATTCATACGTATATAGACACGGCCCTAGCATACAGAATCTGTACTTTCACATCCAGTGGCAA
Organism: Numida meleagris; assembly: GCF_002078875.1. Classification (NCBI taxonomy): domain Eukaryota; kingdom Metazoa; phylum Chordata; class Aves; order Galliformes; family Numididae; genus Numida; species Numida meleagris. Next base: position 29,365,464 of record NC_034412.1, on the reverse strand, counting down.
GTTTTCATAATGACTAGATTAAAATGGAGCTTATTTCTTTGTTCAATTCATGAAACTAAAATCTAAAGATTATAATAAATTAATTAATTGAACACCAAGTTCATACAAATTTCTTCCCATTTGTTCATTTAAAATGAATGGTTATGGTAAAACTGCTCAGTGTGAAAGTATTAAGAATTCATTATTTCCAGCAGGAGTTTTTGCTTTTTCTATATAAATATATGAAGGCAATTTTGAAATGTACATATCTCTCTCTCTATATATACACATATACCTACTAATGTGTTGCTGAAAATACTGTGTGAGGAGGCTTTCCTGTCATTCAAGGACAATTCTTCTTTTCTAATTGTAATGTGCATTATATTTTGCAGATAAGTCCATTTTGTTCTGCTTTCTGAACAGTTTGGAACTTTGGCCTCTAATAATTCCATTAATAGTACTGGTCAGAGCAAAAATAGTTGTTGCATGTGATGGTGTTCTACAACACCTATTCATGATGAAAGCATCCCTGGTGACCTCAGGCAAAATGAGCACACGCTGTGTTTTTGGGGAGTTCAGTTGGTCACAAAGCTGATAGTGCTGGGATGTTGATCTGTCAACACAAAATGCCATCCTCTAGCCAGGCACAGCAATAAGTTCCTGTACATAAAATGAGTACTTAGTCTGACTGAGGGGACCAAGATGCGCAATAACATTGCAAAGAATCTGCAGCAGGACCATGAGCCTGTGGTCTGAGACTGCAGACTGAGAGAAAAAAAAAAAAACAACCAGGAGGCCATATGCTGGACAGCTATGAATATCTGACATCTGAATATTTTTGGGATCTGCAATACCTCCTTGATGTCTTACAGCACACAGAATGATAGATGGCTTTGCACATCTACCTCATGCTGCAGTGTTCATGCTTTAAAGGGTGGAGAGGTGGCATTTGCGTGGGCATAAGAATAGAGTGAAGGATGCAGGATGCCACTGCACATATGGACAAAATATTGCCTGGCATCACAGATGAGTCTAATACCCTGAAGTGTTTTGTCAGGAGACAGAGTAAGCTACTTGCAAGAGAGTGCAGGTCAGGAGCCAAGAGTGACAATCCAGCTGGCAGAGCAATGCCCTCACCCTCAGAGTGTAATCTCACAGTATCCACAAAAAAAGAGCAGAAGGAGGATGGAGTAGCCAGGTTTAGTTAACAGCCCAGCAATCACTGGTTAACAGTGATGGGGCAGGTCCAAGGCCAGGTCAGCAATACGAACCAACAAGGCAAGGAAAAATAACAAGTACAGCCCACCTATATCATAGATCAGACTAGGGCCAAGGGCACATGCCTTTGAGTAATTGCAGCTCTCTAGCTAGAGCATGCATGGGTGGAGGACCCAGAAGAGATTCCCACAGTTGTTCTGCATAGCTTTACTGATTTCATGGCTCTCAGATCTAAGCAAGTTAACAGTGCCTACATGAGGTATACTGAGTCTGCAATAACCAGGAAAAAAGTACCCTTCTGTTCATGAGTGCTAAGGATGCAACAAGCAAATTCCTGAAGGATGGAGTCTTCTCCAATTATTATCACAAGCATGCGTAGAAATGACCTGGGCTTCAAGCGCACACTCAGACACAGATACAGGAAGAAACAGGAATATCTCCTCACTCTCTATCACTGGATAGCATAAGTGGTATCTTGACTTGATGTAGAGTTGATTTGACTGAACTAAGCATCCAAACAAACGTGTATCCCTTGCCCCTTAGCCAGAAACAAAGAGCATGATGACATGCATCTTCGAGGATGAATGACAAGCCCTTCAGGGAAAATCTTCAGATTTTTAACTTAGGAGTTTTTTTGGGGGGATAACATGACACAAAATTGGTGTAAGTACAGACATGCCTCAGGGCTTTGTTGTCTTAAAGTTAAATCACAAAGGCAGATGAAAACAAATAGGTCCCAAAGAGGAAGCTGGAAGGTTAGCTGTGGAAGTTAGAGCAGTTGGAAAAGACCACATGTTTTTCTACGCTCATTTTGTTATAGTGGGACAGAGCTGGTGTTTTCTGGGCTTCAGAGAAAGATAAGGGGCTTTTCAGCAGTAAGTAATATGCATATTCATTGCTTCTTAACAGGACATGGAGTAAGAGTTTTAACTAAAAGAAGGTCATTTAAATTAGACTTTAGAAAGAAATTCTTCACTGTGAAGATGGTGAGGAACTGGAACAAGTTGACAAGAGAAGCCCTGGATGCCTCATTCCTGGAAGTGCTCAAGGTCAGGCTGGATGGAGTTTTGAGCAACCTGGTCTAGTGGCTGTTGACCCTGTCCATGCCAGGGAGGTTGGAACTACATGATCTTTAACATCCCTTCTAGCACACACCATTCTATGAATGTAGTTTCTAAAAGCAGCTCTAACAGTAATAATTGGTTGCAAAGAATGTAAGAAAAAGGAACAGTAGAAAAGGAGCACATTAAAATAATGGATGATGGAGCAGAATGGAAGATAAGGAGATGGAAACTATTAAAACAGATATAAATAAACAAAGATAGAAAATGATAAAGCAAAAATTGAAGACATTAATGGGCTACATCTCTATTCAGCATTTAAAAGATCTCTGAACTAATGGTTTAAGTGACTCACTGTAGAGCAAGCTACCTAAATGAATATAGTTGGGAGAACATTTACTGGTGTTTTCATTTCATATGACAGCCATAAGTATTCTTTCATGTTCAATTAATTATATACATGCACACACCAATGAAACTGGGAGCAGCTCCACATCTGTGACTGGCATTTTGACATGGTTAGTATTTTTAGAAAGTACTGTTAAAGGGCAATGGGACTGTGCCCTAATAGGATCACAGGAAGAAATCATACCATTTAATATATTCAATATTTTTCAATACCTTTCCCAAAAGTACACATTAAAAACTTGATGTGCCTGCATATAATGCTATAACGTGATGGAAAGTAGAGTGATAGCAGTGGGATGGTACAATCCTAGGCTAGAGCAAATGAAAACAAGCACACAGCAGGAGAAACAAAGGAAGAAAAACCGCTAATCCTCAGAAGACCTCATGTAGGCAGGGATCTCCGGCAAGAGATACCCTCACCTCCACTGCCAACCCTTAAATGAGATCTGGGAAGGGGTGGATTCCTGGCTCCACCCCTTCCAGTCACTCAGCTGCATTGCATGCACCTGAGCTCCCCTGGGTTGGCCCTGCCTTCCCACCAGGTGCTCTATCACTGGTTCAGGCTTACAAATTTTGTTGGAGATTCAATTGCCAAATTTTCACCTGGTTTGTAAAAGAAGTTATTTAATCTACATAGTGAACTTGGAATAACTTCTTTTTTCTTTTTATTTTAATTTACTGGAGCTATCTAGTCAGTAGGAAACCATTCATTCCGAAGAATTGTATTTTGTCCTGAAGCTATGAATCTAAATATCTAATATTGCAAACCTACGGACATCTCTTTGAAATAATCATATATTTAACACTGTGCATATAAGTAGTCCAGTAAAACGAACTGGACTAGTCCATTAGTAGTATTGGTCATGTGCAAAAGATTTTACAGATCTAGAGTTTGATTATTTCCCATTTTTGTCATTGAATTTCAGCTTGTTGTTTAGATAGCATAAGTTCAGACAGCTGTAAACTGCTATAATCTTCTTATTTTTGAGAAATATCTGAAGCAAGTATTTCAAGAAAAAACATAAAAAATTATTTCTTGAGACTTTGCACTTCAAAGCAAATCATTAATGTTTTTACACAAAACCAAGAAAAAATAAGTTGTAAGGTACAACGCTGCTTTTCTATTTCAAAAACTCTGCAAAAGAAGCTGCAAGTAACAACTTTTAAATTCTACACTTGGATTCTTTGAATGTTTTATGAGTGTTAACCTCATGCATGTGAATATTTCAAGGTCATAAGTAGGAACTTAATATCGTTTGACACTCTACTGTCTGTGCATTGCCTCCTCAAAACAGCCCTATAGAGAAGGACTTGGAGGTTCTGGTGAATGAAAAGATTTTCATGAGCAGGCAGTATGCACTTATATGCCCAAAGGCCAACAGTATCCTGGGCTGCATCAAAAGAGAGGTGCTTAGAAGAGGGAGGGAGGTGATTGTTCCCCTCTGTTCTGCCCTTCTGAATCCCCACCTGCAGTACTGTACTCAGGCCCGGGGCCCCCATTACAAGATGAAGATGTACCTGCTCCATCAGGTACAGAGGAGTCCGTGAGGATGATCAGAGGGCTGGAACACCTCTTCTATGAAGAGAGGTTGAGAGAACTGGGGTTGCTCAGCCTGGAGAAGAGAAAGTTCCAGGGAGACCTCATCATGGCCTTTCAGTACTTAAAGGGAGCTTATAGCAGGAAGAAGACTGACTATTTACACAAGCAGATAGTGATAGGACAAGGGGGGGATGATTTAAAACCAAAAGAAGGGAGATTTAGATTAGATGTTAGAAGGAAATTCTTCACTTAAAGGCTGGTGAGACACTGGAGCAAGTTTCTCGGGGAAGCTGTGTGTACTCCATCCCTGGAGGGGCTCAAGGCCAGGTTGGATGAGGCCCTGGGCAGCTTGAGCTGGTGAGTGGCAACTGTTTCCATGACAGGGGGTTGGAACTGCATGGGCTATAACATTTTTTCCAACCCAAGCCTCTCTATGAAAATAGCTCCATGTTGAATGACTTTCTGCATAATGAAAGTCCTGAAAGAAATTTGTTTTGTTTTGAACATAAAACTATTTTAGAAATTTTCAAAATAACTGATTGAGAAGAAAAAAATATATTCTATAATCTAGTGTAGTTGCCTGTATTTAAATGTGTTAAATACTGTAAATATTTTAAGTAATATTATAGTATTACAGAATACCCTTTTTTGATAAACTGAAAATTCCTGCAGTACTATTGCGATAGGACTCAAAGTGCCAAAGATATTCTTTTCAAAAAATGTCAGGCAAATTAGAAGCACTGTTTTGAAATTAATATTTGGCATTTTCACTTAGCTTCATACATGAAATATTTCTCTTACCATTTAAAAGAGTAGGATCACTTGGGTTTCAGATCACTTTCAAAATAAAGATGTATCCACAAGTTACTAGACAGATGATTTTACATGTTTTCAATTAAGTAGGCAGGATACTCAAAGCCTTTTTAGTCCACTTATGAGTGAAGCAGGAGCAGATACAGAGAAGCAATTAATTTTGATAACAAATGCTAAGCTTTTTATCTCCATATTCTATAATCTGTTCCAAGTACTAAACAGATCAAATACAAAAATGTCAAGTAGTGAGTCTAGCTTGAAATACTGACTTGCCTTAAGCAGTTTGGCATTGGATAGCATAACGTGAAAACAGTTTCCCAGTAGGAAATGAACTGAAATATATTTTTTTTCATCAACTGCACGGTATTATCGTAGCAGTAAGTTTTGAAGATACATCCCAATTCTGTATCCCAGATGACTGAGACATGAGCACATTTTTCCTATTCTTTGAACATTTATTTATTTCAAACTCCTAGTTCCACAATACCAGATGCCTTTACAGGCGTTCTTGAAGAAAAATTTCTTCAGAGTTGTGGTTGAAATGGATACTGATTTTTTGATGTGTCCCCTCCACCCTATCAACTTTAAAACTAGGAATTCATTAGCTCCGAATTGCTCTTTGCAGTTCTCTAGTTCCGGTTCCAAGAGAAGGACTTCCTAAAGCATTTCCTAGTGGTTATTTGATTGGTTTGGTTGTTGGTTTGGTTTTTGTTCCTCTTTCTTACCTCACACCCCCAACCCCTCTGATCTCCCCCCTGTAGTACTTATCCACTTAGCATTTTCCCTTTGGAGAGAATCACAGATTGATTTATTTAACTTTCCAAGGTATTGAAGTGGCAATATTTTGGCTAGTATAAAGTTTGTATACCTCCTTACTAAATACTTTTTCTGAACTCAGTGCAATCATTAAAGCATATCTACAGATCACAATGTTTAACAACTCCAAACATTTCATGCTGTAAATTCAGACTTAAAAAAAGAAAATGTTTATCTGCAACAAACTAGTTCTTTAATAGGCAGGTTCTTAACACGTAGCAGGCTTCATTCTTATGAAGATGCCACTATCTCCTCAAAATAACCTGTTAAAACAGCAGAAATCCATAACAAAGGCTAATTAGATGCAGTCACTCTGCCCACTTGGAAATCTAATACTTTCTGTGTGTTGGTTTTTTTTTTTCTGCCTGCAGTTGATATAAGAATCACATAACATCATTATAAATAGTCTCGTGTTTCTGCTGGCCTTACACAGCTTTCCACTGAATGAGGGTCCTTCATTCTTATCACTGAGGTTTCTTTTGCGTAGTCATATTTAATACCTTGACACTGGTGCAAATTTTATTCTTAACTCATAAAATAATCTCTTGGGAGATGAGGAATGAGTTTCCACAGAAAATGTTTCCCATGCAGACTGGAAGAGTGTTTTTCTAAGTAAAGAAGTAGTAGTAAAGAAGAGCATATTCAGCCTCGTGACATCAACATCTGCTGTGCAGGAGTTTTATTGGACTTTACTTTTCTTTTATCCTCCTTCACAGAATTTCTAAAATCCATAGGATCATTTTCTTTGTAAACCTTGGTATTGTTGAAAAATTCCCAGCTGCCACTATCTCCACAGATCTGACCTGGAAGTTGCCCAGATGTTCCGTGTTCAGGGATAGAAAACCTTGCTGGTGCTTCATGTTCATGAAGTTGTCGTCAACATCCATGAGGAATATTTCAGCCTCCAACAGAAAGTACTACTTGATAAGAAAGCATCTTTCAGCATGAACAGCACAGTAGGTGTCTCTAGGAATAATTCAGCTGTGAAGAAACTGAATTCTATGTATATATTCAGCAAGCAATCAAGTTTGTCTTTATACAGGCTGTTCGCTTTCTTGATTGGCCAGTTTCTCGATTGCTTTGCATTAAAAATGAGTCATGACCTTGCTAGTCATTTGTGTCTCTGATATTTTCTCATGATTTACTGACTTCAAATTAGAACTGAAGGCTTGCAATGTACATGACAAAACTGAAGCCTTCAGCAAAAAGTTTCAACTTTGAATTCGTCAAGTAAGAAAAAGCAATTTTGACACATTTGGACCTCCTGACCTTTTATGGATGAAAATGAGCAAACACTCAACAGTCTGGTGGAAAAGACTGTAGAGAGGATCACTTGATAGGTCTTGATTGTCAGTTTAAACACTACAGCTCTAAAAAAAGGGAAGAGGGATGACAGAGCCATGGTCAGAAATCTGCAGTTCCAGTTTCCAAGTTAAGGACACCAAGCAATTGAACAGATTATGTTGCAGTTGCAGAAGGAAACTGGAAATCACGCAGGAAACTAGTACAAAAAGAGTGAGCACTCTGGCTAGGCAGGTAGAGCTGTAACAATCCATTCAGGAAAATTTTTATTAGCAAAATGAAAGTGAATTACCACATAAATGTAATTAAAGTGGTCTAATATTCACCCTATCAAGCCTTTGCCTACTTGATACTAAAAATTAGTTTTCACTGCTTCATTAGAACTAGAGTATAAAAATGGAAGATGAAAACAGTTTTAATTGTACCCCAGAACACACACACACACAAAAATCAAACCTGGTATTCATAATTATAGGTTAAAATTTGTTATATGATAATCTAAATACAAAATTTATGACAGAAATTGCATCTGAATATTGAGGTGACAGCAGCTCAGAAAGCATCTCATCCTGTAAATGGAGATAGCTAGGACATTTAACCCTCTAACCCCAACTCTGGGAACTAGTAACCTGGGATATGCTCTGACATATCTGGCCCAGTTTAGACAAATCTTAACGGTACCAAGTTAATGTGTGATAACATCTAACTGTGCTAGGTGGACTTCATTTAAAAATCATAGTCCTGGAGAAAATCTTTACTGTGGTTAGAAATATCAAATAGGAAATAGTATGTAAAATGGTCACAGAGGTTGTTGATGGTTTCGCAGCTGAGAGAAACATTAGTGTTTACAACAAGGTTGCCCCACAGGCAAAGACTGTGGTATGATGATTCAATGGAAGAGCAAAAGAAAGGAGCAGCTGATCGATTTAGGCAGAAAGTAAGGAGTTGAGATGGGCATAGGCCAAAAGTAAAGAGTGATAGACGTGTGTGATGCACTGAAAATCGGACATCTGTGGCTCTTTGGAAAACGTCTTATGTTCCCTTTATTGCTATTGAAGGCAGTGTCACTACGAGGAGGAAGCCTAAGCAAATGTGAGAGAAGGGCATCTGTTCAGAATTTTAGTTTCTAAAATGGGAGTTTCAGAAAGAGTTTGAGAGACCTCCCAGGAGCATTTGGGCCACACAGAGCTGATGTTTAGTATTTACATCACAGTCTGTTTTGCCCTGAGATTTCTGTGTGTTGCTTTTAATGAACAGCACAGACAAAAGCTGCACTGTAAGTCAAATTCCCCTGAAGACAATGTAACTAGGCCAGCTGAATTGCTGAAGCCTTGCTGAATAGAGACAAGTACTGCTCATTCCCCTGGCTGCACTAAAAGATCAGTCAAAAACTTAAAAGATTTATAATACATGTGAGGCCTCAATTCAGCTGACTTCTGTGCATGCACTGTGTGTTTACTTGTGTCTGATAGGACAGAATCTTCATGTACTCCAGCTGCTGAAAGAAAACATCTACTCTACCTGCAAGCTGTGGTTAGTTTTCCACAGAAGCTCATATCATGATGTTTGGTGTTACTTCAAAGCCTAGGACCACTTTCCTCATACAAGCTTTTCCTCCTGATCACACATGTAAAATTTCTTGTTCCTGGTCCTACCCTTGAAAATGCTAGATCACTTTAAAGGAAAGTATGACCAAATGGGAAGAAATATTTGAGACCCCGAACACTAAACAGGCTGCCAAGCCTCTCCTTTGAGTATGTGTGTCTGTGTATGAGCATGTGCATATGTGCATTTCTATTTCAGTTGCTTGGAACTGTAACGAGTTTTGCAAGCTACCAGAGAGAATTATTATTCCAGGACTGAAGTCACTCATTCAGTTCTCTGGGGAACACAGAGTGTTGCTGAGACTTACCAGAGTGAACACAGCACAATACAGAAAGGCACGCACCCTGCTGAGTTCGCTTCAAGCATTTACTAAGAAGCATGTATGGTAGGAACAGAAATGTGCTTTCAGGTCTCCCACGGTCTGATTAAATTCAAAAATAAATAAGAGAGTTTCCCATTGTGTTTTCCACCAGATCATTTCAAGAATGGGAGCATGGGAATTCTTAAAGCTTCAAGATGTGTAACTTTTAGAGGGCTCAAAGCAGCACTTTTCATATCTTAAATTGTACAACATATATGAGTGTGAGCTAGATGCCTATTTACAATTGTATTTTGTTCAGCATGCACTGTAATTCTGAATGCTGAACTCAAGTTTTCTCAGGTTTGTGTCAACCCATATGATCAGGAAGTTCACATTCGACCCCTAGTTCTACAGATAGAAATCTTGCTGGCAGAATCTGGTATAAACGCCTTGATTATAGAATAAGCAATGAAGGACAGTGAGTACAATCAATGGAACTGGAAAAAGTGATCCTATTCTGTGTCAGTAAAATAAAGGCGTGGTACAGAAATGAATCAGTACTAAAATTCCATGCTTCTATTTACTTACATAGCGCTACATAAAAGGCATACTTTGCTCCTGCGAGCAATAAGCAAGAGATTTACACTGAAAAAAGAAACTGTTTATTAAAGTATGTACAAAAAGTACTGGAAAGCTTCTACTAAAGGTCTTTTGGCAGAGGAATAAAAAAAACAAACAGAAGCAGGTTAGATGCATTTTAGAGTCTAGTTTTACTGCTTTTTAACCAAGTAACTTTAAATATGGCTTTTCTTTTTTTTCCTCCCATACAGCATCTGGTGTCACTACCGTTGAATAATTGAATTTTTAGAGGAGGCAGGTATCTTTTTTTCAGTGTTTTTTTTTTTTTTTCCTTGCTCATAAGGGATCTATCATGTTTACTGGAATTCAGAACATACACAAAAAAAAAGAGGAGTGTTAGGGTAAGCTGCTACCTCCTTCCCGTTTCATCAAGCTCTGTTTTAAGATCTCAGCTAATAGACTTATAATTTTTCTTTACTACCAGACTCTACTTGATATCAAAGTACACGTGTTCTAGAAAAGCAATTCAGCAGAGAAAAACAGATTAATTAACCTCTGATCATTGTGTAACATTGGAATATCAAATAAGTTTGTAGTTATACAAGCCTAATTTATCTTTTCAATAACGGAATTCTTAAATTTTCTCACTTACAGAGGATAAAAACTCATGTCAGTGTTCAATCTGAGATATTCAAAAAATTATGCATAAGCACAGACTCTTAAGTATCTCAGGATATTCTAATTTATACCCAATATTCACAGTGTCAAAATAAATATCTCCAGTACTGCAGGAGGAGCTTCACAGTGTTCCTCCTATAGTAGGAGGATTTGTTAGGATAGTGTAAGTTACATGGGTTTGGACAAGGTTACTGTTCATCAGCTCTGTGCATACTGACTCCTTCCAATCAAGCAACCAGTTTCAGTAGGTGACGGTACACCTCTGGTATGTCAACAGGAAAGTTGCATTAAGAGCTTTCTGAGATTGGCACTGATGATATTTTGGACTATTTTAAAGAGATATGCTGTTGGGAATGATTCTTACCTAAACAGCTCAGAGTAAAAAAAAAGAATAACAAAGGATAATAATTTGACCATACCAAGAAGCGGACTGAGAAAAACTATTTTTCCATTGACAGAATAATCAGTGGAGAGTGCAGGGTTTAGAACAAAGAGGCAGAACAGCATGGACTACACTGATTTCCACCAACGTTGTGATACTTTCTGCCATGGCAGCAGAAAAACACTTGCATAGAATCATTACACTCTTGAACAAAATTGAGAGTTAAGCTATCAGTACTACCCCAACCCAGCAGAAAAATACCTCAAGGAAGGTTCCCCAGGTGTATTCAGAGGTTTGGATTCTATTCAGAATAGCAACAAACAACTCAACTTAGCATATATGCTAATTTAAGCAGTTAGGATGATTTAAATGAAAATCCTGGCCTGAACATCAGAACAAGATAAAATCAAGGAAGACTTGTTAAATGAAATGCTTACGTTAGATAACTCAAACACTTCAGAGACAGTCAAGTGAAGCAATAGTACCACAGCACCAAACTATCGTGGTATTTGTATGTAAGTAATATCATCCAACAATGCATGAGGGCTACTCTGAAAGCAATGTCTCCTATTTTATTACATTGACCCACGATGTCAGAGGTGAATGTTGGTGGTATGGCAGTTGAGGTTGAACCTTCCTGCCAATATTCCATTATATTTTTTTGCTCTGCAGTGGAAGGCAGCAGAGCGGCATTATGATAAAATGACATCTGACATAGAATTGTATTAAGCAAATGTGAGGAACTGAATTCCTCCATGCAGAAAAAATTGGCTCCCACTGACATTCATCGATGCTTGCTGAACATCTGTGGAGACCCAACAGTGGATGTGAGCACAGGGAGACAGTGTGTGGTGTGTTTCAGCAGTGGCAACGTCAACTTGAAAGAGAAGCCATGTTCCAGATGGTCATACAGTTTTTCTCCTAGTGCAGCATGCAGGCTCTTCTTCATTACTGGGGAAAATGTAGAACTAATGATAGTGACTACCTTGAAAAATAGTATTCTGTAGCTGCGAATTAGCTCTACGAAGTGGTATTATTGTGTTCATTGTATCTGTTGTAGTTTCCAAGGAAAATATAAATAGGAGGCATTACTTTCAGGGTGATCCATATAATGCTATTGTGCAGAAAGCATTCTAAGGTGCACTATTTGAGCTACCATATGGAAGACATCTCTGAATGTCAGAAGGCAGGAAATTTTCACCTGTTTCTAATCACTCTGGATTTCTACAGTATTGCTCTCAAAGAAGGGAGGCTTCTGTCAAATCAGTGTTTTCCTTTTCTTGAAAGAACAACACAACACAATATTACTGAAAGCTTATGGAAAAATCTGCAGTCAAAATCATCTGAAGTTTTCCTAATGGGGAAAATGCCTTATTGAGTAGGATGTGTCCGCAGAAGATCCATCTTATTTGAAAAAGCTGGATGATATTTGTTATTCAAGCAACATCATTATTTTCATGAGAGAAACTGCTCTGTGGAACAAGGACTCTACTGTAATTCACAGCAGTCACTTTCCCAGAGGACTGCAAAGCAGTGATGTTCTTAATACCATATAGATCATCACCACAATGCATTAAATAGCTAGTGACAGAGTGTTTTGTCAATAGAGAGATTTTTTATCAATAGGACAGCTGGAAGCTGACTGCTATTGAGTCAGAAGTCACAGAAAACTTACTACCAAGAAGAAGAATTAGTGTCTTTGGCTCTTAATTTTGTCTTTATTCATGAATTTTATCTTAAATTCAATTTTTAAGGCAATTTAAAACTCAAACGTAGTAGTTAACAGATATTTCATTTCAAGCAGGAAATAACCTAATTAAACAAAAAGGTTGCAGTTTAGGAGCAGTGTGAAAAATAGGCCATGACACAGAAAGCCTAAAGTTAGCTTTAAATACTTTTTGATGACACAGAACGTTAACTGAATGAGTGTTCTGCATAATTAACAGGGCTCTGTCAGCATAATAGAAAAAAAAACATTAGAGAGCACAGTGGATTGGTCCCCTCTGGAGAACTGACCCAGCTGTTAACAAATCTCTTTGGGGATTCTTGATAATCAGTGAAAAGGGCCTTTAGGGAATCATTTCTCTCCTTTTAGCCACTGGCACTGCAGTTGCCACGAATGCTTCAGCAAACTGACCAGAGAATTATGATAGTATGCTACCTACCAAGATTTCCTAGTGGAGCTGAGCACCTGGATGAGGACCATTTCACTTTCACAGTCCTAGTGAGAATTCTCTCACACGCTGGTCAGAACAAAATCTTAAAACCTTCCTCTCACAAGTAACAACAATGTAATCTTTCTAAGCCTACTTTTTACAACAGGACAGTTGTCTTACAGTAGACAGTCCAGCATTCATAGCACAGCTGGTATGCTACTGCATAAACAAATGTGTCTGAGTATTGTTAAATATGCTAGTAGACTGCAAATACTAGCTAAATAAATGGCAGTGGTAGACTAATTGAGCTGGAGGCTGGCTACCATCACCAGCTGAACAGCAAACTGTGAAATAAAATATATATATTCTCTAGTTCATCAGGAATACTGGACAAAGTTTTTATTAATTTGATCATTTTGTGTTCTGTTGGAAAGGAGTAGGCGATGTCATCAGCAAGAGGTGGGATAGAGACAAAGTTTCTGACACGCTGTTTTTCTAGTTAAAGGATTAGGAGTCCTGGCATATCAATGGACCTCCTCCATGTTGTGTGCAATTACAGTAAACAGTGATTTGAGAAAAGGGTAAGGAATGCTTGTTCTTCTTCAGGTAGGTGTCAAAACAACAGTTTAGGATTCCTGACTGATGGGCTTATAGCTGTGCCCACAAAATGAGAGTGATCATATTAGAATCTGTGCTACTTCCTACAAACAGAAACAATCCTGCTTTTCCTGCGGTGCCACTTTTTTGATTCATCTGACATTAACTTTAAGAGTGGTTTGCACCTTGGAAATATTAACATCATGATCTCTACAGAGATCACGCCTTGGCTCTTATTACTCTTGCTACCGCAGTCTCTGTGGAGGGAGCTACATACTTAATTGAAGCTAAGTACCTAACTGAAAATATATTTCCTGATTACAGGTGCTCATCGGTGCACAGAAACCTAAAGTGTATGCTGAGGTCAGGACAGAAATTTTATTATTACTACTGTTTAAGCATCTTGGCTGTCATAGGATCTAATTTCTCTAAGGATTATGAGTTTATCACAACATTGCCCGTGCTAATGCCAAACAGATCCCTAAGTCATTTATATATAACAGACTGTGCAGCTGAAGATATTTCTGCAGCACTAGTCAGACATTCAGGTATCAAATGATTGTGCAATTCCTTTCCAATGTTCTGTCAAAACACTCATGACACTGGATATTCTTTTTAAAGCTTCACATCATCAAGTGTGAAACAATCTTGCAGAAATAAAACTGATGCCTTCACAGTTGTAAAAACTACTAACAACATTCTATTCAGGAACAGCAAGAACTAGAAGATAGAATGTAGCGTAGTTTATTCTTCAGTTTAATCAAATTTTGTTGGATGTGTACTGATGACAACTTTGAATGAAACACCCACCATCTCTAAAACCAAGTCCACCATTTTCGTGTATTTCCCATTCTCAACAGATGTCTGTAAGTTGGATGGAATGAAAGAATCAAAAGTGAATTTTAAGGTAAAATGCTTGCGCATCCATTTATACTTCAAAGAGAACATTAGGACAATTTGAAAACAACCAGTTAGCAGTAGTTGTAGATTTTCCAGTGTTATTCTGTAGCCTCGAGAGAGACCTCATGCTTTAATAAGCCATATTTAGCTACCTATAGTACATGAAAAGAAAAATGAAAGAGGGAAGGAGAACAACTTTCCCTCCGTCTTCCACCTTTCCTCCTCTCTCCCTCCCTCTCTTTTTTGTACTGCTTCCTGGTATACCAGTATTAGAAGTGATGTGATGGCAGTGAATACTTGGTTACCAAAGGGAGATTAACTGAAAGGTCACATCAGCACAGAAGTACAGGGATATAGAACTTACTATGTTTACAATACATTGATTATCTCAAGACAGCTAGAGAAAGAAACAGTACTAAATGTGATAACTTTTCTAAAACTTACCTATATGCTATCAGTTCATCTGTCCTATCTAAAACATAACATTCACTGTCTTCCTCACATTAACAATTAAGTAACTTTTAAATTTACACTTTAAAATTAATAAAAGATACTGTATGTGTGTGCTGATCAAAAAAAGGGGCTGGGGAACTTCCTTTTGTCCTGTGGATTTTCACTGATACAATTGTGAGTAATGTGACACAGGGAAAAGGGAGGCTAACATCTCCCCGTTGGCTGTGCCTGTGATGGTAGACATTCTTGTCAGACTCCTGTGCTTCTGCTTCCCTGGCAATACTGTAGCTCTGTTCAGCATTCCTCAAAGGAATGGGACATCAAGTCCATGGCATCAGTATGAAGAATGCAAGAATGTATGTGTCCTAGAATGAGAAGTGGCCATGCTTTAACATCTGTTATATTTACACTATTGGGTATGTTGTTCCATCAATCATTTGCCTTTGTTGCTGCATAACTATGCTCTATTTCTAGCCTGTATTTGCCAGTTTGAGCTTCCTTCTATTTGATCACTTCATACCTTTATTCGTATACTGTGTCTCCGTTTGCATGCACTGAACTTCCACCAGCTATCTCCCCCGTTTGCACTGGTTCTCTATGACTAAGTTATCACCTAGTCTTCTCCTTGTAAATGAATAAATGAAGCTTGATTAGCATTTATCAGACATAATACTCAGCATATCTCAGTTTACTGTTGTGACTATATTTTAAAATTTGCCAAATTCTTTTTGAAATAGGAGACCTTAGAACAGAACACACCAATTCCATCAGTGCCTTCTAAAACTTTCCAAAAGCATGATGTCATTGTTGTCATTATGTCTTATAATTTAGAAAGCTACATGCCATAAATTTCTAGTCTGTCACACTGGTTTAGGTAAGCATCTATACTTCGGTGAAGATATGCACACAGTACAGGTAGGGATACCCAAGCTGGTCGGTCTTAGTCTGGGCTGGATACTAGAAACAATGCAACTGTAAAAAAAAAAAAGTGAAGTCAAAGCAATTCTATTTGCATCCAAAGCCCTGGTACTGCAATTTCATGGCTTTTGCTATTGGAGCTGGATAGCTTTTATTTGGCACTTGCAGTCTTACTTTCCTTCATATTTTACATTAAGAGAGCCACATCAACTGTTAGAAATGACATTCTCATCAGCTGGTCTTAATACACAGCCACTGCAGTAATACAGCATCTCTGATCACTGTGGATCTGTAATTCAAGGAAAACAGGATGAAGTATGTACAAATTTTTTTACCTATACCTTAAAATGAGATGAAAGCAACCATAAAGTCCTAACACTAGCTTTAAACATCTCATTTCAATCACAAAATCTTCGTACACACAAAGGAGCTCTCTAGAAAGAGTTGAATCTTTCACAAAGGCTTTAACATCAGTCATCAAGATCAATATAATAATTAATCACTATATGACTTTTGTTATTACAATGAAAGAATGTCCCAGGAATTTGTAGAATTAAAAATTTCTGAATTCAACTGATCTCTCCTTGCTACAATTCTGCTCTTTGAAAAATCTGAGTGTGATGGCAAGTCTTGACTGAGCTGAATAACTTGTTGACAATTCCCTAATTAAGACCTTTCTGGTTTCCAAAATTTTGCATATGTCTGTACCATCATTCATGGTAAATGCTTTATACTAGATCAATAAAACTAGGCCTTAGAGTTGATCTGTGGGACTCACGTGTGAGATACGGACTCAAGCAGCAAATATTGAGTACAAGTTTTAAATATCTCGAAGAAAATTTCAGGGGCAGCTATTAATAAGACATCAGAAATATCCTTGCTGTGTTCTGAAAGACAGAAGTGAAAAATGCCTTAGTTTTTGAAAGAATGCAAGTCTCTAACATTTGGATAGAGATTAAGAGTCAGACACATGGAGATGTGCCTCCCCTGCATCCCAGGGTAAGGCTTAAAGACACACCACTATTCTCATTATTTCCTAACTGCTTCCATCCAGTTAAACATCTCTTCCATGAAGCAATTCTTTTGAGCCATACAGGAACTTCAGGAGCATAATTTTTGTTGAGGACTTGGACTATGACTGACAGGCACCAAAACAGCTGAAGTGTGTAATAATGTGACCTTTGCTCAACTCCAAGTTTCATTTCTCCATCTTTGAATGACTATTTAATTATTGATGTACAGCTCAGCACAGTACCGTAGGATCATTTTTTGTCCTCCACGGACCCACAGAGGATCTTAATCTGTTCTGAGATGTTGGCTTCTGAAGCCGGAGAATTTTCTTATCATTTCTTGAGGTACTCTTGCAAAACTGACACTTAAACAGAGGTGTTAATGAAAAATATCCTATGTAATATACTGAATTCAGTTCTGATACAAAATGAAATAACATTTTCTTACTCTTTACAGAAAGGTAATTAAGTAAATTCTACTAATAATTTAATTGTAATGAATACACATAGTATTCAAAAAAGTTTTTGGAAAAGATTTTTATAAAATAAGATAAATCAACAGATTTATAATCTCTCTCCTTTCTATATTTCTATAAAGAAGCTGGAATTCTGAATTTGACACAAATAGGAAGTTGTGGTTTTTTAAAAAAATATTCTCCTTTTTAGCAAATGGTCAACCTTGGTGACTACAACTTTATAATATTGCTAAGTACGCTTCTAATGTTGTGCCTTTGAAAATGGAAATGCATGAAGTGGTATTAATTCCACATACTTCAGCTGAAATTACCTCAAATTATACTGACATTTAATTAAATAAAAGTTATTATTAGAAAATGAAATAATTATGTAGTTCAAATATACCTAATTTATATGGTACTTGAAATAAAAACCTCTTTCTCCATCTTTTTGCAGTGAAGAAGGATGCAAGCAGCAAGCATCTCTACGAATGATTCAGATATTGATAAATGCTGCATTTTGAGACAAGGTTTTTTTTTTTTTTAAGTAAAGGACTCAAAAAGGATTTAGTCATGTTATTAGGTAATGGTAGAGCATTTAATACGTTTCCCTAATTGTTCATCCCAATTAGAATAAGCAATATTTGACAGTCATCAAGAAATATTAGGGTGTTAATTCTTAGACATGAAAAAAATCCTCATCACAATCCATATAACTGACTGGAAATACTCTTTGGAATTAAATTTTTTTAGACAGGAAGATCTTCAAACTTCATGTGCTTAATCCTTAGCAAATATTTGGTGGTGATTTCTGATTTCCCTCCCTGTTTTGTGTATGGCATAATCAAGATGAAAAACACTTGCTAAGGGAGCCAATTTCCTTTAAGACTGCAGCATATATGTAAGGTCCTTGTTGAAAACATTTCTCCTGTGCCGCTGTCTGCAGTCTGCCAGCTTACAAAGGACAGTCACAAATATTTTGTGTTCAGAAATGAGATAAAGCAGTAGTGACTTTGAGAAATGGCATAAGGCCAAAGGACTACTGTTGATCCACTGTTGCTGTATCAACATTGCTTTTCAATTTCTCTAGGCAATACCTGATGATCTGGAAATAAATCTTTTTTCATCACCCTCACTATATGGTACTGTAATAGTAGCATTTTCTCAAAAAAGGAGAGATCTATTGGCCCTCACCTGACTCAGCCCTCTCACTATTATCTTAGGTTGCTCACAATTGTCCGCTAGCTAGTAATTTAATGCAGATTATGAAGGCTATGTTGCCTCTGAGGAGGATAATGGAAGTGAAAAAGTAGAAGTGGAATAGCCCTCACTTTTGCACAAAATCCAAGTAGATTTAATGTGTTCGCTTTGAATGTCCTTCAATATCTGCATCATATTCCCAATGGTGAATAAGGATCATCCCAACAAGTAGCCAAACATAGTGGCCATGCTCTTAATGATTGCAATTTTCTGATTGCTCCAAGAGAGTATGCACATGGAAACACAACTGTGCTTGCAGTCCCACAGTACAGAAGGCAACCTGGGTGGAGGATAATCAATAACAAGGAGAGAGCTGCCTGGGATGTCAGGGCTGGCCACTGGTGGAAAAATGGTATCAGATGAGATCTGAGAGAAGAATAAGAAACCAAGCACAGGAAAGAGTATATGCATATCCATATCTGTTTCTTCCAATCAATTTATCAGAGAACTAAATATGCTTTGGCCAAATAAATCAGACTTCACTTTTGTATTATTGCAGACTGACTTAGCCATATGATTGCTAAAATGAAATACTAACAGTTGGCAGGTTCAAGAGGTTTGCTAGTTGTTGTGTCTGTTACTCAAGGAGACAACTGAAGACATAACCAGGGATGAGTATGATTCCCCAGCTGTATCGCCAAAGGAAGTAGATTTTCAGTATGCACACTCCTCCTAACAAAGCTTGAAAAGCTCATCACACAAACTGTGAACTGCACAAGCGGCATGTCATAGCAGCAGTAATTATGAAGCTGATGTGCACATAATGCCAGCTGTCACCACCTCTCATCATGCTGCATTTGGGCACACATTTTTACCTGCAGCTCAGGAAATTGCATGTGGTTTCACTGCATCATTTCCTGGATTTTCCAAATGCCAATAAAAGCGGAGTTTGCAGTTCCCAGAACAGTCTTGAAATCAGTTAAAAATAACAGTGAATATGTCACATAGAAGCACTCTGAAGAGACTGATTTTTTTAATGAACCACAACACATTATACATAAAAAGTAAACTTGAGGGAAATGACAGCACAAAGTTAAAGGAATACAGATAGCCCATGCGAGTATATACTCTCAAGATGTGACATTGTCTTTAGAGTTGTAGTAAATAATGTTTGTTAGATAACCCATTAGGTCCAAACACTGGAAAACACTTGGAAAATTAATGATTTAGGACTGAGAATAGAAGATATGTAGGAGACCCTTACCCTTTTTATGAAGAAAGGCATTCTGGATAAAGTAAAGTTGAACTTTTCAAAATTATAGTGACACTATGGAAGTGTGGAGTAATATATGAACTACAAACAACACAAGTAACTTTACATGCCACTTCTCCTTTTCTTCCATGAAAGCTTAATTAAATTAGTTCATACTTGTTTCTTATTTTTACAATATATAAAACAAAATAAGACTGATTAAAGTAGGGTTGAATATGAAACCTTCCTCTACTTAAAATAACTCCCATTATACAGTTTAATTTTTGCCTGATAAAAAAACACGTGTTAAATTTTAATAAAACTATTTTCAATTTATTGGCAGTTTCTGCATGCTATTAGTAGGAGTGCAAATTGATCATAATATATAGGAATATAATTATATTCTATTATATCCAAGTTGTTTTTCTCTTCCAAAAGATGTAATGTACAGTCAGGTCAATTTTAGGGCTCAGTTATGTTTATGTCAGTTAGTATTAATTAGACATGTTTTAACAAGGTTAAAGCTGCTTAGCTAAACATTCTGTGGATATTTCGAACTGCAGAATTCAGACACTTCACTGAAATAAAAAAAGAGCCCATACACCCAAATAAAGTCAAAGGAAATAGAAACCCCATGACAACAATTCCCTCAGAAAACCTGTACTTGGCATACAAAAAAAGCCCTGCCTCTCTCCACATTTTTTTGTTTGTTGTTTGAAATAATTGTTGTCATTTGGAGTAGCTTACAACTTGACTCTTGAAGAATTCTGAATTGGCCTGTTTTAAGTTCCATTGCCTTAAAGCCTGAAAATTAAGCACTGAAAACCAGCGAACAAAGAACAACTACAAAAACTGCAGCGTACTTACTGTACAGATTTCCCAGGAAAAATCTGTGGTAGTTTTAATGAAATAATTCGGCTTGCCTTTTTGCCTGAAAGAAACAATGCAGCTTTATTTTTTTCATACTGAGGGTTCTTGTCTGAATTCACTTGTGTTTAAACATGCCTCTGGGGCTTCAGAGAATGGCCAATACCCTGTTTGATGAAGTAACAAGTGTCTGCACGCAAGATGAACTTTACTTCTAGGCAGAGTCAGCCAAAGGTATCTCTACTGTTTAAATGAAATTAAGAGTTTATTCTGACCCTCTGCAGTGTATTAATCTTTCCTTGGAGAAAAAATTCTACACTGTCTCCACATTTCAGACTACATGTTTTTTACTAAAAAGGAAAAAATTAGAGAAGAAAGCCTCAGGTGAACACTTTTAAGATTACATTTCAGGAGCTTGATTTCCCTTTTCAGATTAAAATAATTGATCAAACTAAACGCAATAGAAACAGTCAGAAAACTCCTCTGTCTTGTGAAAAACCTATGCATGCAGTTAAGCTAGAAACTGAACAGGCCAAAATAGCCAAGCAAGTCATATTTGTCAATATCCAGTAGCAGCTGATCCATTGAATGGATCAGCTCCAGTGCTAGCAGTACAGAAGAACAAATACAATCGGATACTGCTTATTTCTTGGGTTAATTGCCTCTGTATCCATACCTTATTCTCAGAAAAAGCTTCCTTCACAGATGTATTTATGTCCTTCAAACTGCATAGTAAGGAAAAAAAGTCACTTTTCCCATCTATAACAGAAGATTAAGTCATGGCTTGCTATCCTGCTGTTGGAATCACCAAAGCAACAACTGATCAAGAATAGGAACAGATATTAATTGTGTTTGCATTTGTTTGGTTTGTCTTAATTTTCTAACACACGAAGGCCTTTGTTTATTGGGTTTAGCACACTACTAAAAGCTGTTCTGAGTACAGCTGCCTCAAAGAGCTGCTCTATGAGGCAGAGGTTTTCTTCAGTGACCAAATTAATGAGTTGTTCTGGCAGTGGCCAACACCAGGCCTGGCTGTTCACTTGATCCCTGCCAAAGACACACATTTACCATTAAATTCTGCTAACAACAGACTTAAATCTCTCTCCTTTCCTCTTCATGTGCTGTCTGAGGACATTATGCTGCTCAGTCAGCCATGTACACTCACTCCAGCCTTACAGCTGAATGCATTAGCTCACTGCCATTTCTTTGCAATGGTAAATAAAAAGCTGTAATAAGCCTGGAGTTTGAGAAGTATAGTTGTACAATTGCTGTAATGCTACAACATTACACAAAGTACCACAAAAATAGAAGAGTGGTAAAACCCATGGCTACAACAAATTAGGACAAACTGAAGTACAGCACCCACGGCTACAGAAATTGTTGTCTACGACAACGTAATAAGGCTTCCCTCCCATCCGCACCTCCGCGTGCGGGGCATATGGGACGCACACACAGTGTATAACGCCGAAATGCCAATTTAATGCTGCGCAACAAGGCTATTTATACCCGTACACGCAACCGCCCCGGATACTCGTGACCCTAGACCCCTCCCTGGGTGCACGCAGGCACTGCCCATTTCATCCCACAAGAAATGAAGCAAAAGAACTACTTACCTCCATAAAGCCTCTGATAGGAAATGATCTCCAACAAGAAATGTTCACCTCCCCTGCCAACCCTTAAATGAGGCCTGGGAAAGGGTGGATCCTAGCTCTACCCCTTCCAGTCACTCAGCTGCATTGCATGCACCTGAGCTCCCCTGGGTTGGCCCTGCCTTCCCACCAGGTGCTCAGTCACTGGTTCAGGCCGTGACTTGCATTTCCACTACAGTTACATACCTAGAAATACTTTCAAACCCAATGCAAAGTATATATTTTATTAGCACAGGCTTATAAAAATTTGTATTGCTAACTGAAGAGATAATCAGCACAGGTTCCATATTGCATACTTGCCTAAATAAATTTTTAATGACTTCCAACAGTATTTACAGAGCGGAGAAGTAAAACTAAGAACTAGTTCAGTTGCTTGCTCCAAAACCAGCTTGTGAATAATGGCCTGCAAAAGCCATGAGCCATGAGAAATTCCTTACTCTTAGACATGATGGAACTTTAAATTGTGCATCCAAGAATGTGAGAAATTAAGATTATGGGGGGAACAATACCATAAATTGCAGTGGGTGTAAGCAAGCACAGCTATCCTGAAAAGTAGTTTGGTGATTTCAAAGACGAATATGAGAAAATTATGTACCTTGTCTTTTATGTACTGAAACATTTCAGCATGTAATAGAATGGGCATCTGATGTGAGGGAGTGTTTGACAGCAGCTGAAAACAAGACGACACTTGAACTAAAAGTCAAAGTAATCACCTTATCTTGTTGCTTGAGCTTGTACAAGCATTTTTGTTATGTTGTGAACTGAAAATTCTTGCTTGCTTCTTTGTTTTCTCAGTGAAAAACAGAGAGTGGAAAAAAATAGAGTAGAATAAATGCCAAGTACACAGGCCTTTGTGAAAGTGCCACAAGATCGCAGCACAGCTCAGGCGGCAAACTACCATAATATCGCATAATAAAATACTATGCTTTACCAGTCACACTGTTTTTGAAATGATTTCATTGTCATAAGCAAAAAGCAGTTCTTTTGGTTAGAACAAGATCAATAATACTGCAATAGTTTTCATGATTGGCCCATCCATTTTGTATCTGAGAAGATGGGCATCCTTGAGGATCATGTGGAACACTGAAGTTGTTTTGGTAGACAAATGTCTTGTCTCAGACGTATCTTGTAGGTCACTTTCAAGAAGCTGTCCACCACTGAAGTTCTGTAAGAATGAAACCCAGTGTAATCATTTTAGCCATTTTCTGTTTACCTTGATGACACAGCCAACAACATTAATACAGAATATGACCACTTTTAACCATGGTGAATAAATAGCTCTGATTTTCCTTTTTTTTTTTTTTTAACCTGAAGATTAATAGAAAAACTACACAGAAGTAAAAGAAATCACAGAAATGTAAAATGCGTGTCAGGGAGAGGACAATTAAGGCATTTAACTTCAGTGAGACACTGTTGCTTCTGCATCTCCCCAGCCTACTTTATTACCTATTAAAAAGACACACTATGCAATCAAGCTTTCATTGTGTTGTTCTTTCTTTTTTCTTTCATTGTTTTTTTCTTTCTTTCTTTCTTCACTTGCTAGATATTTCCAGTATATTTTTCTGCCTGAAGTTTTGCCTTACCACCTGTTACCTGATTCTTCAATTGCACCAACTTTCTCTTCCATGACAGTTGTTGGCATCCTGCTAAGGAAGAGTAAGCAATCTTAGTTTTTGAGATGGTATAGGTTTTCACTTAGTTCAGTCTCTAGAACAGGTAGGACAAAAATACTTTTGTATCACATTCTTTCTCCATTCCAGAACCAGGAATTATTAAACCACTCTTTTTAATGATGTTCTGTCAATGTTCTGACTGTTTTCTTCTGGCACAGCTTGAAATTAAAATAAATGTAACAGATATCTATCTATATATCTATACATATAACTACGTGCCTTGGATGTAGTTTTCTTGGGTTTGGAAAAACCTTATTTCCTCTTAATTTGTATTTTAATACAAAAAAAAAAAAAACATGTAAAGGCCTAATATTATAATGTATTTTAATTTGCTAAATAAAGTTTTCGTTATTTATGACAGGCTGGTTGCATGAGCTGTCCAGTAGAAAGCCTTATACAGGCAGCAGCTGCAATACTGTTTTATTTCTGATTTTTTGTGAGACCTTTCATTCTGCCAGTATCTGTAAGAGACTTTAAACAAATCATTGTTGGTTATTTTTATTCTTTATGAAGAACACTGGGTAGTATCTGACAACTCATTACTGAGAATAATACAAATCCACAGGGAATTTTCTCCTTCTGAGATCTGCCAAAATCTAAGCAGATTTTGATTATAATGAATGGCATTTCTGTCTCTATTAAATTAGTAGATCTCCATAGATTTTTTGGAAGAGCTGTGCCAGTAGTGACTACCAGTGACTGGTAGGTTGTTTTTCTGTTTTTTCAACAAACTTTCCCTAGACCTTTTAGAAATTATTTTCATTTTCCTAGTTTGTTCTGCTTTTATGTAAAAGAACTCTATTTGTAAAAAAGTCTGAGTTCCTGATTTTTTTTTTATTTTTATTTTTTTTTCCAAATCATTCTTCTGCTACTGCAAGGGAAAACATTCATGTTGCCTAACACAAAAAAATATTTATTCACATCTTAAATTGAACAACACATGCATTCACATCTGTAGCTATTGGAAATGTTCTGCACAAAGCGTTAGAAAACTGTTTTATGGAAACTGTTTCCTTCTTTAGAAAAAAAAAATCTAAATAGTATTACTGTTTCTTGTATCCTTGTTCATATACACATATGAAAAGAGATTAAAAATTTTAGCAGTTACATCATTATTTACACACACTCCTTTCTCACTGCACTCTGTCATTCAGTTATCTGAATTCAGTTATAGATGTAAATACTGTTTTTTCTTCAGTATGAAAACACATCAATGACAGTTGTGTTCTGAAAATGTTCTGGTTATCCAAATCTTCTGCAAAATGTATAGAGAACCAATATGCATGGGTTGTTCTGAAAGTACGGGCTCCTATTTATTTCCATGGAAACTACAACAGATACAATGAGCATAATAACACTATTTGACAGAGCAATTTCTCAGCTGGAAAACAGAATCTTTCAACATAGTCTCCACCATTAGCTGTTTATTTTCACCAGCAGTGGACAAGAGCCTGCATGCAGTGCTTGTAAATATTTGCACCAGTGGAGATGGCCCACTATTGCTGTCCCCACCCACCACCTCACTGTACTCACATCCACTGTTCAGTCTCCATCAATGTTCAGCAAGTGTTGATGAATGTCAGCGGGTGCTATTTTTTCTGCATGGAGGAATTCAATGATACACCTTTGGTTCATACTCACGTCCATGTCAGGTGCCATTTTGTGAGACTGCCCTTTTGCTGCCATCTGTCTCACAACAACAGTGTGTAGTGGAATGTTGGTGAGAAGGTTCAACCTCTACTGCCATACCACAAACATCTGCCTCTGACATTATGGGCCAACATAATAAAATAGACATTATTTTTGGAGCAGCCCTTTTATTTCTATTTCCTGCAGAAACATTTCCCTGCATCTGAAGTCTCTCTATTTGGTACTGACTGAATAATTGCATGTTCATTTTTGTACTAAATTTTTTCTTCTCAAAACCAAAAAGCTCAGTCAGTGCTTCACTCAATTGCACTCTCTAAACTGTTGCCAGTCATCTTCAATGTATTTTCTATTTTGAAAGAAAACACTCCTTTTTGATGTCCCAGTTTTTGGGCGGTTAGGGTGGAGGGTTAACAGTCTTTGTCTGAATATGCATCTGACTCCCAGGAGCAGAATGAGGGAATGTCTCTTGAGTGATACACCAAGCTGTGTTGCATCCATCCACAATGAACAAGCATGTCAGCTGGATGCACTCAACTTGGCTATTTAGCAGCTTTGAACTTGACTGTATTGGTATTTAAAAGCGAAGTCATCATTTAAACCTCTATTATATTAAAAAGAAAAAAAAATTAACACTTGTGATGCTTCCTTACCCAATTAAATGCCAAACTGCAAAGGAATTGCATTTGAATTTCAGTTACATCCATGCAAAATATTTGCTCCAGCAGGTAACTCCAGCAAAACAATTGACATATTTCCTTTCACCTTTAAAATCTGATTTTATATCAGTAAGCACAGAGGACTGGTAATATACTTTAAGCCACCAGATATCTGTGATCCATGACTGGTGAAGAGGTCCCAAGCTGAGAAACACTGCTTCAGGTTACTGTAACTTGTTTTCATTGTGAATTGCAACATGCTGTGATTATCCTTACATGATGCCCTTGAACAACAGTCCTTGAGCCAACTGGCCTGCTTCCATGCTAGCATGGGAGAGCGGCTAGATTTCATTATTCTTGGTTGGATGTCCTGTGGGTCCCACCTTATCTGGCACCTTTCTGGCTCTTGGATACTGTGTTTTCTTTGGGTAGAGTTTTTTCTTCTATAGTTCAAATTTCACCAAATGATGAGAAGGCTTTATCACAGCTCTCATCATGGCTCTCTTACAGCCTGTGCAAATGTGAAGGCTTCACATTTGCATGTGAGTGTGTCATAGGGAAGGCTGTGGGGATGCATGAATGTGGAGGTTTGTTGAAATTAGTGCTGGAAGGCCTCCCCAGACAGAAGCAGCCTGAACAATTTTATGCTGTGTTTATCCATATTATTTATCTGGAGCAGATCCTAGTGAGAATTCTTGGAGAAGACAGCAGGAAGCCATTCACGTAGTATGGGTGATCAGAAGACTGTGATTCTGTTATAGAAGTGGAAGGTAGACAATCAGTTGTTTTAATCACATAAGGAAAAGTAATATAGTAGCAAAACTTTAAAGTTTTTCTTGGTTTCTGCAATATACAAATTTCTGGTTTATACTTCTTTCTGGAGAGTTCTCTTTAAGAACTTTAAGAAAGGATAATTTTCCTGGGAGCTTAATTTCGGCCTATGAAATGATCCAGAATATGTATCCCATCAGTTAACTAATTATGCAATGGGAGATTTATCATTTCTGAATGTCCATTGTGTATTCCTCTTATATTTATTTAAACTTCACGACAGCACAGAGTCATACTAATTTAGTGAAAAATAATAAATATATCACTAGGAAAAAAGCAAAAGCAAAAAGGTTAACTAAATGTAGGTAATTTTGATACTCCTTCAAAGCGAGTCTACTCAGCCAGACTTGCAAAGATGAATTCAAAACTGTCATAATTCACTGTGTTTTCCACCACTTCTTCAAAAAAATAACCAGACAACAAAAGGTAGTTACAGAAAGAATAATCACTAGAAATCATAGGTCACTTTATGTAATTTGCCCATGGAGATGAGAAAGGGTTTTCTTTGTCGGTTATTTTAGTTGTGGGTTTCTGCTTAAAATACATGCACTAAACTGAAACAAAGCCTTTCTTTCACTGATGCAAGAAGTTGGTCATAAAAATGACTCAGATTCATTTGGCTAGAGGCAATAAGAACTATATATGCACGACTACTACATACAAATATTTACTGCATATTTTCTCCCAGATACTCCTGCCTCTCAGCTCTCATAGCCATCCTCAAAGTTTTCTCATAGATTATCCTAATTTCCTAAAGTAATTCTTAGACTAGTTGGTGGCAGTTATTGGCAATCAGGATTGTACTAGTAAAAAAGTAAAAAATGCATGAAAGAGAAAAATGCAGAAAATAAAGAAACATTAAGTAAAACAATGCGTACAGCATTAATTTGCGGTAATGTATTTTACCTTTTGTGGTTGCCTACAATATACATGTAAGTTTCATATTCAATAGCTAACACAGATATTTGTGGGACTTAACTGGAGCAGATAGCAATGACAAATAAATTTGTAGAAGAGCTCCAAAAGTGTCTGTGAAGTCACTGTGAAAATCTGCCAGTAATTAATCTTAGATATATAA
Organism: Numida meleagris; assembly: GCF_002078875.1. NCBI lineage: Eukaryota > Metazoa > Chordata > Aves > Galliformes > Numididae > Numida > Numida meleagris. The sequence goes on along the minus strand of NC_034412.1, from coordinate 29,337,437 downwards.
GAAGCAAGAACTACAAATATCAATCTATTTTAAATGATTTACCAAAGCTGTTAAAATCTTTAAAATGTGGAACTCTAAAATCAGATTAGATCAAAAGCACAACATTTTGAAGTTCTGATTACAAATATGTTAAAATGGTGCAGTTAGCCACCTTCTGCTCATTTCCATAGTTCAGATGCAAGATGTTAAAGAATTTATGAGTCAGAAAATCATACAGTAAAATCTTCTTGGAATTATTGCTTTCTGCCTCCTGTCCTTAACATCCAGGGCCAAATTTAGCTTTTAAAAATCAGCTGGTCTTGGTATTATTCATATTGCTCTCACTGCCATGCATTTGGGTTCTAAAAGTTACTTTTCAAATTAAGAGTATGGTTCTTAAATCTATTCTGCTAAATGTTTTTGTTTTGCATGGTTTCAGGATATCTGTCACCTTGGTCATACTCCCACTAAGTTTTCTTTCAGAGCTATGAGCCCGAAGTGATCTTTTCAAACAGAAGAAATCATTTTTCATTTTGCATTTACTCAAATGCCAGAAACATATTTTTTATCAACTATTTTCTTTGCAATGTTTTCATTAGGTTTGTTTGCTGATATACAGTGAATCTTCTGAGAGACAGAATGAAGAGATCTCTGAAATGGGTCTTATATTTAAGCATGCATTTTATTCAGCAGAGTGACAGCTTTGGACTAGCTGAAGATAACAGTAGCATTGTGTAGAGATGCTTAACATAACAGCACTTGTTTCATGATGTCTTCAAGCAACAGAAGTATCAAATATACTTAGAGAACAAGATATAGTCTCAAGTCTTATCAAGCCTAAACTTCAGAGCTCTTGGTAGAGAGCTAAACATATGAAAAGAAAATGGTAATATCAGAACAATGTTTATATTTCTTTGCCAGGTTATAGGTTAGATATTCTATTTATAGTTGTCAATGGTTTACAGGCGTTTGGCCTGGTTCCGTGATGAAGGGGACGGGGGACCCACGGGCCCATACCCCGAGAAAAGGGAAAAGGGGAAAAGGGTAAGGAGATGGCCTTGAGAGCAAAGAACAGCGGCAACAATTGAGGAGAAACAAACTAATTTACTAAATAAGATATCAGAATGCAAAACAACACACTATAATACAATATAATTACAATTTAAACTGATAAATCCAATGCAGAGAGAGAGAATGTCCCAAAATCAAGGTAGGCCTTACTCTACTACCGATGATAAGACAGCTGGAGAGCGAGGTGCTGCCAGGACAAGAGACAGGCGGAAAAAAGGATGAGGTCTTGTGATCTGCAAGCTTTTATGTTTTCCTTCTGTCTGGAAATGGTAACAGAGGAGAAAAGTACCCTGGGAAATGTAGTAGTCCTTCTCTTCTGAGAACCAGGTACATACACTACATGATGTTATGATGTGGAATACCAGTAACCAAAAATCACAAAACCATGACAACAGTGTACAAAAATTGTTCCTCATTGAATTTATGAGCTTCAATGGAAAGTTGATCTGATTTTCTTGTGGTCAGTTTCCACATCTCACAAAGAGCTGGAGTCACTAGGAGCTGGATTAGAAGCTAGAGCAGGAAAGCCTGAGGGACAACATCATTACTATGGTAAGAGGCAGCGTTTAAATATATCACTGTTGGGTTTTGTCTGAGGTGTGGGATTTGCTAATTGCTGGTATCACCACAGAGGGGAAGAGACTGTAATTCATTGATGTTGCTGTAATTCAAGACAATATGGCAGGGAAAGATAACATCTCACCAGAGATGCTATGATTACCCCCTGTGTAGGCAACAAGAATTGCAGTGCTAATTCTTAGGGGGAAAAAACCCAGCCATTTTGTGTGAAAATTAAGTCCTAAAATCCATCAAGTAACTCCATACAGCTCCGGAAACAACAGCAGTCCCCAAACAATGCAGAAGCATCAATTTTTATTTTCGTCTGTTCCTCATAAAGTTCAGGAGAATGCTGGAGACTCACAGACCAGGTTTTTTATACATTTTATGTCCTTCAGACCCCAACTTTATTATGTTTCAAATGAGACAGAGCTGTAACTGTGGCAGTGTCACATCAGAAATTCCTTATTGGTTGCTCATGAGCACAGGAATACAATCTATCTATTGCAGATTGCACTCTCCTCGTATTTCAAGTAAATAATTGCTTCCTCTTCTGCACTCTGATTCTCTAACATCCGCTGAGACTCAACCCTTTCTTGCAATTCTTCATTTCCTTCCCTAAGTGACATTCAAATATACAGCATGCATATATGTGGAAGTTGTTGTCAAATTGCTATATTCACCAAGGGAAAAAGTCTGCCATAAAATTGCTCTGTGGGTTACTTCATTTGCAATATTTCTCCCTAGAAACATAGTGCCCCAAGATACTGAGGCAGCAGGAAGTAATGAAATGTATTTTTCATACTCTCACTTTTCATTTCAATGTATCAAGCAGGTCTTTAAACTGCTACTCTAAACTATTATGTCTTATTTTAGAAAGCCTTTATAATAATTGTGAATAATTAGAACTCAAAGTGCTTGCTACTTGTAAATGAAAATAAATGCTTAGCCCTCCTTGCAGAAGCCATTTGAAATGTTCTTTTTAAAAACCCATCAATTTTGTTTCACACTACTGGTTTATTTTATTTTACTTGAAATAAAGGTATTCCCATAATTCCAAATGGCTAAAAGCTAGAAACTATGACTGTAGTAGAGGTGATGCTACTCAGAAAAATTATGTCTGAAAGAATGGGGATATAATTTTTCAACTTCAGTTTTTTTTTTTCTCAAGATTTAATTCTTTTTTTTTTTTAAATGGCTGAGTAGATAAATTAAGGCCTTGGTATGATAATTCTATTTGACCTTTATCCCCTGCTATCTATATGCTTCTGGTCATTTGTAATGTCTTGGTATGTGAGTAGTGCCAAAGCTCATAGCAAAAAGAAAGAATGAAAAAGACAAAAGCCAATAATATGCTAAATTGAAAATTGTCCTTAGCAGGAAGGTCATCAGGAGACAAATTATCCATTGCTAATTTAATAAATGTATGGCAATATTAAAGAAAAGATTTAAATGTGCTGTAGGGACTAAATAAACACACCTCTCCTGAATATAGGTGTGATTCTGGTCTCCCATGCTCAGAAATACCCAGGAATTCCCAGGAAATGTTCAAGGCCAGGCTGGATGGGGCCCTGGGCAACTTGGTCTTGTGTCTGATCTAGTGGTGGAAATCCAGCCAGTGGCAGGGGGATGGAAATAGATGATCTTTGAGATCCCTTCCAACCCAACCCACTCTATGATTCTATGATTCTAAAAGAAAATGCTGAATGTCTCGCATTTCTGAGATCCAATTTCAGTTGGAGTCTCAATGTTACTGGGAGAGGTATCTGTCACTCAGGTGAAGCTACACAAACTTGTAAAAACTTATATCATTGTACAAGGTCACATTTACCTGTGTTTTCAAACAAAAATAGTTATACTTGCAGACTAGTGTGCAATTTGCTTCTCACCCTCAATCCTAGCTGAATCAGTGCACAAAAATAAGACAGGTCTCACTTTGCTTTTTTTCATTAAATTAAGACATTTGAAAACCTCTGTTACAAGTCTCTATAATAGTGAAGAACAACGTCAATGTTTTAGATTACTATAAATATCTTTATTTTGAATAGTTTTCTGAGGCACAAAGAAATACAATGGAAATGTTCAGAAGCTTGAGTTCTGAAGTTTTTACTATGCTAAGGATAATGTTACTTACTATCGCCTCAAATTCAGGACATATCGTAGGAAACTTCTGGTTTTCACATTACCAACTGTTAGTTACATCTTACTTTAGTCAATTTTACACTGGCAGTATAATTTATGCTGACAGACAGATACTAGTGAGACAAATGAGTAATTGCCAAACTGTCAGGAAACCTTAAACTTTTAGTCTTTAATTAATTAATTAATTACCAACTGCTCCTTTTTTTTAAAAATCATAATAATTACAGTTAAAACGTCTACAATGCTTTAAATTTCAATTATCAATATGTCTGTTCAGTAGAACAATTCTAAGATACAATTTACAAGTTTTATGCAAATAGAGTGTTCAGGTGCTGATGTGGTAGAGATCTTTAGTAGCTGGTTATCAGTAATATAACAAGGGCCTCTCTCTACTGTGCAGTAGTTAATGCCAAATATTCTACTTACATATGAATATATATATGAAACTTATGGATTCCCACATATTAGCACAACCTTCAAAGTTGTATGGAACTAAATTATATCATAGGTAATTCACTGGATAATTCATAGGTAAATCATTACCAAAATAAATAAATAAACAGATTTCTAAAACAAAATCACATTTAATTAAACACAAAACAACAGAAAAATGTTATGATCAGAGTTTTCTATGTAGTACAGTTATTTATGTGATATATTTAGAGATGTGCAAAAACTTCTTTTTTAAACTAAAAGTAGTTAGTGTTCCGAAATGTAGATTCAGAAGGCTATGTGAAAGCTAAAAATCTGCATTTAATCTTTTGAATGTACAGAATGGGTGGAAAACCACAGTGTGCAATAGAAGGACACACAATTGATGTTACCTATAGGGAAAACTGAATCAATCCATTGCATTTTCCAAGTTCCTTTTCTGTAGAAATTTTGTATTTGAAATATGATGAGGTCATTTCTGCAGCAGAAATAATAACAAATAATATAAGAAAAGTTACAGTACAGGAAAGAATTATGATGTAGTGTAGCAATGGTACAGAGTTAGAAATAAAGTTGCTGTAAGAGTTATGGTTCTATTTTTAGGAAAAGTTAAGGACTCTAAAACCCAAATTAACATATATGTTCAGTGCAGAGTTAGATATGTAAACCAGAAACCCTCTCATCAGCAGTTACATAGGGATATCTTTGCCTTCAGCATATTGGCTTCAGTGAATCCCTTGCTTCTACATTATTAGATCAAATGCCAAAAGCTTGTTTGTGAAGTAATGTGGGCATTTCTGTGCCCATTATTCGATGTGACACTGCCATAGCTAAGTCCTACTAGTGACTCTAATGCTGCCTCTCACTTTTGCTGGCTTACTCATTTATTCACGACTCCATGAAAATCCTTATGAAAATATATGGGCATATATGTAATTTAGTCTTCAATAATCTTAAAATAACTGTCTATAAGATTTTCTTAGCTATATTTTCTATCTGAAAAAGAATTCTCTAGGAAGGTAGGTAGGTAGGTTTCAAAGGAGGAATAAAGAAGCATTTATTGTGCAATTCTGTACTCTTAAAGATGACAATCTTTTGCTAAATCAGAATAAAGATTTTTTTTTTTTTTTCCCCAAATGTACCTTACTAAGTGGAGCTCTGAGGTAAAGAGATTTGCTTTTATGGGGTGCTGAAGATGCACTCTAGCTTCACTAATGGTCTGATTCACTAATAGTACTTTAACTAGACATTAAAAGAGTAACTGTAATATGAAACTGCTTTTCCTATTATCATCCTAGTTAATTTATTTTTAAGGCACACTAGAGTTTAGCTCTGCTAGTCTCCAAAAAGAAAAGGAAAGAATATAAATAATAAAAAAGGATATTCACAGCTCTGTGAAAATACTCAATTAAGAAAAAAAGAACAGGAATGCTTAAAATGAAACAATTATACCTGGAGAAATTTCCAAAAGTGAGTTCTTTGAGAACTGACAGTGCCCAGAAATTTCTTGGAAGTCTAACGGCTACCTATTAAAAAATAAGTTATTTGTATCATGTAACATTCATGCATCATGCTTCACTGGACTGCTATTTATAAATGCTATTTTCAGAGCATATTTTGATAATAGTTAATATAAAGGATTGGCAAGTTGCTAAAAATTATGAGTTATAATCATGGCTGGAATCTATCTATGTGCAATACTTTTTAAAAGACATTGCTTTATGAATGATGGCTTGCAATAGCCAGATAATCTCCTTAGTAATATACCATTTTAATATTTAGTGCAAATAAGAAAACCCAATGCTCATTTTTGAACACTACTCATGACTTCAGCTAGGAGATCTGTTTACAGAGGATAGATCTAACAGCCATTTCCCTTACTGTTATCTACACATTTATGAATTAACTTCGATTTATGATTACCAGTTGTAATTTCTCGAAGAACATTGTACATGAACATATTATTGGTAATACATTTCTTCCACATTGTTTTTCTCAGATGAAATAAGTCATTTGTTATTCTTATTTTTTTAAAAGATACAGGTTTGTCAATGCATGGGGAAAAAGATATTGAAAGCCTATGCAGTAGTCCCAAAGAGAGAGAGAAAAACAGAACTTAATCAATGCAAATTCACTTGTCAGTATCTTCACACAGAAAACTGAGTGCATAATTGTAGGATACATTTTATCTAGGAAAGAAATGTCCCCAGAAAGATTGCCATTTTCTCCTTTAATTCCCGGCATACTCAGCCCTTCAAGCTTCTCTCCATGTTATTCTGAAAAAAATGTATTATTATGGGGCACTGTGAGCCAGACCAATGAGCTGATCTAAATTAATTTATTTGGATTAATTCTCTTTTTTTAAACAAGGATCATTTGAAGGACATTCCTTAGTACATTCCCCTAAATAACTGCATTTGTACAACATACGCAACAAGATAAATGAACAACAGTAGTTACAAGAGCAACGATGGGGAAGAGCAGAATAGAGTAGGAAGTGTCTAAGCTATCTTCCTTGCTGAAGATTAGATTGCTACATTTTTCACACTTGCTGTAAGATGTGGCAGCTGGTGCTGAAGAGAGAATTTTTAAATAGCACCCAACGCTGAACACAGGCAGATGATTCTCAAGTACCCCTGAACACCTGTGTCAAAACTCTAAACTAATTGACCCAAATGAAGTAATCCACAATAGAGCGAAGTCAGTGCTGAAATGCAGTATTTTTTTTTTTAATACATTTTAAGAGATCAGATTCACAAAGTTAATCTTTGTATTAGGACAAATTATTAATAAAAACATGATATACTCCAAATAATTCATTTTAATCTGTCTCCAATTAGTCTTTTCACTGGAACAACCTGTCATTTTTGGAAGTAATTATTGTCTGTTGGCACACAAATATGTTTTTAATTCAAAATTATATTAAACATTATTCATATTATCCTCTATCATACTGAACAAATTTCCTTTCTTTAAAAGGCTGTTTTTACATTGCTCCAACAACACATGGTTGAAAAACTTTATCTTCACAAAACCTAATTATACCATTAAGATTACATAATTAAAATATACATTTAAACTGGATGTTGTCAGTATTTGGGTATATTTACATGGATTTGTAATGCAAAATTGGATGGACTTGCCCTCAACATGCATATTTAATGCTTGGAGACTTTTTTTTCTTACTAAATTGCCGTGTTCATTGCCTGATTTGATAATATTATTCCCCAGTAAGCTGTGTAACCTGCCTAGGGAAATAATGCTGAAACACATTAATAATTAAACATTTTCAATCAGTTTGATTAACACTTTTTTCAAATAAAAAGATCAATATGTACCCATAACACTATGCCACTGATGCAAAAAAAAAATGTAAAAAATAATATCTATATGTAATGGTAGTTGTATGCAAAATAGCAGAGCAGAAGCCCACCAGAAGTAGTTCTCAATACGTTTTTCAGTTCAAATGCTCTTTCCATGTTTTCTTCTTTTGATTATTTCTTCTATGCAGCCAAAGCATTTAAGACGTATATGAGCAATGCAATGGGTGTTGATGAACAATGCCATGAACACCAGCCTGTCTACAACTTCTAACACTTCTGTGCAGAGAGTATAGGATGTGGAGGGTCATAAGATAAAGACTCACTTACAGCTAAATTTTGTGCTTCACACCCTGTAACCTCAAAAATAGCCTTTCCTTATATGTGCTCTTTGTCCCTGACAGGTGCAAAAGAAATTTAAGTTCAGTTTTATATTTGGACAGGTTATTTGTTACAGGAATTGCTGCCTTTAAAAAATTAGCATTGATAAGACTTAATATCTAGAAAAAGCAAGCATTTGCCATGGCACAAATAATTACATTTCCTATCATGACAGCTAACTCTAGTAGGAAGCCAGTCACTCAGGGAGATTTTCCTGAAGTCCATTCATTTTGACTGAATATTGTTACAACAAAGAAAAAATTTTAAATGTGATGGATGAAGCCATATCTATTCTATATAAATAGTCTGTATAAATCTACTGAAAGCATGCAATGTTCTTATTTTGAATGCTTGTTCCTTTTTATACTGAAATAAACTAGAATATACAAACTTGGTTTGTCTGTGTATGTATTTAAGACTGAAAGCATAGAAGGCAGTAATGAATGGTTCAGCAATTCCATTCTTTTTAACTGATGACTTTAGTGCCCTGCAGGCTACCTGCCTTATGATGCTTCTGAGCACAGGAGGTCCTTCATAAGATTTCTGAGTCACTCTTCAATTCCAGTGTGCACTTCTAAAGGAAATATGTGCATGCTCTTCAGTTTGAAAACTCCACATGAGACTGATAGGAAGGGCTTTTAACACTGTTCCTTGTATTTATATTATTCAGAATTGCATAGATGATTTAGCAGAATGTATGTAAGTTTATCAAAGTACAGAAGTCTATTAGATGGGGACGATTGTTCACGAGGGTGGATAGCGATAGGACAAGGCGGAATGGTCTAAACTGAGACAGGGGAGACTTAGGTTAGATATTAGGAGGAAGTTCTTCACACAGAGGGTGGTGACGCACTGGAACAGGTTGCCCAGGGAGGTTGTGGATGTCCCCGTCCCTGGAGGTATTCAAGGCCAGACTCTGGGCAGCCTGGTCTAGTGGTTGGTGACCCTGCACTCAGCAGGAGGGTTGAAACTTGATGATCTTTGAGGTCCTTTTCAACCCAGGCCATTCTACGAATTCTATGAATGGCAGTGCCTTCAGGTATGTATCCCAGTCATGATATTGGATTCATCATTTCCATCATGTCTTGATGCCTTTTAGAGTAAAACTGAGCACCTTTCCACTTCAGTCCAAATCAGCAGCAGATGTATCAAGGTTTTCTTTCTTTATCTCGTCTACAAGTTGTACTGTGAATATTTAATGCAAGGAACATTTGAGTTTTTTTTGTTTTCTAATGATGAGATTTAATAAGTACAACTGGAAAACCTTGGAGATCAATTTGTGTAGCACTGCAGAGTGGGAAAAAGAAGACAGAGAGAGAAGGAGAAAGATTTTGCACTCTGCCAAAACTACATAAGCTTTAAACATATCTCACAATCTGAAAACTTTGCTAAGAGCTTCACAGTCAAACCAACCAAATCCTTTCATCAGACCAGTTAAATAACTGAACCTGCATTTTTGCCTGTGAAGACATTACTCTAACTAGGCAGGTTGATGTACATTTATTTTCTCCAGCAGAAGTTCAAAAACTAGAGTTATTACAACCACATTAAATGCCTGTGATCTCACTTTATCAAAGGATTATGCCCACCTAATTAACATGCTTCGTAGATCCTTGTCAGCTGCAGACGGAAAAATTGGCATGGAGCTGAGTTAGTACATTTGGTCTGTCCCTTTTGCATACAACGTACTTTTTTAATTTTTCAAGCCATGTGTATGCTTCCAGGGTAGTGTGGTGCTGAACAGAATGCTGCCTAAAGAGCTGGCATTGTCAAGATTATCTTGCAGTTTCATGGGCTCTTCTGAACGAGGTTTTACAGTTTTACACGACCAGTGTCATCTTAACATCTTTCTGCCTCTATTACTGGGATGTGATTTATGGCTTAAAAGAAACTGCCCTGTATACACTTCACACTACTCTCTGAATTTCCTAATTTCAGCACTTCCTAAAAGAAATTAAATTACTAGGAAAGAATAAGGTCAATTACTTTCTCTCTTCATTCTTGTAAAGCAAAGGCATAGAGTTTCCTTGAGATTCCTATAGAAACTAAGGAGAACTCAAGTGTAGACTTCCTCAAGATATGACTCAGGTAGACCTGTTTACCTCATGTCAGTGATTAGAACTGTAGAATTTTAAAATTTCTTTTGCAAGGTGCCAAGACTGGCTTGTATTTATTTGATTCCCCTCCACAGTCTTCCCTGTGAGAAGCTATAGGTCTTTTTATTTCTTCTCTTTATTTCACCTCCAAAGATTATGTATGAGCTATAATCTGGAGAGAAAAGGGCAAAAACCTTAGCTCCATAATGAACCAAAAAACGTCTCCACATAGGGACGCATGTGCTTAGTAAAAGCTGGATTCCTTCTGACACTTGCAAACACTACAGCAATTTATAAGTACCATCAGTAACATTTAGAGATAGATTTTGCAATGTACTGGTGACAGTTTCCCAAAATGTGGGCACAGTTAAAGAATTCACCAGATCATTGGAATGCTTTCTTTTCAGACTGGCACAATCTGATTTAGATGGACTATTTTCTTTTTTTAACTACATACAATGAAAAGATGAACAGACCTGCTCTTCAGTGGAATATGCTCATACCTCAGGAATAAAGAATCCTTTCATAGAATCAGTGAGGCTGGAAGAGACCTCTGATATGGGTAGTCCAAACTCCTTGTTTAAGCAGAGTCATACAGATCAGGATGCTCAAGATGATGTCCAGTCTGGGTTTGAATATCTTTATAGTATCAGTCTTCTCTACAGCACAGCATTTTTTCAAGTCTTTCATCACATGGTCCAGTTGACAATTCAATGTGAAATAAGAAAAATTTTTAATAGGAGTCATGTCATTCTGCCTTTTTGCGGCCCATCTGTCCCTGCACCTGGTAGGAGTAGTCAGGAGTTTTCTTTGGCATAAATGTCATGCGTTGCTTGCAGAACTGAAAATAAGTATTTCTGCAACAAAGCATTACTGCTACTTAGTGGACATATTTTTTCATTAATACATTTGCTTTGTATCCAAAATTTTGTACCTGTCTTCTTTCAATTGATCTGATATCTTCCAAGTGCTAGAAAAACTGAAGAAACAACTTGGAAAAAAAACCACTTATTTTTCTTTCAGAAAACATAATCAGGCAACATGAAAGATAAGAAGCTACTTTTCAGTGAGGCTAAAATTTGATAAAAAATCTATGTTGGAGTTCAGTCGGTGCACTTGAAAGACCTAGCCCATAACACAAAATTGTTGTTCTTACTCTAAAGTTTTCAAATACTTATGAGTTTCATATCCTAAAGAAAAGCTTAGGTCTTAGGTTAAAGAACATTCAGAAACCATCTCTACATTTCCTCTTATGATTTTGTTATGCTTTTCAAGGAGTAGTTAAATAGCCACCAAGAAAAGAAGTTTTTATTCATGTTCCCGAGAAGAAAACCCTGGATTCAAATTCTTCCTTCATATAATCATAGAACGGTTTGGAAAACTTAATACATAAAATTTACATAAAGTTATGATGTTAACTTAGGAACTGAAATGATGCACTATCTCCCTCAAGTGAATTCCCTTATTGGTAAGTTAAAAAGTCAGCCTCTCACCGGTCCCATTAATCTTTAATTATTCTTATGTAAATCAGAACAGTTTTGTTGAATCAAGTCTTTACCCTATGTTTCTGTAATCACTCTGAAGCACTGTGATTAAAGTAAACTACTGGGAAATTATAACTACAGACCTAACTCATCTGGCATGTAGGATATTTAAATACAACCTAATCTGTCCTAGACAACTATGCTGGTCTTTGGGAGAAAACACGCGAACAGGTAATTCTTTCTGCATACTGTGAAGAAAAAGCAACCTTAAGTCAATCTAGTCAGCTCATTCATACATTTAAATTATAGTCTTTGTATAAGAGGATACCTAAAAAGCTTGTCTGCAATAAAAAAAGTGGATGTTTTCAGAGTTCCTACTTGGCACAAAGGTTTTAGTAATGATAGCATGTTTCAGACACATCAAAATAATCTCCATGGACCAGAAACAAATATCACAGGAGGGGAAAGTGTCTCCAGGATTTTTTTTTTTTTCTGAGATTCATGAGGAGTGAAATTAGAATAATAGTTCCATTTTTTTCAGTATTTACATTGTTTACAATATTTTTGAAAGATTTCATGTTTTCCATGTTTTTCAAAGTGGTTCAGCAGTAAGACTGAACCACTAAGACTGACCACAGTAAGACTTTACTGCAGAGAAAAAGTTAATTTGTAGGTTCATTTCAGATCACTGTGGAATTCTGGAGATCGTCCTTTCTCCAGTCTTATGAGGTCAGTAGCTTACGATCAATAACTGAAGACTAAAAGAAGTTTTTGAAGACAAAAACTGAATACCTACCATTTTTAGGTAGGTGGGCAGAAAGTAAATTGATTTTCTACAGATGTTACAGAATGAGTAATGTATAAATTAAGTATATTAATCCACAATGTTTGATACTACTCCTGGTTGTAGTTGTTCTCATAGGTTATTGTTTTTCAAAGCAAACTCTAGTTGGTAATATTTTTAAATAACTAAGCAATCATCATCAATAAAGAAAAAAATCATTTAGTAAGTTATTTGAGCACAATTTTCAAGTACATTCTTGTTTCCTAAGTCAATAAAAACATATTTTTACCATAGTTTCAAAGTATATGTATATATATTTAACAGACTTAGTTCTGTCTTACACAATATTATTATCAGTGTTTTATATTGTTCTTATTAAAACTAGGATTTGCCACTTATTGAGTGAGATGTTGTTTGTATTCAAAAGTACAAATTATAAATTGCTTCCATAAAATTCATTAAAATGTAGATTTCCAACATATTCATTTAAAAATACAAACACGAAGGCTGTTAGAAACCAAAGATTCAAGTGAGTTAGGCTCTCTAGAACAAGTTTTACATTTTAGAGCAAGATAATAGTATCTAGATGTTTTGATTAAAGACTTATTAAGTGTTCTTTTGCCTGTTAGAAACAGAATCTCAACTTCACATCTATATAGATATAATTTGATTGAAATACATCTTTTGTACAATCAACTCTTTTATCAATATTAATCAATAATATTTATGAATATTAATAATTAGTAATCTCCTCTTTTACTTTAGAATTGCTTCTGAATTGAAATATTTAGCATATTTCAAGGCAACACCTTCAGCTTCTCCTTTACTTGGAAAATATTGTGCCTACTATTCTAGTTTTCATAATAAATTAGCTTAATATACTGCAGAATGAGTGCAGAAATTGTAATTGTTCTGTTGGTTCATAAATTGCTTTTGAATAGGACTAAACATAAAGTGATCTTTTGAAGATATCCAGATTACCACTATATACTGAATGCTCCTCCGTTTTGTAGATATTTTGTTTGCATTAATAGCCCACATCCTAAAATAGTCATCACATTCAGGTCCAATGTTTTTCTTAAAAATAAACAAAAATGTCAGAACAAAGCTGAAATTGAGACTGGCAGCAGAAAATCATGAGGAGAGGTTTGGATTTAACAAAGCATTTAATATACTTTCTCCCAAGATCTCCACTTCTGAGCCATGTCAACACTGTGAGAAAACTGAGTCTGAAGAAGGAGGTTAGTAGGTTTTAGTGTACATTCTTGTTCACCTTCTCCAACTAGAAAGGCAAAACCAGGACAGAGGTAAAATATAATAAACCAACTTATAAATATATTTAGATGGGATTTAAAAATAGGACTTGCTGTAAAAAACATATTCCAAAACAAAGCTGATAAAATGGACACCAAGTTGGGAGGGAGTATTGATCTACCAAAGGGTAGAAAGGCTCTACAGAGGGACCTGGATAGACTGGATGGATGGGCTGAGGCAAACTGTATGAGTTTCAATAGGGCCAAGTGTTGGGTCCTGCATTTTGGTTGTGACGACCCCACGCAACCCTACAGGCTCGGGAGGAGTGGCTGGAAAGCTGCCTGACAGAAAGGGAACTTTGTGTACCAATGGGCAGTCGGCTGAATGTGAGCCAGTGGCATGCCCGGGTGGCTGAGAAGGCCGATGGCATCCTGGCTTGTATCAGGAATGGTATTGTGAGCAGGACTAGGGACATAATCCTCCCCCTGAAGTTGGCGCTGGTGAGGCCTCACCTCGAGTACCATGTTCAGTTTTGGGCACCTCAATACAGAAAGGACACTGAGGTGCTGGAGCGGGTCCAAAGAAGGGCAACAAGGCTGGTGAAGGGCTTGGAGAACGTGCCCTCCGAGGTGCAACTGAAGGAACTGGGGCTGTTTAGCCTGGGGAAGAGGAGGATGAGGGGAGATCTTATTGCTCTCTTCAAATATCTGAAAGGTGATTGCAGCAAGAGTGGGGTTAGTCTCACTCAATGGGAAATGACCTCAAGTTGCTCCAGGGGAAGTTTAAGTTGGATATCAGGAAAACCTTCTTTACTGAAAGGGTTGTTAAGCACTGGAATAGGCTCCCCAGGGAGGTGATTGAGTCACCATCAAGAATGTGTTTAAAAACCGTTTGGATGTGGTGCTCAGGAATATGATTTCGCAGTGGGTTGTTAGAGTTAGGGTAGTATGGTTAGGTTGAGGTTGGACTTGATCTTCAAGGTCTTTTTCAACCTGAGCAATTCCATGATTCTAAAAAGTTACAAAGCTCTTTGGAAATAAGTCATTGAAAAGACGCACCAAAACTAAATTAATATTATTTTGTTGAAATATTATGAATAGTTAATTCTATGATGGAGTACATTCAATTCTTCCCTGAATCCAATTTTCATTTAATGTAAGTAATGTATCACCCATACGGCATGCTACATGTATGAATTGACCTGACCCATGTTGTTTTTACAGAGTCATTTTGATGGATCAAAATTACATGGCAGTTCCATGGATTGTTACATTGGCATGATTGGAGGAGTAAGGATGGTAAGGATGAGAAAAGGTACAAGTGGACAGGAGAAGAAAGTGCAACAACTCCTCCTGGTAACATCGCTGCTAAATTCCCAGTGTGAACATCAGACTTATGAAAGAGTGAGCTGCTGAGTCCACCCAGAAAAAAAATGATACTTATGCTTAAAAGGTTTGCTGTGCTGTCACAGGTTCTGGGATCTGTATCCTAGAAAGTCACCTTGGCGTTAAGTTATTGGAAGGGTAGGAGGAGATGCAATGGAAACTGCTGGGTATCTGGGTGCTACAGACACAGACTGCACAGCAGCATTCTTGGGAATTTTCAGTACAGGGAAAGAACATCCTGACTGTGATTTCCAAATTGTCTCTGCTCTAAGCACAACCCAAACATAACTGTTTTTATGCTGTTACAGTCTCTGGCTTCCTCCTTCTAGGACATGAATCCTCTCCTTTACTTTGCTCTGTAGCTAGGAAAGCTCAACTTCATGTTGCATGTGGATTCTATACAGTGCAGAACAGACAGAGCACAATGAGGCTGAATATTTGAGTACTTCTGTTCCTAAATAAATTCAGTACAATCCTGGCAAGTGCTAACATTTCCCTTGTCCTACACAGTTCTTGCTAACAGTTACATGAGCACAGCCAATTTGCAGAAAAGGCCCAGGACAAATTTGTTCAGTCCTTGCTTGGCTGTTTGACAAGCAGGGTGTGGTAATTACAGTGCCTGGCATCATTATACATTTGCTCTGTTCTTTTATGAATCAGTTTCAAGGGCAAATACACCTCATCTTCTTTTCCAAACCAGTTTTATCTAGTCATCTTTGCAGCTACAATAGCAGGTATGTAACTACACATCACATAACAGTTAAATATTGATGCTTGGCAGCTTATTCAAATTGAATAGTTTCTTTTGTCATTTGTTTTTGTTTTAACTGATCTATTAACTTGTTGTGAGTGAGCAGAACTCAGGTTAAGGCGTTCAGGGCCAGGGTGGTAGGTAGAAAATTTGGATAAGCTTTCTTTATCAGTACCCAGGAATCACTGCATCAAGTACACATGTATTTCTGAAAAATAGTCAGAGAAATTTTTAAGATTATGCCATCTCATTCCACGTTATGCAGACTACTTTAGTTTAAATCAAGCACAATTAGAAAGAAATCCACATATATCCATCAAGGGTATCTTTTCAGACTACTGCTCACAAAAGTTCTTGTCTGGAGACAGAATAAGAGGATAACTTAATTAACTTTCAGCTCTCCGTCTCAAAGTTCCTCCTTACTCTTTGGAAATGCAAACTAATGTTAGTGAAATATTTAAAAATCTTTAATGAGGAAGGTCCAGGCTGCAAGTACAGATCAAGGAAGATTTTGATAATTTCCACCATCTAGCTACCTATATTCATATCAGAGCTGTCCTAAAATAGATCCCTAGTACAACAAATGTCCTCAGAATAAACCTAAAAGCTGCTTTCTATCAGCAGCTACTTCTTGTTTCACCTCAAAGAAACAAGCAGTTTAGAAGCCAAAGAAGAGGCTAATATTTATTCTTCTCATGATAAAGCTCCTATTTCTTTCAGCATAATAGAAAAGGCAAATGAAAATTCTACCTTGCTACAACTTCTGTCTACAACCAATATCTTAGTAGGAGTTCCATAAATCTGTGCTACACAGCAGTTTGCTGTCAGCCACAAGTACACATCTAATGCCCTGTTAGCCACTGAATTCGTTTAAGAAAAACACTCGATTATGGGTTTGGAGAGCACATAGAGAATATCTATCGGACTGGAAGGAAAAAGAAATTCCAAGTATTTTGAATCTTTACCATAAAGAAGTCAGCTGACTCTTTCTGTGTGAGAATAGGAAAAAGGAGTTTTCTCAATATCCCTCTTATCTAGGGCCTCACATATTGGTAATACATTGGCATTTCTGTTGTGAAACACCCTCAGACAAGCTATATTGCAGCTGTAAATTCGAGATCTATCGCACACATTGGAAAACATTCCCAAGCGTATGGTTTCATTCAATAAAACATCAAAGTCCCACAGTAAATAATGCTGTCAGGTTTTTTTTTTTTTTACCAGTTATTTTGCAGTGCCTCGACAAGCACTTCCAGACACTGCTGAAAATATAAGGGACAAGAACATTTGGCAGTTAACAGAGTGCCAAAGGGCTGTTTTGGCTTGTGATGTTGAAATTTGGGAAGTAAATGAGTGTCTGAGTGCCACCTTGGGGGATGATCTTTGACTTGTAAACAGCAGAGAAGACTGGGCAGTTAGAGATCGTCTGCCCTTTTCCTGCCTCTTCTTCTCTTCAGCAAAGTTTTCTCTCTTCCTGGCCTGTTGGCTTCTATGTTTATCCTCATATTTTGTGAAGAAAGACATTAAGAGTGGTTTGCTCACCTTACTTGTGTGTCTCCTCATTTTTTAGACATCAGGTTCCAATAGTATGCAAGGAGGCAGCAGCAGGAGAAATTTTGTTGTTTTTTTTTTACTGATTTTACTGATCAGAACAAAATGTCATCAAACTGCAGACAGATAATGGAATTAGATGGCCTTGTCCATATATCACAAGCTTCCATACTAAGAATAGAAGAGATATCAGCACTTGGGCTGTTTTACAAGGACAAAGGCAGCAACAGAACAGAATTATCTAACCAGTCAGGCAAGAAGCCTGCAGGTTTTCAGTGTCCTGCTGCCAAAGTCAAAGGGCATGAAACAGTTCATTGCGATAAGCCTCAGGAAAATTCTCAAGAGAAAAAAATTACAGTCTGTTTGATTTGTAGTATCCTGCTACTGAAAGGAAAGGACAGCTATTTTTACCACCAAAATATATAGAGTTCACCACTGAAAAAACATTTGAGTGCATTCTTAGAATGAGCACAGTTTTCAAATCATTTTATGAACTAAAGATCAGTATATGTCTACATGAATTTAACTCTTCTGCTTTACATACTTTTTAATGAACACAGTACTGCACGGATGAAACATGCAAAACATTTCACTCTTATATTAAGACTTCAAGTAGAAAAGCTGTACCACAATGGAAAGTACTGCAATAATAGCTGGGTTGCAAAGTCTGGCTACAGCAAATGAGAACAAGCCCAAATGCAGCAGCCACAGACACAAATGAAAATTGCTGCTTGTATTTAGAATACCTCACACAGGCAGGGATCTCCAACAAAAGATGCCCTCACCTTCCCTGCCAACACTTAAATGAGTACTGGGAAGGGATGGATCCTAGCTCCAGCCCTTCTGGTCATTCAGCTGCACTGCGTGCACCGGAGCTCCCCTGGGTTGGCCCTGCCTTCCCACCAGGTGCTCCATCACTGTTTCAGGCCATGACTTAGCATTTCCACTACAAAAGCCAAATAAACTAATGCAAAACAATAGTATATTTGTTACTAGGAAAGTAATGCCTCCTTTTTATTTCCATAGAAACTACAGTAGATAGAGCAGAAGAACACCATGTGATAGAGCAAATTCTCCGCTACAAAACACTGTTTTTCAACACAGTCACCACCATTAGCTATGCATTTTCACCAGCAATAAGCAAGAGCCTGCATGCCATGCTTGTAACAGTCTACATCAGTGGAGGTGACCCACTGATGCCACTGTTGAAAAGCACCACCCACTGCCTCAACTATACTCACATCCACTATTTGGTCTCCATACGTATTCAATGGGTTCAATTTTTTCTGCATGGAGGAGTTCAATTACACACTTCATACACAATTCCATGGCAAATACCGTTCAGAATACTGGCAGGAAGGTTTAACCTTTACTGGCATACCACCAACATCCACCTTTGACATTGCAGCCAACATCATAAAATAGAAGGCATTACTTTCAGAGCAGCCCTTTTATCACTCCCTTTGAGTGATCTGAAGGAGATTTAAAACATAAAACATTTTCCCATTAATATACAAATTAAAGGAAGGAGTCTCAAAGTACAGAAAAAAAGATGAGTCAGTTGTCAATACGGTCTATCCCTCTTGCAGCAACACTCGCAGCTCTAACATTGCATCCATAATTATTTTCTGTATCAACTCCAAAAAGCATAATTCAGAAACAGCCTAGGTCATAATAACCCTGCTTTGCCTCAGCTAGTTTCAAACTGTTCCTTGTGATACGTATGCATTCTCACTACATAACAGGATCAAGCATAGGTCAGACAACTACTTTTTTCAGAGCAGTATGTGTGTAAGTCAAACAGAAAGGCAAATCTAGATAACGTGTGTCACTGTGCTACGTGGCATGGGATTCCTTAAATTTCTGGATGCTTTCAGGGTTGCCTGGAAGCCATAGTTCTACAGCAGTGCAGATTGCCTGCTATCAGTCTTCTCATCAGACACATGAGGGATAAAGGCACAGCACTATCCTAAGTGTAAGAACATTGAGAAGAATGAAGGCAAATGAAGGAAGTACCATTAAAGTGAATTTAAAAAGATGAAAATAATTTTTAAGCAGATTAATATCTCTAGATTTTTTTTTTTTTTAAAAAAGGAACCAGGTACAAATAGGACTTTTTTCTTCTCTAGTCATGACACAATGACATACTTTAATGAGACTTGAAATGAGAATGGAAAGACAGAACAATTTAACAAGGTTATCTCTAACTCCAAATCTTCACACTATTTATGGTGCTCAGTTTGCAGACTATGCTGCTCATTTATATTTCCATAAAATAGCATCATTCAAGAAAAAGACCAACGAGATGGTAGGAAATTTTTTTCTAAACTGTCCTTTCTGAAAAAATATATGCAGTCCCACGGGTTCTGGTATTCTCTTTTACCTCTGAAGATTAATCTCCATTTTGTGTTTTATCCCATATTTGTGCAAAAATAAAGTGAAGAAGTGAATCTAGACTCCTCTGCTAAGTGACATGACTCATTCACACAAACTGCTGAACCCCTTAAGGGATTGTCAATCCTTTTGCTATTAATTCATTAATTTTACTTTTCTGTTTTACTGAAGAACTGCTAATAAAGTAACTTTTCTCAGTTGATATTCAATCTTCTCTACGCCCCTGCAGGCACCTCTTCGGGACTAAAAACTGTGCTGAATTCTCTTCACAAATCTAATGATGGAGGCATATATATTCTAAGATTCACTCTATTTTCTTGAAGTATTCTGTTTTGCAAGCTGCATGTAGGGAATAACAGCAGGCAAAAGTGCCTGCAAGAGTAAGAAGCTTTATTTCCCACTACCATCCAACATACACCTGCTCTTAATGTAGCACAAGCTCTCAGCTGCAGGTTCACTATAAAATCACATGACTTCTTTGACTTTGATTACCTTTTCTCTATTCTGAATTAATCTTAGAAGTAACCTTTAAACCACAGAAAACTAGAAAAATTTATTTCCCAGATTTGGTGATAGCACTAAGGTTGAAAAAACAGCAACATGAAGGACAGCACACTCTTATTTCTCTGGCAATTGCACAAAATCCTTAATGACTAGATTTTCTAATAATCCTTTAGTGTGTGGTTAACAGCAGAAGAATATGAACTTCATCTCATCTGGGGAATACTGGGACATTGTCCCAGTTTAGAACAGTATAAGATGATCTCCCTAAATTTTATCCTTATTTATGCAGTATGTCAGCAGTTATACAGAACAGAAGTAAGACAACTAACATAAATATTAGCTGATTAAACAGTAAATAGAGCTTGCAATCAGTAATGGGTGACATGTTTTGCAAATGTTCCCTTTACACTTAGAACAGAAGTACCATGTTAGATAGCATTACACTGTTCAACAAATGACATAGGTATTTGAAAGATTAACTGGAAACTTCAGTTCTCTCTGCAGAATATCTAATCTAAACAGTGTTTACATTAATGGAAAAAATCTCATTTGCTCCACCAGTCTTTGATGTCAGTTCTTAGTACATACACTAAGTCTGTGTTTACAGAGAATGATAAAACAACATAAGAACAAGAGAAACTCCATGTTTTAAGTAATTTCTTTGACAATTCTGCCACTTTTTTAAACAAAGGGCATACTGACTATTGCCAGTTATGCCATTTCAAAGAGAAATAGTTTTTTTTTTTGTATTCACCTCAATTAATCTGGGGAGAATGCAATGACTCTTCCATTTGTAGTCATTTACAGGCTTAAATAACTAAAGGTTCAGGAACTCATATATAAATCCATGATTCATTGTAGCACTGCTTTAATCTACTACCTTCTTTGAGATCATTTTGTGTTAAAAGTAAGAAGGCAAACTACTTACTTACTGAGTGTTATGGTTATGAAAAAAGATATAAAAATGTGTTAATGGGATGTAACCAACAAATGAAAACTAGGTGATGTAGAGTAGTAGCTCTGAGACTGTTCAATGCCTGTGCATGTCAGCAAAATGCGAAGTCTGACTCTGCTTAAATCTCATCACCTAAGAAAAAAGAGAATAAGGATTAGGGTATTAGTATGTTTTGGTGAACTCCTTATGACTCCTTTCACCTTCATTGTAACAAGTGCACACTGAAACTCAAACTGAACCAAAAAATTGCCAAAGATATTTTGAATGTCAGTAGCAGTATTCCCTTTGAGCCTCCCATTTAATAGTGTCCCAAAATGGCATTACAGCTGGCACCTCTGAGACCAGAGTGAAATATCAGGCAAGTGCATTAGGCCTTGTCCACCTTTTGAAGTCTATGGTCCTCTAAAGTGGCCTTATCCTGCCACAGGTATGAAGCTTTATGGTCACACTAAGGGTCTGCAGACAGTTCTTCAAGGTGAGTGTTTTCATCCAGTCTTCTTTGAAGGAGAAGAAACTGTCATAATAATCAAAATTATTATGTCCACATGGCACAAAAAAATAAAGTTAGAGGCCCATTAGCATCAGATGTCAGTGTCCATTTTCACAACATTTGGAATTTATTTCCCTCCGCTAAATTAGCAGGTCTGATCAGGGCTACCTCACTGGACTGTTAAGTCAGTGGGCTGCATTCATTTTTCTGGGGCAATTTGAAGGTGGAAAAAAGTTCTTCCAATATAAAATACACTTTGTAATTATTCTAAGACAAAAGTGCATAGCACTGACTACACACCATATCAAGTTAATTATCATTTTTCGAGGTAAGAAAAATTGGATTTATTGTTTTTGTTGAAGCAAAAGTCCAGATTTTTTGATGATTTTTTTTTTCTGAGCACTTGGATATTATCTGATGAGGGGCATCTGTGCAGGTACTGCAATGATTGGCAATACTTCATTAGTTTCTAAGCACCCGGGGGAAATGAACACGATGAAGTGTGATCCCTAGAAGAAACTACATTTCTTAAGTGAAGCTATACTCCATTACTGCAATCACAACAATATAAGACTGAAGTGCAGAGTAGCATGTAATTGCAAAACCATGAAAATGAAATATAATTAAAAAAAAAGTTCAAGAGGTTTATTTGGCACAAAGTAGTCTGGTCTCAGATGTTCTTTCTCCTTTGAACCAAGAATGGAAAGTATCTGAAATTAATGAGTGACAATCATCACCTATCACACTGTCAAGTACAAGGTAAGGAGCTAGACAAAGGACCAAAGTGTTTTATTTTGTTTTGCTTTGTTTTTTCATTTTGATATTTAGTCTACAATGACTAAGAGCTATTGTGCACCAGTATGCAAAAAGCTGTTAGCAAGGCAACACAAATATGCGGTCTTGTACCTTTATTCTCCCTCACATTTTAAAGAGCGCTGGGAAACACCATCCATTAGCTTGTATCATCTTCCGTGTCAAGCTGAGATGCTTTAAATGGTTTTATCCTGCTTATAAGCATTTATTTTCCTGATTTCTTTAAGAGTATTACATTAAGAATTAATTTAATCTAGTGTTGTTTGTTTTTTTTTCCTAAGTATGCCTGGTCAATAATACTGTATTTAACGCATTATGTAAAGTTTGATGGTTGCAGTTTGGAACTCCTCTGCTTACAAAGCAGCTTTAACTATTTGTGTTTCAAAATTAGTACACTAATTTTTCACAGCTGACATGCGTATTCTTGTAAATTATATTGATGAGGAAAGCATTACCTGAGAATATACTCCTATCCCTGAGCTGGGAAATATCCTTAGGTGCTTTGGACCTTACTCAGCTAAGGTAAATGTTTTTTTCCCATGTGATACATCCCCAGTGAAGAATGAACAGTGTAAGTGTCGTTAATTGGCATGTATGAACTACTATAACTTGACATATCCCACATTAGGTTCTTCATTCTGTTTGGGACTGTTCAAAACATGTATGGTAGTATCTCTCAGATACTAACAAGATATTCTTGTTATTACAGGAAAAAGAAGCATGAGAAGAATAAGGCCAAGGTCTACAATTGACCTCAGACTGAGGGATCACTGAGCAAAGGATCAGGCAGATAACTTTCCCTCACCACCATCAGAGGTGGCTCCACAGTAGGAAAGTTATGGTCAGGAAAGGTGAAGTTAATTAGCACCTGCTGATATGGCTCTTTTGCTTTTGAGACCTCAGCAGGAGAGGTTTGTGCTGAGCCTAGTTCTGGGTGATGGAGGCTGGCCATGGTGTTTCACATCCTCAGGTACTTGGGGAGGCTGAGTACTGTGGGTAGACACAAGGGATAGTCAAGGCAGAGCTCCCTAAATTTTGTCTTAGACAAGATACTAATTGATGCTGCCTCCTAAGTTAGATTTTTCACACAGATACAATTCCCAGTAAGTTGTTAAGGAGGAATGTTACATCTTCACTTCTAACTGCAATGCGTCTATTCTATGTGTAACACTCATATATTGTACCTCAGTCCCAAGAGACTGAAAACCACTACCACACAGCTCACAAGAAAGAGAAGTTAAGCTGAGCAAACAGATATACAGCACATTGAACTTTAAATTCTGCAAATGTAGACCACAGGCAGTATTGATCAGGGCATGCCAGAACTGCAGAGAGTTAAAAGCCATAGCCAAATTTTCCTTTTATTATGTATCACTTTCTATGACTAATTTTGATCAAAAGCACTGGAGAGAAAGGAAAATGAGTATGTGTGTGTGTAAAGGAGCCCCAAACTCTCAAACTCTCTACTGCCTTTATAGAGTGCTATAGCTATCAGCAATTTACCCTTGGAAAAAGAACTGTCAAGTAAATGCCTTCCTATTCACATCATGTGGTACATCAGATCCTGAGCTGATCCATGCCTCATGATTGAGCAGACAGGTCTCTTTCCTGCAATCAATGTTGATT
Organism: Numida meleagris; assembly: GCF_002078875.1. Taxonomy (NCBI): domain Eukaryota; kingdom Metazoa; phylum Chordata; class Aves; order Galliformes; family Numididae; genus Numida; species Numida meleagris. The sequence goes on along the minus strand of NC_034412.1, from coordinate 29,313,467 downwards.
AGAAACTGTTTTTGTGGTACTGACAACCTGGTGGGACTAAAATAAAATCTCCTAGGCCCTCAGGTAATGAAAAATCACCTACATGAAAGGAAGAAAGACTACATTTCAAACACCTACTTTTTTACTTTTCAAATTGTAAAAAGTTTTTTCTCTAGTAAGTAAATAGTTCTTCTTTTTCACTTTTGCTTTCTTCAAGTGTATAACTGATGATTTCTTGCTCTACCAGTGCAGACCAGACTGCATCAAATCATCTACTATGGAAGAAAAAATATGCTTTGTCACTGGAGTGCTGAAGGAAGTTGAAAAATTATCAGGTTGAATGTGTCTTTCATGTGATTTAATCAATGTTAATAGACTGACAGTGCCAAATATCTTGTTCTATAACCTCTGGCCTTTTTATGTTATCATCTTGGGAAAAGAGAACTGGCAAGGTCTATGTCTTCTAGGTAGTAAAAATTTAGAGACATATATGCTGTTAAGAAATTTAAGAAACATTTCTTCCCTTTTGCTAATGCTTTGTCCAGGACACAGCTGTTAAGATTTATGGTGCTCCATTGTCCTTGACCAAGTGGGAATACGATGCCAACTCAGCTAGTAAAAAAGTTACATGTTGAGATAGTTGTTCTATAAAGCAGTATTTTCTTGATTACTTCACTACATCAAGCTTTGAACAAAATATCAGTCCCATCACCAACACTGCATTTGTAACTCTGTGATCTAGTTTTCCATTTCCACATATTAATCTTTTAATTGGAGATCCACTCAATACATAAGAGTAAATTGAATTTATATTATCACATCTTATCACACTTACATTTCAAATTATTGATAATTCATGAGACCTGTGGAGGTAGAATTCCTCTTCCCTTCCACCAGAAAAATACAACAATAATGAAAGAACCATATTTCTCAAAAAGCATAAGGAGTTTCACGAGGAGAAAAAATATTCCTTCTATTCTCTGGAGTTCTTTACAAAACTAAGGTAAAGAAAAAACTGGGGTAAATTGTTAAGAATACAGGAAGCCTTCAGAGGTTTCATCACCTGTAAAGATGAGGCACTAAACTCCGTACCTTGTGACTGAGGGAGAGGAGGCAGAAATCACCTCTTGGTTCCCATGGGTTCCATGCCCCAGGGCTGCAACACATGAGATGAGCTGAGAGTAAACAGGCCGTTTGAGTTTTAGTGAGTTCTCTGGCTCAGAGGGCTAATCCAGTGATAGTGGAAAGCATGACCCATTTATTTTTTTTTCAGGAAATATCCAGTTTCTGTAAATCGATGCATGGGATGAAGCCGCAAGCAGCAGTGAGTGAATTCATGAAGGAAGTCAGAAGCATGCTGAGAATGTGTGAAATAAGCAAGTGTGAGGAAATTTCTTCTGAGCTAGAAAAGCCATACATATTCGTCTCAGGAAGAAAAATAGAAAGTGCTTAGGGAGACATAATTTAGGGAGAGTAAGAATCTAAATTTTCTGATAAAAATATCCAGAGGCACCTATCTGTCAACATCTTGTTTAACTCTGAAGGAAAGAAACGCTGTGAGAAGAGTATGCCATTTTACCTTGTGGTCAATGCAGCTGACAAGGTGGGCTATGACTCAGAACAAAAGTCTTTAATTTTAGAGGAAGATTCTGAGCAATGCAGGGGCCATTTTCATCCATACTTTCATTATCTGATGCCTTTGGCTGAAGCTTGAAAATCTTGGTCCTTATAGCTTCAGAAAACAATAGAGATTACAAATAGAAATCTTGTTAAACTAGTACAGTCAATAAAGTATATAAACCTTAACAAGTAAATTAAAAAATTGTGTGGACAAAAAAAAAAGCACCACACAACAGCAATTAAATAATCAAAATCGACTAAGTACTTTAGACAAATTCTATAAATCTGCATGTCCTATCAACTTCCATTTTATTTTAAAAATAACATGTAAACATACAAAGTATATTTTACACCATCAGTGTAAGTCACTGTTGCACCGCTGATTTATCATTTCATATGGAAGAGTGGAAATATTAATTATCTAAAGAGTTATTCCATATTAAATCCTGTAATAAATAACTCCAAATTTAAAGCCTGTACTGTTTAAAGAGGGTTTTTTTTTTTAATTTCTTATTACGGAAAAATGAATACATTTATCTTATAACAAATTTATTTGAGATATATGTTACTAGAATTAGGAGAATATGTCAAAATTTAGAAAATGACAAATATTCAATCTTTTATATAACAAAATATCATAATAATACCAATCTTAAAAAAAATCTTTTTATGGAAAATACCAGTCAAAACTGTTTTTAAAGACAGTTTAGAAGTGGGAAGGATATAATCTGAAAGCAATATAAAGTAGGAGGACATTTTTTACTATTATCATCACAAATTCAAAATTACTTTGTTGTCCCCTTATTGGTAACAAATACGTTTAAAAGATCTGCTAGTCATGGATTTTTCCTTCAACAGTTTTACTTGTTAATTTGAAAATATCTAACACCGATTGCTATAATAAAACATATTGATTGTTGATTGCATAATTTCTTAGTAAAATGCAGTTTAAAGAAAAGGCAACTTTCAGTGGGATTCCTGAAAATCTTGGAAGCTTGTATTAGCATAGCACAGCCCACAGGGTGGCTGAGCTGTACCATTTTTTTCCCCCAGAACTTTAGCATCCAGGCACTTTTTCAAGCTCTTCTTCCTTTCTAAACCATCATCAACTTACTGTCCTGTTTCTAAACAGGCATTCACTGGCTTATGCATTCATGTACGCGGCCACAGATGGATCAGTGAACAATCTGTAATCTACCATAAGAACGCTGAGCTGATTTAATAATCTCCACTGTGAAACAGAAATACCACCCACACTGAATGGATTAAGGAATGGCCAACTGACAGCCCTCAACAAGTATCTATCTGTGAGGAAACAGTCACAGAACAAGGCTTTCCTTCTTATAGGCCTACTATACACACACTTCACAGTACAAATTCTACCATAGAAAATAATCACTCTTGGTAATATTTGAGAATTCCTCAAAGTTGAAGCTTGCACTTATAGAAGGTCTAAAGGAAAGATGAACTGTTAAATCCCAAATTATGATACAAAACCCAAATCTTGCTAAGCTAAAGAAAATCTGATCTTGAATCTTTTCAAGTCATTTTTTAACTTCTGTGTTTTCAACAAGTGAAATAACTACCCTTTTTCCAAGCAGTCTTTTCTACTTCCGTTTATTCAAGATCTAGAAATTGGCACAGCTAAGATGCACTGATTACATAAGGTCACTTAGAAAATGTAGTTATAACTACACACCCTGTGCAAAACTGTTTCAAAAGTCATTAATGCTATATGCCATAGATAATTGACATCAAATTAAAAAAACTTAAAAATTTAGTAGCGGATGGTAATGAATAAATATATGGCGTGTATTTTACTTAATTCTGTATCCCAGTGATTACTTGCAGTGTGACTAGTTTAGAAGTTTTCTTCAAGTAAAGTGTCATTTTTAGCATGACCTGCTCTTTTTCTTGTTGATAGCTCTGTAATTCCGTTTCCCTCATTGTCCTGACTGGAATCAAGTGAATTCTTATGTTATCTGCATTTTTTATTTACTTCCAAAAATCTCTCATGCCTACACCAGTAAACAGTTACAAATTAATACTGTCTAATTCCATGGTAGTGAGGCCTCAGATTTATCTAATTTGTTTTCAGAAAAAACATTTACTTTACAATCCTCCATGATTCAGGAAAGATTTTTTCAATATATTACATCATATATCTTTCTTAAATAGAGAAAGGTTAACTAGATACTGATATATCTTTGTGTCTTTCATAATGAAGAACATATACATAAGATTTATTTTTTACTTTTATTCCAAAAACAGAAGTCTCCACTCAGGAAGCAACAGAGACTTCAAATGTTTTCTTTACTGCCTAAGCCTAATTTCATCTAATGGTAATAGCCACTTACGATTTTCCTCAGAAGCTCTGAAACTGCAGTTAATAAAGTGTGCAACTTTTCAACCTTTTAAGTACAATTTTGTCATGATGAGTAAAATTAAACAACCCGCTCACTCAAAGCAGGCTTAGAAGCAGACTTGGCATTTTTCACTGCGGAAGTTAAGACATTGCTTTTACACACAGCAGAGGGGAAAAAAACCTACAGTGTAGAAATCACAGAGAAGAAGCACACTGAATCATAGAATTGAATCCTGAATCCTAACCATACTACCCTAACTGTAACAACCCACTGCTAAATCATATCCCTGACACACTCAGGGATGGTGGCTCAACCACCTCCCTGGGGAGCCTATTCCAGTGCCTAACAACGCTTTCTGTAAAGAAGGGTTGTTAAACATGTAATGTGGTAGCCATTAACAGCAATATCACTGAACTAACATCACACACAGTTGTCTGGTATTCATTTTCCAACAAAGCACAGCTTATTAAGCATTTAACAAATACTTCCCATATAGCCATTCCAACTTCATTGTGGTGTATCTATGCAACTTTTCAAAAGAGCTGAATACACTTAATTTCTATATTTTATCTGTGTTAAGGTTTTACTGGATGAGTGGCTGATTAGAATGTCTGTCTTCAAATTTTATGCGGCTCATTTTGCACTGTTCACACTGAGATTAACAAAGGGTCTTATAAAGTCAGTATCAGTCATTAGAATCTTCATAAAGCATCAGGACTTCCTGCTCTTCTCCAGGGAAATTGCAACCTGAGGTAGCAGAAGTTTGTAGTAAGAAGCAGTGGAAGGTACATGAAAGCCTATTCTAATTTTCAGTATTTCCTTTCTTAAGCAAAATCCACTTTTTACTTTGAGCCCTGTCCTTATTAGATGAGACTGCATTTGCACAGATGGTGGAGCAAAAGTAACAGCTTGCTTCTCCCAAAGAGAAGAGATCTCGCTGCTTTCTTCCTTCTCCCTCTTCCTCTTTGCTCTCCTTACTCTTCCTTGTTGCACTAGTACACAAAACCACCATTTTCTGTCCTCTCGCTCATGCTGCCTCTAGAGCATTTTGAATCTTTCACTGTATCAGTTTATTTTATTAACCTGGCAGACAACCATCCAGCTTTTGCACAGAGTGGTATGTCCTCCATTTTAGTGAGTTATGTGGGCGGAAATTCAGTAGGTTTTAGGGCTGGCACAAATCGAACTGTGGGACCACATGGCCAGGGGTAGGGAAGGGCTATTGACAAAGGAGCAGGACCTTTCCTTTCTAGCAAGAGTGCAATGAGATACCAGCTCAAAAGATTTTTCAACGGTGCAACCACAGGACTCACATCTTCTGCACCCGCAGGGAGCAGACTTCTCATAGGTACTGGCTCATACCTGAAACCTCAATAGATGTCATATGTAGAGCAGGGTGTCAAAAAAAAATGGTAAATGTGCTTAAACTGCTTCCTTTGTCCCATTTCATAAAATCACAACCTACAAGTTAATTTCTAACTCTGTAGAAATAGTTGTAAATTGAATCAGGTGAGCAGTGCAGGAAAAGTAATTGAAATACATGTCCTAGATTGTCTCTTTCAGGAATCAGGTTCTCTCCCAAAATCAAGTAGACATCTCACCAAGACTTTAAGAAGTGAAAATGTCTGCCCTTAGATCAACTGCTATAGCTGAAATAATACAATCTCAGTATAAGGTGTCACCCAGAATAGCCTGAAAGGGGAGAAGCAGGTATCCACCAGCAATATTAGTGCTCAGCTGGAGAAGATGAACAAATCTCTTTCCCCTGTGTTTTAAAGGTAAGTAAGAAATATTTTGTAATTTGCTGTGTTAAAAGCAGCACTGACAGCAATACTTCGAGTAAGTTCTTACCATGTCCAGGATCTTGCAAGTAGGTCACAGTTTAATGCCTCTAATGTAATCTCTGTTCCGGGCCTTAGGCTGGGCTCAGTTGATTTCATGTCTTGTTCCAACCTGATATTTACTACCGAGAAACTGGGAGTCTGAGATGCAACTGGATCTGAAAGATTTTAGCATCATTAATTTCTTCAGGATTTAGTGAAGAAGTCTGCCTTCTAAGCAGGTTTCTGCTAATTTGAAATGGCAAATGTTGTCATTCTGACTTTTAGGAACCAGAAGCAACATGAACTAGTTTCCAAAGTCTTGAAAAATATGTTTCAAGAGTTATGTTGATGTTTTTAGGTTGCTCTGAAAAGAATGCTTCCTAATTATTTCCATGGAAATTATAGCAGATACAGAGAGCAGAAAAATGCCATTTAATAGAGCAACTTTTCAGCTACAAAACACCATTTTTCAACACAGTCACCACCATTAGCTGTGCATTTTTGCCAGTGATGAACAACAGCCTGCATGCTGTGCTTGCAAAAATCTGCACCAGTGGAGGTGACCTGCAGTTTCACAGCTGCTACAGTGGCGTCATCGCTGAAGCACACCACCCACCACCTCACTGTGCTCACATCCACTGTTCAGTCTCCATAAACATTCGGCAAGCATTGATGAATGTCAGTGGGTGCCATTTTTTCCTCAAGTAGGAATTCAATGCCACATATTCTATGCCATTTTGTCAGACTGTCCTGCTGCCATCTGTCACACAGCAACAAAATGTAAGAAAATTGGTGGAAAGTTTCAGCCTCTACTGCTGTGCCACTAACATCTGCCTCTGGTGTCATGGGCCAACATGATAAAACAGGAGGCATAACTTTCAGAGCATAGAATCATAGAATCATAGAATTAGCTAGGTTGGAAAAGACCTACAAAATCACCTAGTCCAACCATCCACCTATCACCAACAACCCCACTAAACTATGTCTCCCAACGCTACATCTAAACGTTTCTTGAACACCTCCAGGGACGGTGACTCCACCACCTCCCTGGGCAGCCCGTTCCAGTGCCTGACCACTCCTTCAGAAAAGTAGTATTTCCCAATGTCCAGCCTAAATCTCCCCTGGCACAACTTGAAGCCATTCCCCCTCGTCCTGTCACTAGTTATAAGAGAGAAGAGGCCGACCCCCAGCTCACTACAACCTCCCTTCATGTAGTTATAGAGAGCGATACGGCCTCCCCTGAGCCTCCTCTTCTCCAGACTGAACAATCCCAGCTCCCTCAGCCGCTCCTCATAAGGCCTGTGCTCCAGACCCCTCACCAGCTTCGTTGCCCTCCTCTGAACACGCTCCAGGGCCTCAATGTCTTTTTTGCAGTGAGGGGCCCAAAACCGGACACAGTACTCGAGGTGGGCCTCACTAGGGCTGAGTACAGAGGGACAATGACTTCCCTACTCCTACTGGCAACACTATTTCTGATACAAGCCAGGATGCCATTGGCCTTCTTGGCCACCTGGGCACACTGCTGGCTCATGCTCAGCCAAGCATCAACTAATACCCCTAGGTCTGTTTCCTCCATACAACTTTCCAGCCACTCTGCCCCAAGCCTGTAGCATTGCCTGGGATTGTTGCGGCCAAAGTGCAGGACCTGGCACTTGGTCTTGTTGAACCTCATCCCATTGGCTTCCGCCCAGAGATCCAGCCTGTCCAGATCTCTCTGTAGGGCCTCTCTACCCTCAGGCAGATCGACACTTCCTGCCAGCTTGGTGTCGTCTGCAACCTCACTGAGGGTGCTCTCAATGCCCTCATCCAGGTCATCAATAAAGATATTGAAGAGGACAGGCCCCAGCACTGACCCCTGGGGAACACCACTCGTGACCGGTCACCAGCTGGATTTAACTCCATTCACCACCACTCTCTGGGCCCGGCCCTCCAGCCAGCTCCTTACCCAGCAAAGGGTGTACCTATCCAAGCCACAGGCTGCCAGTTTCTCCAGGAGAATACTGTGGGAGACAGTGTCAAAGGCTTTGCTGAAGTCTAGGCAGACCACATCAACAGCCTTTCCCTCATCCACCAGACGGGTCACTCGATCATAGAAGGAGATCAGGTTGGTCAAGCAGGACCTGCCCTTCACAAACCCATGCTGGCTAGGCCTGATACCCCGGTTGTCCTGCAAATGCCACATAATCTCCCTCAGGACAATCTGCTCCATAACCTTCCCTGGCACCGCGGTCAGGCTGACAGGCCTGTAGTTCCCCGGATCCTCCTTATGACCCTTCTTGTAGATGAGAGTCACATTGGCAAGTCTCCAGACTTCTGGGACCTCTGCAGTTGACCAGGAACGCCGATAGATGATGGAAAGCGGCTTGGCTATCTCTTCTGCCAGTTCCCTCAGTGCTCTCGGGTGGATCTCTTCTGACCCCATGGACTTGTGGCAGTCCAGGTGGAGTAGTAGGTCTCTGACCGTTTCCTCCCAAATCATGGGGGCTTTGTTTCGCTCCCCATCCGAGACTTCCAGGTCAGAGAGTAGAGTGCTCTGAGGACAACTGGTCTGTCTTTTAAAGAAAAGACGTAAAAAAGGCATTGAGAACCTCAGCCTTTTCATTGTCCTCAGTGGCCACATTCCCAGCCGCGTCCAGTAAAGAATGGAGATTCTCCTTGGTCCTCCTCTTACTGTTAATATATTTGTAAAAGAGTTTCTTGTTCCCTTTAATCCCAGCAGCCAAGCTTAATTCGAGCTGGGCCTTTGCCTTTCTAATTTTCTCCCTGCACATCCTGGCAACCTCTTTGTACTCTCCCTGAGTTACCTGTCCCTTCTTCCACAGGAGGTGGATTCTCTTTTTCTCCTGGAGCCTCAGGAAAAGCTCCCTGTTCATCCACGCCGGTCTCCTTCCCCGCTGGCTCATCTTGCAGCTCAGGGGGACAGTCTGTTCCTGCGCCTTCAGGACTTCCTTCAGTCAGCATCACTCATGCTGAACTGAGAACAAGGAAAAAAATGAAAAAAGGTGTTTTTTTTTTATACCTAGTTGAATGTGATGAGACAATTTCACTGTTCAGTTACAATCTGTGTTTAGTTTTCATGGCTGATTGGAGTTATTTATGCAGAACTGTTCTGGGGTACATGATTTTGCCGTTCTTACTGACAAAAAGCAAAAAAAAAATCTAATCTTGTAAATCCCAGTTGTCATTTATAGTGGCAAGACTATTCTGACCATACTTCAGAACCTGCAAAATTTCTCCAATCTTAGTTCTCTTTCACCTATTTCGCCAAAATAAGGGAAATAGGATGTCTAGAGCCATTAGTGACAGTGAACTATAGTAGAAGCCTATAGCTATTTCTGACATTCCAGCAGTGTATTTGGGTATGGAACATCTCAGCTTCTATGACAGGCAAGCTAAGGACAGATTTGAGAGTCTCTCAGCTACAGAGCAGGGAGCCCCAAAGCTCTGAAATACTGTCTCTAGCACTATTAGTAGTAAGGCCTGTCTTCTAACCTCAGAGCCGTGAATATGGCTCTCCTGGCTATGCTCCAAGAAAGTACAGCCAATTTCTAATCCAGAAGTAGTGTACATTTGTCAGACTAAAATATTTCTGCCAAGAATTTTTCCTGTTTGTTTCACAATAGCATCCAGCAAAAAGGGATTGGGATTCAGTTCACAGAGAAAGATACATAAACACGGTTGAATATTTGCGAGATATCTGAACTCCAGTTCCAATGAAGATCTCTTCAGTACTTCAGTGGTGGAAAAAAAATTGTCATTTTCTCCAGGGTGAACTGTTCTCTTGACTGTCTATCTAGATCTCCATCACACACCAAGAAAGTATAGACACTTACAGGTAGGTAGCTGAACTGGGGTGTTTTAATCTTCCCCTTTCCAAAGCAAATATGTGATATAGAGAGGAAACGGCTATAAAGAAATGTCCATAGTACAAACCTACCAAAAGACACTTTAATGTCTCTGAATCAAGCTTCTATTGGCAGCAATAGAACTGCAGGCCTGGCTGATGCACAGTCAGCAAGCGTTATCAATAAGCCTAAACTGGAGGGATTGACTGAACTGAGGAAGCAGTTGGGTTTTCATTCCTATTGACAGTTGAGACTGTGAATGATGCCTTTATGGTTCAGACAACTTAAACAAAAAGGATCAAGATTTATTATGTTAATTTAGTCATTGTTGTCTTAAAAGATGAAAGAAATAACGAACCAGTGCTGGCGTAAGTGCAGTCCACACAAAAATAACTACTAGCCTTCTCCCAGCAATTCAGTATGTATCCATTCACCAGTAGGCTTTGTCTTTTAGCCAAGCTGTAGCTCATGGGCTAGTGCTGCAGCTGAAACCAACTTTGATTCTTTTTTTTTTTTTTGGCCATATCAAGGGCTGTGAGACAATGTGAAGAGATTTACTGAAGTCCAAATATTATACATATACTCTGGATATATATTTCAGTTATTAATTCTACAACTATACTCAAAAGAATTACAGAAAAAAAAAACAATTAAAAACAAATTGCCTAGAAAAGCATAGTAAGCAAACAGTCCTGATAATTCATGCAATCTGATTTTCTTTTAATACCTTTCCATTTTTAAAAAACTAACAGAATGGCAGTCTATACAGTGTAATATCTAGAAGCATTCTTTCATTCTTTTGGAATAACATATAGTATGTTAACATGCATAATCTATTCTTGAGCAGGTCTAGGCCTTGACTCTACTTCAGTGAAGATGGAGATCTCATCTCATCATCTTATCAATCACACATTGACTTACAGGACAATTCCTTGGATAGTTGTGGTATTCGTAGTCATTACACTTGTTCTATTAAACTAATGACTTTAGCAGACAGGCTGTTTTCAGATGCATCTTGGGGCTGAGAGGGGAGCAACAACTGTTAGCTATGGTAGCAAAACTTCCTAGGAAGACAGGATTTTCTACCATACTATGAATGAAATGAAAGCAGAGGTTCCCTGGGAGAACAGAAAATCAAGGAAGTGTCACAAACCTGCATTTGTAGATTAGTATGTCAGAATCATTTACTAGGTTAAGTGCTCTTTACTGTGTTTTCTGAGTAAAGTCTATTGTTAGTTTTCTGTCTCTTTTAAATACAACTATGTAAAATTATTGTACAACTAACACTTTATTAATTTTAAAAAATTCAATTAGAAGTAAAGAGTTGATTGAATTCTCTCCAGTTTTAATTTGTGTCTATCAGGTCAGACATGGTTCAATAATAAGTTTAGAAACTAATTCAAAATGTTTAAGGAATTGTAAAAGTCTGTGAGTGGATCTTCAGCATTCTGGTCCTTCAAACAGAACCCACCGTAATGCCTGAAAGATCCAGATTCAGAAGGTGGATTGGTTGTGAGCCCCAGACTTGAGTTATCTAGTAATTAATGTTGAGGGCAGAGGAGGACACATGAAATCTCAAACCTATTTATTTCTCCAGTAAGGATACAGGAAGGATCTACTAACTCTGCCTGGAAGCACTCTATCAAGTATCTACATTGACCATATAAGATTCATGTCCTATACATACGCTCACAACAGTAATATGTATCGTCTATAAAGCATAAATAGATGTATAAATACAAATAAAAACACACATTCATAAGTTAAGTATGTATTTTTAAATAAAACTGAGTGCATCTAGAAAGTAACAAAAGATATAGTACAGCACACCATAATGGTAGCCTTGGGAATCCATAGGCTTTCAACCATGTTTTCCCTTGAGGTTAGGCACTGGAAGATTCTCATTTATTTTTTATGTTTTTGTAAGTCAAAACTGAAAAATCAGAGTGTTACTTGTGGGGAAATACACATTTGCATATAGCAGTCCTTAACATTGCATTTCTTTTTTGTCCCAGATATCAATTGTCACTTGGGGGAACACAGACTTGGTCCCAGTAGCTTATATATTCCACATATACCTCACTACTAACCAATACATTCTAAGACTGGGTACTAATTAAACCCAGCTTCTGAAATCCAAAAACCAGAAATGCACATTTCATTAATTTTTCAATAAGCTAATATTTTGGTAATGCTAATTCTACAAGGCATTGCAGATATACAAATGAGTGTCTAATATTAAATGTTATAGTATATGCAAAGAATCTATATAATTTAAACCCTACTGATAACTGAGTTAAGAACAAATCCATAAAGAGTAATCATCTTGCATTTATCTATTACTGTGTCTGTGTGGCGCTCAGATTGCTTCTGATTTCACTGCACAGAACATTTCTCATTCATGAAAGAGTGCAATCTAATTAAAATTTTATTAAGAAGCATATTTAAAATTTAAACATGTTTATGAATTAGGGCTGGAATTATACAAAACTTAGAGAGAAGTTGAACATGAAGGTCTCATCTCTTCTCCTACCTGTTCAGCTGTAAATATGGCTGGTGACACTATCAGCAGAGCAGCAGATCTCTTGAAATGAACAAATTAATGTTATACTGTTGCTCCTGCTGTGTTTGTCATGAACCATCTGTGCAGTTAAAAGGCAAAAAAAAAAAAAAAAGGAAAAAGAAAAACAGCCCTTTGTCACTTTCTTCTCAAGACTTCAGGATTTGCTGGTATTCTAAAAGTGATTTATTTGGTATTAGTACAAATAGATAAGGAAAAAAATCCATTCCCTTTCCTAGTAGGCTTTTATCTTTTCTCTGCCAGAAACCAGCAGGCTGAATGGAAGTCAGAACAATGTCAAATTTACCTGAAAATTTTCCAGTTCTTTGTCATCCTGTGAACAGATGATTTTCAAGCTTAGGTTGATTTGGTATGAATAGCCCAGAACAACAGAGAGTGTTGGTTTTGCCAAGTTATTTCATTTACAACAAGCTTGAAAACGGCAGCCTAGCAAAAGCAACTTTCATTTTTGTATTTATATTACCTGAAACACAGGAATTCACATAATTTGATTTACACACCTAGAGTACCAAGCAGGATGAAAGAAATACAGAAATGAATTCCAAAACATTTTAAAATGTAATTCAGATTCCTAACACTCCCAAAAGATAATGACTAAAAAAGTTCAGAGAAGGGTAGGAAAGTGAGAACAAGACTATCAGGACAACATTCTCATACTAGCATACTCCATCTAGAATATTCAGTACAAGCAGCATCTCCAAAACTGGGAGACAAGAAAAGAATTCAATTTTTTTGCATCTCATAAGGATATTGGGAAAGATATACGTGGTTACTTGTCATCAGACAAAATACTGTAGGAGAGAATCTTCACCGGCTTAATCAAGCTTTTTCCTTAGCAAAGTATAACTACGTCTTAAAACAAAGGATGGAAACTACATTGTGCTGGCAAACATTGGCTTAATAGAACCGTAATTACTTTAGAGTGCTCTTCCAAATATTTCCAAATGAGAATTATCACAACCTGAAGTTTTTCTCCCTAGAACCTTCTAAAACAGTTATTTTTTTCTAAGCTCAAGACAGTCTGTCCTAGCCATAATGATCTCAGGTGACATCATGCCAAATCCTTTCTCACTGTGTCTGAGGTGACATGACAGTACATTACACAGTGAAGTACAAGTTGCCACCAACGTGACCTGATAAAACCTAAGAAGAATGTTTGGGTTTGTACTTTATAGGTTTCTGTGACTTTTAGCCTTCCTCTAGATAAAAGTACAATACTTTGGTCCAGTGTTTTCATTTGTTGCTGGGTGACAAAGCACTCTCTAGAACTTCTCTGTAAACCCAGCTTTGTGGGTGTTGTGATGTACAAGACTTTTATAACAGGACTTAAATGCATACTAAAGTGGAAGTATTTATACATGAAGCTTTGCATGAATTGATTTCAACTAGGAAAATAAGGGGCTTTGTTCTACACCATAAAGGAATAACTATGATTTTTAATCTAATAGAGACCTTTTTCAAAGACAACTCTTATTGATTGAAGGATGAGATGTTCAAACATTATCCACCCCAGTGAGCCTATAGGCATTAGTGGAGCCATTTGAATGAGGTGACTATTTCAAGATGAATAGCAGCTAAAGAATCAGGCCTTGGGTTAATATAGTAAAGCTAAGGAACACAAACAGTAGAAAAGAAATAGAATAATTTGATCTTGATGTAACGCATGATTATAAAAAGTGCTTGTGTTACCTGAAAAACTCAACTCTATTTCTCAGCAGAGTTGCATCAGAAAATATATTTGGATTTTTTTTTTCTGACCTCATTCACACAGATTTCACACCATTCTAATTTCATATACTTAAATTGTATTACTCTTGTTTTTCGTCAATGTAGATAGTCAAACCTAAACTCTTATTATCCCCCCAAATAAATTGCTCATTATTTTAACAGCCTCCAGCAGTCATTGCTTCTCAGCATGTACCACAATGCTATTTCTTCAGTTAGAAATATAAAGCAGTTGGGGGTCTAGCTGATTTAACATCCAGATTTTCTTAGGGAAAATAAAGATTTTTTTTTTCTGTTTCTTTCTGCAGTCTTTTAGCTTGTTCAGCTATATTTGGAAGGACTTTTCAGGAACCATTACTGAGAAAAATGATAAAAACTAAGACCAGGACTTGAGGTAATCAGTTAAAAAAAATTAGTCCCTTTGCTGAGCAGCAGCCATCACAGTGCAAAGAGTGCCTCTGAGCACCCAGACATCAATTTCTCCTCAACACAGCCTTAGATATTAGAGGCACAAGTGGGCAGTCTAGTCTGCAAAAATGCTTGTATGCATATTTTTTTTCTGCACAAGGAATTTGATTTAATTACCAAATGCTTAGAAAGATTTTGAATTTTTATAATTCTTCAGAATTTTGAGGGCTGGAAGGTTAACTCCTCTCATTACATAATTTCAGCAGGATCTTATATCAAGTGTGAAAACAGATTCATAAATTTTAAAAAATACATAGAGGAAAAAGGAGGCCAAGATATTCAGGGAAATCAGTAAAAACTAAAAACCTCTGTTCCTAACTACTTTTCTGGGAAACCTGAAGATTAAAAAGTGAATACACGTAGTACACATACATATCGTTTCAAAATTTAAAGTAAGATTTTACACAGTTTTGTCAAAACATAATAATTTAGCTTATTAAATTTGGTATGTCTGTTGTATTAAAATCCTGAGAAAGATAAGGGATTTTTTTTGGACATCTGACCTATAAATTGTCTACGTTCTAATGATAAAATCTTTCTGGAAAAAAAAAAAACAGAATGATTTTGAATTTCATAATAAGTTCCTGTGTGAACACTTCTTCTAGAAGACTGCTTTCATGTGTCTAGGCCAAATCATTCCTAGAATAAATTAGAGTAAAAGATACACTTTTTACAACTGGAGGTCTATATTCTTCCCCATTGCTTAAAGTGAGCATGGGTTCAACTATCTTTTCAGCCTCTTGTATTCAAGGACTAAAGCAGCTTTGTCATCCTAAATTCCCTGTAAGCCTTTAGTGAAAGATAGGCAGCTCCCCAGGGTGACTTAGGCCTTAGGTGATTACAGAAGGAATCTGAAGCAATGAGGTTTTTAATGCAATGCATATACCTGTAGTGGAGCGGGATTTATCCAGACCAGATATCCCACAAGAAGATGCATTATGAAATAATTACACTTGAACATATCCATAAATTCCAGTTACCACAGACCTTTCTTGTAAAGATCTTTTGGTAATAAATGAACTTTTAACAGAATAAATAATGAATAAAGGCTTCAGGACTTGGTTTTATCTAGCAATGACTATTTGAAGCTAGAGAAAAGCATTAAAAAAATCTTTGTTCTTTCTCTGCCATGGCAATTCAATGTCAGTATGAACAGCTACATAGTGGATTTAAGTATTATAGGGACTCTTTCAAAAAGATCTCTGGATATCAAATAAATGGGAGAGTATTGAATTGAAATAGATTTATACCCACGGATCTTGAAGTAGATATATAATGTTTTTTTTTTGTTCCACCTGCAGGCTCCTCATTAGAAGAACTGGTGCACAGTACAGAAGAGAATTGAATAAAGCTAACAAAGAAATAAGATTATTGCATCTTAATTGTTTTCAAGGGATGTTAAGAGCTAATTCTGCTGAGCAGTTAATACTTTAGTCTCTCACCGGTATATCTCTCAGAGCCAAAGGCAGGATGAGGAAGTGCCTCAGTGTTTAATTCCATTATGGCCTCCTTGTTCCATTTGACAGCAGGATAAATGCAGTTTTGCTTGTACAAACTGTATCTGTACTTTGGCAATACTGTGCATTGATACACTGAAGCTACAGTAGATATTACCATATGTATCATATAAAAAAAGGAAGTTAAGGGAGCAATCTCATGTACAAGACTGAAAATCAACTCTGCTTCCCAGCTGTTAATTTGCTCTCTGGCTTCTGGTTGTACTCTGCAGCCAGCAGTTAGCTCTAGGGATGGCCTGAGAAGGGCCATAACATGAGTTTTGGTTCCCTCCACAGTACACAGAAATTATCATAATTTCTACCTCATACACCAGATCATCATAAACTCAAACAACCACACTCATAAAATACCATAGACAAAGCTAGTAATTTCAATATTACTTGATCGGTGTAAAATCTTAGATTCCAGTAACCTCTGAAACTGTCTTCACAGAAGACAATCTTGAGTCAGTCATATTTAAGCTTTCCCTAGCTTCTGATACAGATCTGCATGAATGCTATAAACCGAAGGATAAATCATACACTTGTGCAGACTACGTCAGGGTACTGGAATAAAATGGAAAACCACTGATTTTCCTAGAAATCTTATCTATCCTTTCTTCTACCAACTCAGCTTGAAGTATTTGATTCCAGTTCTGAAAAGAGGAAATGGCTACTCTGAAGCCAAAATAAAACAGGAAGATGACTCCGGAGGCCTGATTTTAAACACAGATAGGTTTTGCCAGCCAAATCAAGTAAAGGAAACAATTGAAATCAAACTGACAACTCTCATCATAGTAACTAAGTTTTGAGAGTTAATCATGTGGTATTTTGAAAGATCACTAATGAAGATTTTCAGAAGTGGATTGACAATCATTTATTAGAGGATATCTAATGGAGAGCATGTAAACTAGACTTGTTAAGTATAGCATCTGCAGGCAGTTCCATTTAAAACTAAAGCACTTACAAAAGTCACTCCTGAGCAAGTATCATCCTTTCCAAAGGAAAAGGCCACTTTGTGTTAACAGTCCAAACAGTCGTGTGGGAGGCGAGTGTGATCACAGCTGCCACAGTGATATCAGCACGCTCAACACAAAAGAGGTTAAGCTCTCAGGAGAGAAACAGGCAAGTACTAGCAGCCTGATGACATTAGCATATTAATTTCCTCACTTTGGAAAGATAATTGAAAGATGTACCCAGTGGCATTTAACTTTGAAGCTGCTTTTATTGTTAGGTTTTTATTTTATTTACAGATAAGATTGTTGAGAGGAACTGTTATTCCCATAAATTTATCTTTTTCCCCAACATAACGCAGCATGTAAATCATAAAATATACCAGAAAATTTAGGACATAAAATGCCCTTTTATAAATTGTTTCCTTGGGTCTTTAGAAACAAGGCCCAAACAAAATCCTAGTTAAATGTTTTAAATCTTAAGGGAAGAGATTAAAGTAATCCATGGAAGTGTGCCTTGTTGTTTTTACATGGGAATTTCTATATTTCACCCCAGATAAGAATACAGTACTCATAAAACAGAACAATAAAGCAAAATAGCTAAAATGCAAACTGAAGAATCTAGTATGAGAAACGACTGACTAGCTTCAACTTTCTAGAAATGCAAGAGACCATGCAGAGATTCTCATTAAGAGAGGCACGTGATTGTAACAGCATAACGATGACATCCCCCTTCTGGTTTGTTTTTGAGTATTCAGCATTATAACTATAGATTGAATAGTCTGAAACTACGCAGAAGAGCTGCATGGTTTTCAGACTGAGATAGGTAGAGGTGAAGAATACTATTCTTCTGGACAACAAAAATTTTGAAAACTGTCTATTTCATAAAAAGAAGGAATAAACTGGAGACATTTTGAAAGTTTTAATGGATTTGAATTCAAATGTCAGTCTAGAGGGTTTGGTAAAGAGGAAGAGTCCTCAGTTCCAACAGTGATTTTGATGGTGGTTAGAAAGCAAACGTCTTGTTTCTGATAATCTTGATTTTAAAAACTTAAAGACTGTTAGAGTACTTGATATTTAAAGAAGTATCAGAGGCTGATGCTGTGCAAATAGATGTACGTGAGAAAGTGTAAATCCACATTTGACAGAGGCTTCCTCATGTAAAATGAAGAAAAAGTATATGTGCTTCTAGATTATTATTTCTATTGATCAGAAATACTGTCATCAGAGGAAATCAGTTGATTCCATATAAGAAATGATTATTTGCTAGGGCATTATTACTTCAAAGCAATTAAGCTTGTTGCTCATTTTCATTCTGCCTGTGAAATCACTGAGGTGACTCTGGAGTCTGCAGACCTTTCTAGTGGTCTATTATTCATTCCTGAAACACAGTATGCTCATTAATTCTCTATTACTAGGTATACTCTATTACAAGTAGTATTTTCAGTATTGCTGAAATTTGCAACCTTTATAAATGTTCATACCATGTAGACTGCTAGCAAATTACACTTCCAAACTAAAATTAAGGTTGGCATTTCTCATCCATTAGGAAATATATGATTGATCCTTAGTAGTGCTCCGCAATGGAAATTTCAAGCTCTTTGGTACTAAATATCTTAGTTATATCTTAGGCAGAATAAAATCTTTGGAGAAGTGAGACTGCAGTTATTTAATTGTAAAGGACATATTATATTTCTGAGAATTAGCATTTAGTAATTCCAATTCTGAATGCACTCTTTTTTATTTCCATTCAATCTTATGTAAGGAGGAAAAATAATCTTCCTTCTTACCCCTACAAGAACTAAACACTGAGGAGGTCATAATTGTTTCAAGAGTTCAGCAAGTGTTCCAATCAAACATAAAAGTAATACCTCCTATTTTATTATGTTGGCTGACAATGTCAGAGGCAGATGTTGGTGGTATGTCGGTAGAGGATGAACCTTCCCACCAACATTCCGATCCACTTTGTTGCCATGTGACGCATGGCAGCAAAGAGGCAGTCTGACAAAATGGCATCTGACATAGAAGTGAGTATGAAGCAAAGGTGTGCCACTGAATTCCTACATGCAGAAAAAATGGCACCCATTGACTGGGTGCCTCCCCTTATAAGGCTTGTGTTCCCAACCCTTTACCAGCTTCGTTGCCCTTCTTCAGACACAGTGCTGAACACAGTCAACAATACTGACTTGGCTGAATGCTCGATCCAGCGACATAGGTGCTCTCTTCTACTCCCATAATCATAAGATAAACTTCAAACATTTCCAGAAAGTCATCTGCGGAGCTACTGATCTTGGAATTGGTTCAAAGTATATAGAAAAACAAAAAGTGGTTATATCGTTTCCTCAAAAATGATCAAAAAACTCCAATAAAAAGTACTGTGCTCTCAGAAAGATCAAAAGAAAATAGAATGGACACAATCAGCCAGTCTTGAAAGTATCCAAACAGTAATTTAAAAATCCACCAACATCACTGTTTGAGGAGGCTGCCAAGGCACAAATTCATTTGTTAAAACAAATACTTTAGACAGTTCAATAGCTAGATTTGTGGCAGCCCTGATAGTCCAATGACTGAAACATGAAGGAACGAGATAGATATTATATGGCACTTAATCAAACTTACCAGAACTAAAACACACTTCTCTCCTTTGTTACTTAACAGGATTAAAAACTCCCTCAATTTTTTTTTTGTACGGTAAACGGTGTGCTGCTTATCCTGAATGCTGTGGGCCAGGATCTGTCAAGGCTTTCCATCCATGAATTCCATGTTGTAATAGAAAGTAAGACCAGACTAACAGCACTGGTTACTGACATACTTCTAAAAAGAGAACTACGTGAAGTAACTGAGGTGAGCTGAGGGTGAGCCTCATCCTCATCTCATCTGAATCAACAACAGGTTCAAAACTTCTAGACAACTCAGATACTGAAACTCTTCACTGGTACTTGAGACTCTGGTACTTTCTTAGATACTTAACTGCTATATATAGCAGATATATATATCACAGAACTGGGAATCAAGATTAATGCTAAATTTGATATCAGGAAGTTTATTCTAATTTTCCCCCACCTCATATGTGTTTGCACCTTGGGATCTCCCTCCTAACCTGTTTGTTAGATCTCTGGTGGCACTACAGTTTTTTGTGCTTACCCTGCAGCACCTCACAGCTTAGTCTTCTGCAGACTGAAATGGTATTCAGTTCTCTCCAGGGATGATGCACTGTTGTTCACACAGTGCAAGACTGAGTAGTGTGATACATACGAAAATGGTCTCTGATGTCAATCACCTCAGCCTTCAGGAGGTCCTGCAGTCCCTACTCGTGTGGATAAGTAAAGGGGCATGAGAAACACACGCTTAAGAGGGTTAAAATACTCAGAGGCTTGAAACTCTTAACTACTGGCTACTTCATGCAAATTTTTATTTCAATTCCTCATGAAGAATAATTGTTGACACCTGCAAGAAATGTTGTCAGAACAAAACTTTCTAAATACTTGTTCTATTCTTCGGTTTCATGCTGGAAAAGATTTTATTTTTGCTGTCACCACCATGTGGGCCATAGAGTAAATCTAGTTAACAGGAATGTAGACTAGGTCAGAACACTGAAAAAATGTTTTGTTTTCATATTTAACTCCAAACTCACTCCCAGGAGCAATTTCAGGTTTATCATCTTACAAGAGCTATTGTAGGAAAAAGAGTGCAATATAAGATTTCTTGTGTTTCAAATTGTTAGAATAAATTTTAAGACACAGATTTAGTAGACTGACCAATAAATTATTATTTTCTCAGTCTGAGTATGCAATGCCCATTGTTCTCAGTACTGACTGAGAATGAATATTTTTCAAGTCTCCGACCCAAAAGTTCAACATACGGGTATGTCTAGCACTAAAAGATGCCACTTCTTCAGTCTTCATACTTTGCAAATTCTCTTGTTTACTCCTGCATCTCAGACCGTCTGTAGTCACACTGCAGTAACAACCACACTCACATAGCTGGATTATTTATGGAAGAGCATACCAGAGTACGTACATTTTATTTTGCTCAGATTTGTAAGCCAGATTTAATTATTTAGATTAAATGTACCGAATATATTGTTACATAATTCTCCACTCAGCAGCTTCAGTCATTTGTAGCCAACTGATTTACATGGGGATCACAAAAAGCTATTCAAACAAAGCTTTATAGTTTAAATGACTTTGTGTGAGCATTGCAAAGCAGATAGATAAACACAAAACATGGTTCCTGTTTTAAAGCTGTCCCTAGCACATTTCTGATGTGTGTGTTTTCTTTTCAACAGCAAAGTCCAGCTACTTATTATCATGTTGGTTGTCACTTGTATTTGCTTACCAGAAATGACAAATACTGTTACTCTATTCCTCCATAAAGCTGTCTTTGCAGGTTTTGTAAAGAACAAACAAAAAAACCCAAAAATTTCAGAGACAAATGACTTAGTTCCTACAGCTCTTAGAAGTTGGTCAGCCTTTGTCTGCAGAAAGATTAAAGGAAATGCATCTTGCTCTGAGTAACAACTGAGAAGGGAAATAATCTATCTCTTAGAAGTAAAATGTTACCTAAGCTATGGATCGGTCTCAGACAAGAGCTTGAATGGGGGATTCAAGATGCCACTCAGTAGGAATTTGATAGATTTTACATCATTGGCCAAACAATTTATTTTCTGTCAGCCAAAACAGTATTTGTAAACTGTACTGCCTGTTGACTGATGATGCCAAGGGCAAACAATGAACAGAGAATAAGAGAAGAGATGAAAAGAAGCTCTGCTGGCATAATGAGGAGAAACAGTCCATCATCCTATCAGGGCTACTGCTCTGTGAGTTATAAATCATTGCTGTCTGCCTCACAGCTTGGGATAAGCAACACAATAAATTCATTAAAATAAAGCATTCATAGTGCTGCATGTATTTTTATGTGGTAACAGGTTAGTTTTTTCTGACACTTTTACAGAAATGCCCGTCTTTTTTTGTTGCTGAATGGAGTGTATCTGTGCAGATATAAACCTAGCTGTGTTCATGATATATGTTAATATCTAAGCAACCATAAATGAGAAGCACACTTTATTTGATAGTGTAAATCAGTTTCAAGACCATTTTCAACTGAACAGTGCTTTTTCATTGCCTTTATGCCAGGCTCAAAGACAGAAGCACTCTACTGGGTCTCATTTCCTCTTGAATAATTTAAAACAAATGAAGATTAGTTTATGATTTGCTGCAGTTTGAACCTATCAAACTGAGTTTTAATAAGAGAGTTAGTGAATTCAGACATCTGTTTGGCAATAAGGTAACTATTAAAAAACATAAAGAAACTGTAAAAAAGGCTATGGAACTTAAATCTCTGGTATTTAGGAAAGAACTGCCCTTTGATAGAGTGTATATTACACCATTACTCTTTAAATATTTACACCTGCTAATGACTGAGACTCCTTAACCACTTATGAAAATGACTGTTTTTTTCAGCAAAAGCAATGACAAACCTTCCTGTCTATATGTAAGGCCACAATTAGTATGGGCCATATCTTTCAAGCATAGTACAGACAACATTTATACGGATTTCAGTTCCATGTATAATCTACAGGTTTGGACTTCCGTTGTTATGAAGAAAACCACTTCACTAAACATAACGTTTTAGAGTAATACAAAAAAAATGAGTTGGAGGCTTAATTTTAACAAAAACAATTTTTACACACTACTTTAGTAACCTGAACTTCTAAAAGATATTCTGTTCCCGATTTGATAAGGAGAGCTGTGTTTAATTAAACCAGAACACATATAATGAAAGTTTAATTGATTCTGCATCCCCTTCTCTTAAAAATCATTATTTGCCCATACATCCTCTTTATTTTTTTTCTAAGCTTTTCTAAAGAGTAAACAGAACAGAAAATAGAAAACTGTAAAAGGTGGATTAATTTTAAACACTGGTTTCATCCTCTTTCTGCTGTAAGGTCTTCTAGAATATGGCTTCTCACAACCCAAATACTCAGCTTTCCTCTATTATTCTTACATTATTCTTATAATGTATCATTGCATGCTTCAAATCTAATATTTCAATGCTGTTAGATTTCCCCCTCAGCACATAAAGTATTCGATAATAATTTTTTTCTTGTTGAAGCCTTGTAACCTTTTCTTTCTAACACAAATTTTGCTTATTTTTTACTACTTCAGTTTCACAACACCCACAAATAGACTCCCATTTTTTTGCCATTGCAAAGATCTCACCATTATTATTAATATACAATATGTTGATGTTATCACTACAGGAAGCAAGATGATTCATCACTTCACATTCTGAGGATTTTCTTAAACTGAAAAGCAAGTCTGGTCTAAGAGAGTATCACATAATCATGATCATGAACAGAATACTTTTTGTATTATAAATTAATTTTTAAAGGCAGAAGTCAATTACTTCTCCTATAATATACTTTATGCATTCAAAAACCAATCTGTATGTGTAAAGATGTTTCAAGGAAAATTGTCTAGATATTAAATTTTCTTTATATTACAATATGATTTACATACCCCTCAAGCAAACCTGAAATTAACATCTATAGAAAAATTTCTCAGGAATTTACTCACAACATGTCTAAATGCATATATTATATTTACTATTTCTTATTTCGTAAGTGCATGAAAGAAGTAAAAATTAAGGACATATATTCTTTTTATGCTATAGCTTTCTTGTTATATTTGATTTAATTTCAAAGAAAAAACACAAGCAATTTAGCATGCTGTGCCATGAATTATAAACATTGATTAAATAACCTCAGTATTTCACTTTGCCACTAAGCACTCATGACAATAATTCAATTTAAATTAAAAAGTGTGATGATTTAATTAGTACTTTCATGAGAAAATGCATAACTAAATTACTTCTAATGGAGGAATTGAGAAAAAGCTGAAACAAAGCTTTGAAGAATCTGCTACCATAACCCCAAAGCAAATGGCAAACATATTGCTATATTTCGTTTAGAATATTTCACCAATATTACCACTTTACACTATGGACATCCTGTAATGTTCCATTTCTAAAAATCTCTGCAAATGCATGTTGTAACATTCATTAATGTTACAAGAACACACAAAATAAACACCAATCTTTCAGACAAAATGTGCCAAGTCATCCAAAGTTTTGGGAAGATTAGATGGGAAAGACTCAACCACTCATAAGCAAGGAAATTTTTAGTACATACTTTTCATTCAGATAACTAATTTCTATTTTGTTATTTCATTTTTATTTTAATTGAAGTTGAAACAACATTGTTAACTACTAACT
Source organism: Numida meleagris (assembly GCF_002078875.1). NCBI lineage: Eukaryota > Metazoa > Chordata > Aves > Galliformes > Numididae > Numida > Numida meleagris. Next base: position 29,289,336 of record NC_034412.1, on the reverse strand, counting down.
CTACGTGTCAGATAATCTGTGGTCCCGGAGGACTCCGAAGTTCCAATACAGGCACCTGCTCTGAAAAACATCTAAATACCATACACCAGGCACTGCGAAGTCTGGCCATTTACTCAGGAAAAGCTTTCCACCTCTGGATAAATGGGAGCTTTAAGCTGGAGCTTTAGTCCACAGTGGCTTTTATGCTATAACTGACTAAAGTCATAACGTCTTTAGCAGAAGTTTTTCATACATATAACATAGAAGGGTACTCTGTAGCCTAGCACAACAGAGAAAATTCAACTCATCCTCTTTCAAACAAAACCAAAGTAATATCAGAAAGAAGGCTAGGTGCTTGTTTGATTTTGTATTAAGTCTGAATTACCCGAATGCTCCATAAGTCAAGTTGTGAGGATTGTTACCAAAAGCCATGGTTTAGGATGTAGAGTGAGGAGGGGAGTTGAACACACATATGGTGCAAGGGGTAGGGAGGAGAGAGAATAACCTAAGTTATCAGCAGAGCATGAGAGATATGAACTGCTTAAATGGAATCTGTAAAACAAAGGGTCAGTGTACTACCTAGTAGGACTGGCATAGCTGCATCTCTAAGTTAACCAGATTAAGACTGAAGAGATTTACTCCCAAAGTTAGTCGAATTATGTGGAAAATTAAAAGTGCAGGGAGACTCAACAGTTATTGGTGGGCATCTGTAATACTATACTGGGATGGAAAGTACCGCAATAATAGCAGGGTGGCAAAATCTTTGGCTGTAACAAATGAGAACAAACCCAAACACAGCAGCCACAGATGCAGAAATGAAGGAAAAGAACTGCTTACCCTTAGAAAGCCTCAGGTAGGCAGAGAACTCCAATGAGAGATACCCTCACCTCCCCTGCCAACCCTTAAATGAGGTCTAGGAATGCTTCTGAGCTTCCCTGGGTTGGCCCTGCCTTCCCACCAGGTGCTCTGTCACTGTTTCAGGCCATGACTTAGCATTTCTGCTACAGCACCTTACATAAGCAGACATAAAACACCGTTAGAGCCTCTAGGAGTTATAGATAACACCCAGCAAAGATAAAGTTGTAAGCAGTATGGGATATTTCTATATCAATCCCCTTCAACAGCTAAAGGTAAACATTGTTTAATCCAGGGATAAGTGTTTGCCAAGAGACCAGCAGTCACAAAACAATTGTAATCATTGCAGAAAAACAGACAAGATTTTCAAACAGTTACATACAAAACATTTACTTCCTCAAGACTATGGAAGTTTCGGAGAATCAATAGGAAGGGAAAGTGTAAACAGAAAAATGTTTGTGAAGCTGAATATAAGCTATTTATCCTGTGATATTTAGATGGATGACCTAATCAGACATCATTGCATAACCAAGAAGGGATAAATGTTTGGAGACCACTAGCTTTGTGCAAGCATCATGGCTGAGAGTCATCTAGGGCTGACACAGTGGTTGTGCTCCCAACTCCCAAGGGAAGCTATAACCATTGGCCACGGCTATCTTACCCATCGTTTCTGCTCACAGCAGCTCATTTTCCAGCAGTTTCTTCCCCTCTCTACAGCTCCACTTCTAATGCTGGTCATGTGGCGCAGCCTTTACCTGTAGAGTGAGGAGTATAGACCAGTTTCTGGGCAGGGGACTCCCAGCATCACATACAAAAGGGCATACAGGGGTTTTGAGCATGGGCAGGTGCAGCTTCCTCCCTCCACTGTCCTCTTTCCATGGCTGGAAAATAAATAAATGTTCACACTGCAGAAAGAAAAGGTGTTGCTTTGTGGTCACTGAGTGGGTTTCCTGTTGATTGTGCCTTTATAATGAGAGAAGAAAACATGCCTTTGGCACAATTCTCATTTAATTAGAAGTTTACATAAATACTGAAATAACCTATTAAAACCAAGGGGCCTTTATCAGAGTATAACTGACATGGAAAGAAAATTACATCAGAGACAAGGAGATATCTGATTATAGAAGTGGTGTTATGTATATTTCTATAGAAAATACATGAGATTGGAGAATCTTCTCACCGTGGATGAGATTTTTGAGTTCATTCAGAAATATTATATTTAATTTTCTACCTAATAGCTTGCTCCCCTATTATATCTCTGACAAAGAGATTTTCATTCTTTCTAACATCAAGCGAAACAAAACAAAACACACACACAAAAAAATCAAACAGGTGGATAACTTGATGCGATATAAATTTTAAGGAAGTCCACATTCCCAAGTGCATGGAGTACATTTAGCACTTGTTAAGCACATTCAGAAGAAATACTTCAAGATATCTGACTTTAGAGGGCCCACAGTGCATTCTTACCTACATTTTATTCCAGCTATCATCTTTAAGAGCATTTTGTGAATATTTCTGACCTCATAAGGAGGGTAACCACCAAATAAAACTGTAGGAACACTTTTGTTTGAAATGTCTTCAGTGCTTTTCTTCAAATAACAGGACTACTAAAACAATCAAAATGGCCTTTCTGGCAGTTTTTTTTTTTGTATTTTAAATGATTTCATGTTGAGTTCTCTCAGTGTAAAAAGTGTTATAAAAACAATACTATAAAGATGGATTTCTAATTCCATCAGATAGAAAACACCAAGACTCAGGTCAGAAACTGGTATTCGGGGTTTTTCCTCAAACTTCCTATTTATTTAGCTATAGGACTGACTGTAATGGTAATTAGAGCATTATGAATCAATACTAATTAAAGTGAAAATTAAACATCTATAACATAACATGAGGCTAGCAGCATGATAAAAATTGGAAGGTAGCATTTTATGCAACAGGGAAAGAAAGAAAATTACTTTTTGAACAGGGCTTTAAATATATTTTAAAATTAATACAATTTTAAAATTCATTGAACTGTAGAGATTATTTTAAATTAATCTTTTAAAATCCACTTTTTAAAATCCTTCCAAATGTAATCCTTGGCTAAGATGAAAACCCAATTCCATTTTATTTTTTTAGTTGTTTATTTTTCTGGTAAAACAAGCTATTCTATTTAGATCACATGAGCTGCTATTAAAGTCAGTGAATAATGATATTTCTTTTGCAGTTGGAGCTTAGTCAGTTCCCATCATCCATGGTTTATCCAAGGCGGATTAACCATTTGTAATCAAATCCAGGTGGATTAATCATGCCCTGGATAGGAAGAGTCAGTGCTGGCTCAGCATGGAGCCAGTTCAGATCAGCTGAGTTTCTTAGAGCAGGTACAGTGCAGCAAATGTACCCTGCCGTGTCCAGGCCACCCCACATACAGAAAAAGGTTAATCATTTCTGCATTGTGCCGAACCAGACAGTACAAATCAGACCCAAAGATCCCAATTAGTCACATTCACTGTAAATTTCTTTCTCAAGTTCTGTGAAATTAACGTACTGAAAAGTAGGATTCAGAGACATAAGTGATGGTACACAGCCTGGGTACAGTTGGACTTACTAGTCCACAGTCAGATGCCTCTGCACTGTACTTCAGCTTCCAAAGCAGTTATGCATGTAGGACAGAAGTTCTCACACTCACTGGCAAACCTGAGTAGCTCACCAGGATTTTAATCATGGGGCACTAAAAAGATCTTTGAGTGGATGGATGAGAGCAGACCCTGACTGTACCAAGGGAGCAGGCACAGAGCTGAAGCAAAATGAGCACAAGCTGCCTGTGACCATTGCCACATCATAATATTCCTTGCAGTTCAAGCACTTACTTGAAAGCAGTTTTCTATTATTTGAATGCCTCTGTCCCTCATTCATGAATACACACAGTCAAATGAATGAAGTACTATACCCAGGCAAAAGTTTGACACTAAGGGAGTTGAACACTACAAGCTTTGTATCTTCTAGTGAGGAGATGGTCTTGGGTGCCTCTGAAGTAACGTTGTTACAAGTATAATCATATAATGCTTTGGTTCTTTATGGTGAAGAGAAAGCCAAAAGTCTTCCCAGGTTGTTGTCTTTCCCTCACAAATGATTACTTAGAAAATCTGCTCCCCCAAGTTTACCTCTGCTCTCATTTCCTGTACTGGCTTCCATACAACGGTTTGGAAAAGAATAAATGGAAGAAAATGTGTAAGAAATAGCAGTCAAGAGAAAAATCTTATTTACCTGATTGCTTTATGTAGAACGAGACGATTTTCTTTTTGCCTTAGGGCAAATACTTTTTCATCATCTTCCTTATGTGCACAACATCTCTTTCGGCTACAATATCTAAGTAACAGCTGAAGATGAGGTATTGAATTTTGAAGAGTAGAAGGAAACAAAATCACTTGAATTCCACACAACAAAGAGAGATCTGTTTACTAGCAGATCACAAACAGAGGAAATGTTTACTTTCTCACCAAAAGCAAGTCAACAATATGGTCACACATAGTAAGAGTACATTCTTATAACTTCAGTGTCACCACCAACGTAACATATAACTCTGGGGGACAAATAATGGAATAAAACATCTAAATAATATTATTTGTTGAAGATTGAGAAAATGTTGCTTTGCTTCTTTATTTTACTTCTCTTGAATTATTGATTTTTAAAAGTCCAACACTGAAAAGAAAAACTATCAGTTAATATGAAATATCAATTACCTAAAATTTAGTAACAAGTAAATCTGAAGTACATAGCATTGAAGGCATTCTTGATTGTGAAGAACAAAATACAAAAATTACTCCCTTATGACATTTAACAAAATATCCTGAAATAATTTCTACTTTCAAACCTAAAAGTGCACTTAGTAATTGCATATTTTCAACAACCCAATTGTTAATTAAAAAGAACATCCACTATATATTGTCTTATTGTCAATGACCAGACATAAAATAGCTTAAGAAAAAGCAGAAACTTCTCCACCTGATCCTTCAGCCCAAAGGCTGAACAATAGGAAGACTAACAAGGCAGAGGAATGATAAACCATCTGCCTTCCAATTTCTTCCCTTTTGGACTAGACCAATGTTGTCTCACAAGTCCCCACAGCTCTCCAAAGAAGACTATTATCTGTACTAATAAAGGTTGCACTAATGCATTGCATGGATAGATACTGGTTGTCTAGACTGCGATCTTCGTAATCAACTGCTAATTAATACTCAGCTCTTCAGGGAAGATCAAGAGTCGATTACTCAGAGCTTCATCTCTCCCATACGTTGGAAAAAAGCTGTTATCTCTTTTGTGGAAGTGTTGCTTGTGTTTTAATTCTGCAGTTACTTTTGCAAAGGGGGAAATCGGTGACTGGGTTGCTCAGGGCAAGACATATGAACATGCCCTATACCAGCATATCTGTTTACTGCATGGCAACTCTGGCCCTGAAGCTCTGAGTATTTGGGTGATCTGTCCCTGTGTTAATCAGCCCTGACAAAAACTACAGCATGCAAACAGTGCCACAAGGGGAACTTGAGGGAAGATTCAGATTAGATTTCAGGAGGAAATTCTTTACTCAGAGGGTGATGAGGAACAGGCTGCCCAGAGAAGCTGTTGATGCTCCATCCCTGGAGGTGACCAAAGCCAGGTTGGATGCATCCCTGGGCTACCTGGTCTAGCAGAAGTTGTCCTCGCCTATGGCAGGGAGATTGTCCCTTTAAACCCAAGGCATTCTATGATTTTACATTATACTTTCAGAATAGAGTTGGACTGGGTCCAGACATCTAGTAGTCCAGACTAAGAAAATTACTCTGCCGGCTTTTACAGCATTGGGAAAGATGTATTCACCCAATTACTTTTAGACTCAAAGTATCTGTAGGAGTCCTTTCATATGTTAACAAAAAGCAAGCTGGAGTTCTGCCTCTGATTCATCAAGCAACCTCAGTGCTAGAAAATAAAATACATGGTGTTCAGTATCACAGCTAGGCATATCACACAGATAGAAGTAATGATTTTTGATTGTACAACTAGATAACAACTCTCATCCTTTCCAAGTAACAGCAAAACAAACTCAGCAGAACCACATATGAAAAATTACTGAAGTGTCTCAGATTGTTTTAGATCCCATGAGGCAAAGTTGCAAGTAAAAACAAGAGCTGACCTCTCTTTGAAAACTAAGAGTGTTCCAACTGTGTTGCTGAATCTGTGAACAGCCACTGTACAATAACATACCTGTTTATTGACAGCCTAGAGAAGTATCAAAGTTGAAAAGGCCACACTGAATAACATCTTAGTTTTCCATGACTAGGTAAAGATCCAAAAATTTGCTGCTAGAATATTCAATAAAATAATTTTGAAAAATTAAAAGAGAATTTAGAGATTTGAGGTGAAGGACAAGTGCATAGTTATGCTGCTGAAGATCAAATTAGTTTGGATCCTTTGAATTGTATTTACCATGAACTGAAAATTGATATGAATTTGAATTTAGAAAGGAATGATGATTTAAAATGTCCAGTGCAATTTTATTGCAGAGGAACACTTAGTATTTGCATCATGTACTAAGCTAAATAAGAATAAAGCTACTCTAGTAGAGTAAGTCCAATTTAATATAAATGTATTTTACTTAAGGACTTCTGTGCCACTTGCCCCATATTTGTAGGTGTCACATTTAGAAAATGAAAAACAATGTTCTTCTAAACAAAAACAGTTCTTTAGAGGGCAAAAACAAATATTTGCAGCTGAAGTTCACAATTCAACAATGAGTGCAAAACTTCCCTTTGTCTCTACGCAAAATTAAAAATCAAGTTCAAAAGGTGCTGTTTTTCAGTAGTAACTGAGCAGTAACAGAGCAATATAACTAAGGGTGAATAGTATACTGAAAATCACATGTATGTTTAATAGAGGAAAGGAGGATTTGTTTTATACTCTCATTTGTTCTGGATTCTGTCTACATCAATTTGAAAAATTTGTCATCATGCAATAGTTTTGCTGTCACTAATATTCAGTGGTAAAATGATCAATACATCTGCCATCAGGAAAAAAAACATTTTCTCAGCTTAGATTGAAAGGAGTCACTGTTCTGTATGCCTTTTTTGGTTGGGATTTTTTTTGCTTGTTTTATTCCAATGGTGGAATGTTTTCCTTCATAATTGTTGCCTGGCTCAGTAACCAGAAAGCTCTTAGATTTACATGAAACATTTCCTACTTTTGAAGGGATTGTAGGAAACAGCAATGAACCTCTCCTGTTCTCTTGTAGCTCTCAGTCTGTTCCATAGATCTTTAGTCTTCTGGGAGCATCTTTTTGGCATCTATCAATGTCTCCAATATTCTTGATCAAATATCTACTGCTTGTGATTGCAGAAAGTGGTATTTTCCTGACCATAATCTGTACGTTCTTAAATCTGAAAAGGAACCGGAAGTAATAACATTAGCTGGATCTACACGTAGAGAGTACTAGATAAAGTCTATCAACAGGTTTTATATGCCAGGGTAACACTAAAATATCAGTACTATTGTTAGAGAACTCTATTCCAGAGGTTGAAGCTCGTGGAGTATTTTCAGCTGTGAGAAAGTGGAAATGTATTCCTGGTACATAATGCATGACCAACAGAAAATTAATGTGAGATGTGTTTTAACTGAATGGCAACAGCAATGAGATGGAGAAAACAGAAGTGTTAAGTATATTAAAAAGTAGAGAGGAAAGTAGAAATATATTAGAGGATGAAGAATGGGAAAGAAGACTGAATGAAATACATGACCAAGAAAAAAAGGACGGAGTTAGAAGGTAAGGTGTAAAAGGTATAAAGAGGAAGAAGCAATAAGTAGTAAGACATACCAAGAAACAAGCTGTACAGGGAAATTAAGAGCAAAATAAGAATACAAATTGAAGACAGATCAAGTGCTTAAACTTGTATAAGATATTTGCCTACAAGCAAAATCTTAATTCCTGCTTCATATTAAGAAGAAATTTGACTATTATCTCCTGTTAAAATTTCATACCAGAATTTTCATGCAAAAGACTTTGTAAACAACAAAATAAATTTCATGTTCTGAGATGCTCCAAAAATATTACCTGTGCTCTTGCAGCACTTCAGCAGTCAGTAGATGCTAGAGTTTATGAACCTAAGTTCAGTCAAGAACATGAATCAGTAGATAAAATAAATGAAGCAAAATATACGCAAACAACCTTTGTTTTTTTTTTTTTCCTCCTTTCTCCAGTCTTAGACCTCCATGAAGTATGATTTATAACAAGGAAGAAACTGCAAGAATGAGAGAAAAATGTAGATGTTAACATCAAACAGATTAAGAAAAATTCATTTTTATCTGATAAATTTCAGTTTAAAAAAAAAAGATTCCAGTGTGGCCCTGGTAAGTACTGAAAGAGCAGGACTGAGAAGGGCTGGTGCTGGTGGGCTGTTCAGTGAGATAATGCAGACTGTAAAGTAAGAAAACAAACTGAAGTTGGGAAAGGACTAGGAATGAAAGGAAAAAAAACATCTTGGCACAGATTGCGATAAGTATGTGAAATGGACCACCAACAACAGCCACAAAAGCTATAACAATAAACATATTCCAGATCAATTATACAAGCACTTAGAAGAAAAAGAATATTACTAGGTACAGAGTCTAGACATATTAATAGTGGGATTTAGGTGACCCATATGTATCCTTTTCATCACAAGGCATTACTTTGTTGTCAGAATACATGATGAGCAGCCACAAAATGTTCTGTAGGAAGGAGTTTTCTCCGTGCTGTTCATGGCTGCTATTCTGCTGCCTGTTTCATACACACATACAGAAAAATAGGTGTGAAAGTTAATTACTCCTTGGAGAAAGATATACTGAAAGCTTTGTGGAGAAGGGCATCTTAAAGGGAAATTCATAGTGTATGAAATGGAATTTAAAAAAGTTATAATACATCTCCCAGCCTCCCAAGAATAAGTGACTCCTCCCAGGAGGAGAAAATATAACAATTACTTTGAGATTTCCCTCCTTATGTTTATATTAGTACAGGATATTGATTATATAGGTTAAATATTTTTAAGTTATATATTCACCACTTTTAGTTTTTATTTTGAAAAACCTGTTTTTGTTTTTTAATCAGTTCCTTGAGAGAGTTCTCATATTACAGATCTTGTTTGTTTTATAACAGCAGCAAATCATCAATGTTTTGTAGGATATACTGAACAAACTGAGAAATGTTTCTACTATCATGGACCTAGGGTCACAACAACCCACACACATAGAGGTCACCAGGGAGAAGTGGAAATGCGGGGCAATAAAGTAATCCACCTGAAATCATTACAGGTCAAGACAGAAAGTAGATAAAAGTAATACCAAATTATTTCATCTGATTTTAAGATTTTCAAGTAAAAAATGTCATTTATTATTTACCCAGCAATATTGATTTTTTATTTTTTTTAATTCCTCATTTTAAGATTTTTTCTACAGTCTAAATATAAACAGTAGCCCTTTCATAGCACATATGTAATCAGTACTTAGGTTCTTGGGAAGCTGTCAAGCTGGTAAGGAAAGAATAAGGTATCAAGGAGAAAATAGAGGTATTCTGGCAACAGCAAAATGTCATTTGCAAATGAGAACATCCTGAAATACCATTGGAGCTACTACAGAGATACTGACCCTCTTTTAAGAGAAAAAGAAAAAAGCCCCATGATGCAATGTTTTTGTGTATGCCAATCCCATCTTTAGTGAATTGGACATCTATGTTTTAAACAGACCAATTGTCTCACGACATATTGATCTGTTTACACCACTATCTGTTTCCTGTAACCTTTGCCTTTTTGTCCTTAGATTCCGAATGCCTCTTCATAGGAGAGATCTTTTACTGAATTTTTGGCAAGTGCCCAGGACATCATAGATGATGGCAAATCAACAGCAAAATATTCAAACTAGACACTTTCCTGCTTCTCATTTTACATTTGTGAAAATGGTAAAAAATGATTAAAATACTCCTGTTTTAGTGACAGCAATTCTCATGAACTGAAAACAGGAGAAAAAGAGGTAGAGGGAGAAATTATTTCTTATGCTTAAAGCAAATGTTTCCATAGAACAACTAATACTGATGAGCATGTCCTTTTCTGGTTAGCTACAGCTAAATTTTTTTACTTTCAATGCTTATCTAATCTTCATGACTTTTACTTTCCTCTATCAAGAGAGCTGGTTTTGCAAGGTCCTTTCAATCTTGCTAAAAATCCTGTTAGGTTTACACTTGTTTAAGTAATTGGGTGACATCAGAAATTAATTTGTCATTTTCCTCTTCACCTAGAGCATCATGGTTTTTAGTAAACACAACAAACTGTGTCCTAATATGAGTCTTGGAGAAATCTCTTGCACAGCTGTAGAGATGAGGGCTTGGTTTTCTACAAAACTAATCAACAAAAGACTGAACTCCCAAAACAAAAAAACAGTATCTTAATTTATAATAATTGTGAAATAGTTCTTGATGAAATCAAGTAAGCGTGCTTATTCTACAAAAGAAGTTGCAAACAATCAAAATAAATGAAATCTTACGTAATAATAGTTACTGCTTTATTTAAAATGTAGGAGTTCTTAATCAGTGTCTAGATCAGCTTACATCTTCTAGCTTACATTTCTGGAAATCCAACATATCAGTAATTCAATAGCATGTACATAAATTTTTGCATGGCTTTAGGCAGATGCATCACATTTTTCACTCTTCTCCTCATGCATAGGTCTGTTTTCCAGCAAAATAAGAAAAAACATTGATGCAGAAGTATAATTACAACAGTGCATTCTATGCAGTTACCTAAGCTCTTGAAGTGCTAAGAAACAGAGTTCCCAGGACTAAGTAAAAAATGGAATAATAGAAAATTAGAGATGTTTGTTTTTAGGCCACCCAGAGATACAATCCTGTTGAACAGTTGAGGACAGACATTTATCATGCTCTACTTTCAGGTACTGGGATTTCTTAGAACTTCTGCTGTCCTGCACTGATGAAATACCTCTTGCTGCATAAAATGTAAAAGTAACAAGTCAAAACATTTCAGTTTAAGGATGTTTGATCTACACCTGTTTAGACTGTGACAGAGAGCCAAATGAGTACAGAGAGAACAACTAACTCATAATACAGAGAAATGGAGCAAACAGAATGAAAAGCAGAGAAAATAACTGCAACAAAAGCTAAGTATGAGGAGAGGGGGGAAAAAAAATAAGCGGTAAGACCATTCTGGGACAGTAAATCCATCTCCTTCATCCACCTTCTCAGATGAAGAAATGTATCTATCAGGCCAAATAGAGGTTTCCAGGACCCTGTCCCAGAATACCCCAGCTTACCCAAGATTTAGGACATTTATTAGGTTAGCAAATTTTAGAAGCAAAAGGCATAAAGAAATATTAATACCCACCACATTGGGTTGACCTCAATCAGCAGATAAGACTTCAGCCTGTCCCTTGTTCAATTCCCCCACTGGGTGATGGAAGAGAACAAGAAGAGCAGAAGCTAAAAGCCTGTAGGTTTAGATAAATGGATGAAACAATGCTGAATGTGCAAGCAAAGCAAATTAAGTAATTCACTCCCTGTTTTGCACTGACAGGCAGATGTCCTGGAAAGCAGAACCTCAGCACATGTAACAATTACATGAGAGAACAAGTGCCACAACTAGAAATACCAGAATCACAGAACTATAAAGGTTGGAAGGAACCCCAAGAGATCACTGAGTCCAAGTCCCCTGCCAAAGCAGGCTCCCTACAATATGTCACACAGGTAGGCATCCAGATAGACCTAGAATTTCCCCATAGAAAGAGACTCCATAGTCTCACTGGGCAACTTATGCCAGTGCTCAGTAATCCTCACTGTAAAGAAGTTCATCCACTGCAACATGATAGAAAATGCAGCAATGACAGCATAGCAGCAAAGTCCTAGGCTACAGCAAGTGAGAATAAGCTCAAACACAACAGATGTGAACACAGAAACAAAGGAAATAAGCTACTTACCCTCAGAAGGCCTCGGGTATGCAGACATCTCCAGGAAAAAAGGTACAACTCCCCTGCCAACCCTTAAATGAGGTCTGGGAAGGGGTGGAGCCAGGATCCACCCCTTCTGGTCATTCAGGAGCATTGCATGCACCTGAGCTCCCCTGGGCTGGCCCTGCCTTCCCACCAGGTGCTCAATCACTGGTTCAAGCCCAGACTTGGCATTTCCACTACAGCATATTAGCACAGAACTTCTTATGTTCATGTTTTAGCCATTGTTCGTTGTCCTACTGCTATATGCCGCCAAAAAGATCCTGGCCTCATCCATTTGCCTCCCACCTCCCTTTTAGATATTTATAAATGTTTATTGGATCCCCCTCCCTTAGTCTTCTTTTCCCCAGACTGAACAGACCCAGGTTACTCAGCCTTTCCTCATACAGGAGATGCTCAAGGCCCTTAATCATCTTTGTGGCATCCTTCTAGGAGATCTCTGTCTTTTTTGAACTGGGGATCCCAGAACTGGATGCAGCAGTCTAAATGTGGCCTCAGCAGATCAGAGCAGGGAGGGAGGATTATCTCCTTTGACCTGCTGGCCACCCTCCTTTTAGTGCACCCCAGGATACCACTGGCCTTCTTGGCCACATGGGCACTGCTGGCTAATGGCCAACCCGCTGTGCACTGGAACACCCAGGTCCTTTTTCAGCAGGTTATCCCCCAACCTGTTCTGATGCATGCAGTTTTTCCTCCCCCAGTGAAAACTCTATGCTTGCTCTTGTTAAATCCCATCAGGTTCCTCCCTGCCCAACTCCTCCAGTCTGTCCACATCTTGCTGAATGGCAGCACAGCCTTCAGGTATGTCAGCCACTCCTCCCAGCTTTGTATCACCAGCCTACTTGCTGAGGGTGGACTCTATCCCTTCATCCAGGTCATTGATGAAGGTGTTGAACAAGACCAGATGCAGCACCGACCCTTGGGGAACACTGCTATTTACAGGCCTACAACCAGACTCTGCAGTGCTGATGACAAACTTCTGAGCTCTGCCAGTCAGCCAGTTCTCAATCCACCTCACCATCCACCCATCTATCCCACATTTCCTAAGTTTTATAACAAGGATGTTTTGGGAGATGGTGTCAAAAACCTTGCTAAAGTCAAGGTAAATGACTTCCACTGCCCCCATCTACCCAGCCAGTGATGACATCATAGAAGGCTACCAGGTTGGTCAAGCATGATTTTTCCTTGGAGAATCCATGTTGACTATTCCTGATAACCTCCTTCTCTTCCAATTGTTTGGAGATGGTATCCAGAACAAGTTGTCCTTCCTTTTCTTTTCCTTTTCCTTAGATTTTCTGGCCAAATACAAAGTCATACAATAAGGAATATAACTTTGGTCAGTTTGGGTCACCTGTCCAGGCTGTGTCCATTCTCTGTGTCTTGTGGGCTGCAGTCTACTTGCTGGCATAGCAGAATGGAAAAAAAAAAAAAAAAAAAATTAAACCTCAAAGTTGTGCAAACATTGCTCAGCAAAAGCCAGAACACTGAGGAACAATCAGTACTACTTTAGGCACAAATCCAAAGCACAGCACAATATGGACTGCTATGAGAAAAATGAACTCCATCCCAGCTGGATCCAGCACAATCATTTACGAGCTACAGTCCACATTCCAGTATTCTTGTGCCTGAAACAGCCAGCACCATCTTCCATGCAGTGACCAGAGTCAGTGAAAGTAACGTGAGTAATTTATCAGTTTTTGCAGTGATTCAGATATTTTGACTGCTTTTCCAGTTACTGGGTTGCTTAAGTACTGGAATTCACGGCACATCAGCATTACACTGCTTCAGAAGCTAGCACCCGCTTTAAGAGACATGGTCTTCTAGTAGTGTAAGATTCTTACAAAAACTTAGAAGAAAATGTGCTCAGTGGATATGATCAGAATCTAGAAGCTTGAGCTCCAAGTGAAAAACACCACTTCAGGACCATGTATGAATATAAAACACATAATAAAAAAGACAAGAAAGCTTGCTAAAAAAAAATAATTAAAAAAGACTAGTATCCTATCCTGTACGCAAAGATGTAAAAACAGTGTCACTGTGAACTGTTGCCATCTGTAGCTTCACTAAATCAACTGATGCAGTGTCATAGCTAAAACTATGAAAAAGGTAACTATCCTGTGAGTAATGAAATGCTACTTAGTACACTGCGGTCTCATTTTGCAAGGAAGATGTGCGGAAAAGATGAATGGTTGAACTGTGACTCATAGTTAAAGAGTCCATGGCTGCAATTACATGTAATTATCATTTCTGTGAAACAGAGGTTTCTCACCTCTAGGTTTGGACAAAATGTGAAGGATTCTTGATTAGCAATCTGCCACCCTTACAATGCTGTGGAAAGCAAAGGAAGTAAAAATGGCAGTCAAATCAACCTTCATTAATCTCATATGCTTAAGGTTGAAGCTCTTATACAAACAGAATATTAAGATAAATTACTAGGAGTCAGTGTTCTGCCAGAAAAAACAGTATCAACCTCTTTTGCTGGCATACAGCTTTAACTGTCTTAAGGCATATTAACTGTCTGTGCTATATTGTAAGTTTATGTCCCTCAAGCAGATGGCACTCTGATTACTCATATTTGTAATAGACTTTTTCTCCCCACCCCCCACTGCAACTTCCTAAGAAAGCCTAATGTCAGATAATTGTAGGGATCAAAGCAATACTTTAAAATTGCCTTTGTTTGGTGACCTAACTATGGCAGACTTCTTAGCCTTCTCTACTGTGGAAGCTGTAAGAAGCTCTCTAGGTCCATTTTTATTTCATATTATTTCCTCATTATATCATCAGCTGTGTTTTCATTACAACTGAGACAGATATATTCAGCTGTGCAAATCACAGACACCCTCAAATACAATTAGATTTAGACAAAAGGAAAAAAAAGGGGAAGATACTGTAATTCAAAATGTCTCTCCAAACAGGGATAAGTGTCTTAGAAAATAACCAGACACTAGACTAAAAGGTTGTTTTAAATATACTTCTTTATATTCCTAAATGCTTGCTGATCTTACAGAAAAGTACCAGGAAACAGCAGCAGATCCAGTGGTGCCCTGAATTCAAGGATAATTTGCATCTGTAAATACTTTTAAGAAATGGACGTGATTAACTTCTGAGGGAAAGGTTTTCAAATAGACCCTTTAATGCTCTACATGTTGGTCTTCTCTGGACAACAAAACTCAGTATTCGAGGACTCTTGTGGTTATATGTTTTGCTTCAGAAATTTATTTTCTGAGGTGTGATTCTATGTGTAAATCTTTCATTGCCAAAGTAAATGATACAGAAAACTGAAATGCAGAATAGGGCAGCTGAACCAAGGCAAATAAGGTCTGATTTTAGTAACAGTTTTTGTTAGAACTTAAAAGTGATAATAAATAAAGATTTTTGTATTACACAAAGAGAGCCTCAAGAAGAGGTAAGGAGGATTTGGGTTGGTCTAAACCTCTGTGCTAATCTGCTTACAGTGTAAATTTGTGGCTAAATTAGCAGGAAATGTGAAAATTTTGATTAAAAATAAAATAATTAATCCAAAATATAAAAGGTATTTATTCAAATCTGAAATGAAATCACCATATTTAAGAGCAATAATCTTAGCAAACACAAATGGAAGTATAAAAGCTTATATGACCAGACTTGAAATGTTTGCAATGTCTTAAGCATTGTAGATCACTGAAGATGTTGCCTCAGTATTATACTTATTAAAATGCCAAGAACAATCATTCATCTAATTAAACACTTTTCTTGCTATCATAATTAGGACTTATAGTATAGCATGTTTAGGTACAGAAAAAGAAATGTAATTGACTGTATGATTTGTATTCATTGAATAACATTAGATCCATCAGTCTCAGAATGTGTGTTTCTCATAGTCATTTCCTCGATTGTTTTAGTGTACGTGTTCTTCTAATGCTTGTACTAAGTGGATACCAAATTAATTTGGTATTTCTAACACTAGTAGTCATGCCATATGACATTTGGAAGGTCATTTCTTTAATGACTTGCAGAAATCTTCATATTTCTTTAAGCAACAGAAAGTTCAGCCTATTTAAATTATTCTCATCTTTAGCAACCTCTACCAGCACATAGCAACTGTCATTTCTGATCAACAGTAGCATGCAATATAACAGGCCTACAGTTTCTCAATGACTACTCAAGTTGAGCTTTACCTTTTTTTCCTCTGGTGTGAAAATATTCTGAAAGCCAATATACTGCATCAAATGTACACTGTACAATAACTGGGAATTCATGTATACTGCTTTTCCTCTAAGTCATTTAGAAGCCTTTAGAGTCTTAAACACAGCCTCAGTAATTTAGCATTTTACCTTTTACCTTTTCAATTTTGAAGGCCGCTGCATGAGTTTGCAATTTCCTCTTTCCTTCCTTTGACTTTTGTTGATAAAGCACATCTTGGGGAAGATAGAGGAAAAAAAACCTCTCCCATTTTTTACTGCAACTGTGAAACTTTCTGCTTCTCATAGTTCAAACAGTGATCACTCAGGAAAGACTCTTTGAACATGGTTAAAAGTAGGGATGATGTATTTTCATCACTTGAATAGATTTATTTTCAAACAGCAGGGATGGTCTGCTGTTCCAGACACAGAGTCTGTTCTCTTCTACCACTTACATCAAGGGCATAAAAGTTCTATATGTTCTTTATGTTCTGTATGAGTCCAGTGTGTTCAAATTTAGTGTATGCTTGAGAATTGCTCATCAATTTCCAAAATAATTTTTCCTAACTTGAAAGTTATGTTTTCCTTGCATTTTTCCATTCTTTTTGCTGTTGTTTTTTTTTTTTTTTTTATGAATTATATAAACGTAACCTGGCCAGGTTTATCTTAATTCTATAGATCCAAAATCAAAACATTTTGAATGTTTTTTTTTTCTCAAGGATAGCAATTACATATCATTACAGAATATTATATAAAATAAGTAACAGAACTATGTAATATTGCATTTTGTCTAATGGCAGAGAATAATTAAGCTATAAATATATGTTTAGACTATATTAAGCGGCAGATTTTCCAGCTGGTGCACAGGAAATTATCTGTAAAAGTCCTATTAGTGTTAAGTGGGAGCGGCATTACTAAATCTGTTTGCATTACTCTAAAGGTTTACAGCCTAAGTTAGCAATACGCAGGAAATTCAGTGAGAGAGTAGTTTTACCTATCTGTCCATACTGATGTCAGAGTTTAAAAAACTCAATTTCTTACAATACTCACTAAATTCTTGCACGATTTTTAGCATCTGTTACATATATATTGCTGTGTCAAATATAATTCAAACTTTCAACACAAGTTAGCAGGTAAACTGTAGATTGAAGCAACATATTATCATCTACGTGACAAAAATCCTTGAGCAAGCAGTTTCAGGACCCAAAACTACTTGTTATCTCATTTCTTTTGCAAGATGGATTTCTGTAACCAGGCAGAGTTTCTATTTGCCTGCTGCCATGTCACACACTATTATAAGTTTTGCAAAACCAGCACCTGTATAGAGGAGGGATCACATAATTGCCCAAAGCAGAAATAAATCACAAGCCTGTGCCAGAGATCTGGGACAAGTCTGTGAGAGCTTTTGTGTCTTTTGTCTAAACCATGACAAAAGTCTCCATATCCAAAACTGCAGACAAGTCTCAACATTTAGTCTAGTAGGAAACCAAGTTTTAAGAACTCTAGCAGTTTGTACTTGGAAATAGTCTGTCCGTGTCAAACTTCATTACAAACCTGAGTACAGTCAGTACATGTATGAAGTCGATGTGCATAGATAAAATAGGCAGCTGTCAAACTGTTGGCACTGTAGCCACAGCTATATTGATTGCAGTATTGGTTGTTTTCTAAGGGAATATTTTATAGGAATAACTGTCATGTTTCCATTAAAATACAGAATACTAATAAAAAAAATTTTAACCTGTCATCTTGGTGATTTTCTCAAAACATAGATCCTGAATATTTAATTAATTTTAATAAGGGTTTAGAAAATCAAATACACTATTTTTTTTGTTAGAAAATTTTGATTTAGTTAACTTTGCCTAATGTCTAGTAGTATATTTGTTCCAACGTAAAATGTAAGGAATCTTCATTCACCAGTTTTCCCACAGTGACACTAAAGTTTTCAAAATTGTCAGCATATGGAGCAGACTCTCCACTTAAATTAGAATCTATCATCATTTCAGCCACATCAATGTGGCTAGGAAATATTTAACATCCCTCCAAACAAGCTGTAAATATTTGCGTTGCCAAACAGAATGTCCAGTAAATTATACCAACAGAAAAATAGTTGCATTAAATGCTTGTGTTGCGTAAAACACGCAAATGCTTCATTTGCTAAGGAGGTTAAGAACTATGTCCCCAGTTCATTGCTAGCTGCAGGGTGTGGTTGAGTGAAAGTCGTAAGTGAGGCAAGAACATACTGGGGGAAATGTCTGCCATCTCTCTGATCATAGTACTGAACTCCATGGAAATGTCCTAAAAAACTATCATAATAAAAAAGAAAAATAGTATGAAGTAAAAGGAAAGATGAACTAGTCTGATTTGTCATTGTTTTGCAAGTGTCTGTGAAGAGCTGTGAACTAAGTCCAGGGGAGAGTTGTTTGTGGGACTGCATTCAACAGGCATACTGAGTGTCATGACACTAAAGCCAGGGGCTTGTACCCACAGTAATGCAGCAGAAAAAGGAGCTGAAGCTTCTCAGATATTATTTTGTCACTATTTTTTCATATACTATTTCTTCAAAGCTCTGGGCTCTGGCTGATCTTACCTGACAATACAGTTAGTTTTTAGCAATATTGTGGGCAGCTCCCACCTTCCATCTCTGACAGATCTTCTGAGAAAATTATCTCAGATCATCCAGTTTCATCAAGTTTTTATCCATACAGGCTGACATGAGATTTCAAAAATGGAATTATTGGAAAATGGAAAATTAGTATATACATACCTATATATATTAAACTAAAGAAAATAAATGTCATGCAAGGAAATGCTCATTTTTTATACTTCATCTCATAACTTTTTTATTATGTTGAAGCAAGTCAGATACTGGTCCAAAACATGACAAGCCAAAAGCAATTAAATGTTTATTATCACTGTAGTCATGCAAATGAAGCAGAGAAGTTATAAAATTTTTTATAGTTTCCATTTAAAAATAAAATTTCTATAAATCAATCTTTTGTAAAGTAATATCTATAATGCAAAAATCAAGAATTAAAACAGTCACAGCCAGACAGAAGTATACACAGTATTGATATAAAGAGTAAAGAGCCATAGCCCATGTTATACATTGCAAACATAATACAAAAACTAGTCTTTTACAAAAGAGTGTGCCTAAAGTTTAGATTTTTATTTTTTTAAAGATTGAATTAGCAGGTGTATAATAAATTTATAGCATGGAAGCCTAGTCCGCTTTTAGTTCACTTAGAGGCTGTCAATTGTAAGATTATAAGGCAACAGAAGCCTAGGTAGATATGTATGCATTATTATTTTCTCTTAAAACTGCTGTAGATCTGTAGGAAGAATATGTACAAAAGCTAATTCAAAAATTTTTACCTCTTTTCTTATTGGGAATAATGGAACTTGAAATTGCTAGCACTCCACAAAGCTAATGGCACAAGCCATTAAGTCTGAGTGTCACCTTGTTATCTTCCTGTTTCGTTAAAGAATAGTGATCAGGTGCTTCCTACCACTACATCATTTGCTATTCAAATACCTTGATGTATTTTTCTGCAGTCAAGCAATTGCAGTAATGAAGAGACACATGGAACTCACAGTCCATTATAGAAACATCTCAGTGTCTCCAAACACAGCTAGTGCAGGTCTTCCTTCTTGGATGTATCTCTTCTGTGTTGTTAGCTATAAATGTTAACTAGAGTCACCTCCTATGCCTTCCATGATACAGCTACTCCAAGCTTCATATCAGAGCCATAACCATGTCCTTTTTGATAGACATTGATTTGTGCTTCTTGTCAGCATCTTTGATAGGTACACATTTGGAGGGAAATGCAATCATATGACAAAAGTAGAAATAAGGATTGGAATTACCTGCAACATAGCACTGCTTGGTTACAAACCACTGAACACTATGCTACTGAAAAAACTGCCCTGACACATTGACTCGTAGCACCAAGGGATGCTACTCTACATTCCTTTCAAAATAAACAAACAATGTTCACGTACATTTAGTTATCAATTAAAAGGTACATGCAATGCAAAACAAAACTATTACACACTAAACTTCTCAGGAATGACTGTCTTCTGGGAAGAAAAATAAATGCTAATTGTAGCACTCTATAGGCAAGTATACTTTATTGCATGTAAATACAAAAGACTTAAATGTGCTGATTAATACTGATGTTTACTAATTAAATTATATGGAGCATATATAAAAAAGGCACATGTTCCTCAGCTTATAATCTTACCATAAAATTCATCCTTTCCAGGTTCTACAATACAGGAGGGTTTCAAGCCTCAGGATGTGATGCATAGGGACTTCATAAAAATTCTGGACCATCATGAGACAGGTTAGTTTTACCCTACTGATGATGTGTTGTTGCACTAGTAATTCTAAAACATGTCTTGCTGGGAAAGTGTCTGGTGACAAGCTGCACTCTCTAATGTTTCTCATTTCTCGTGATAGCCTCTATTAATGTAAAGTTGATCTCCCCTTTAAGTAAAATGTTGGCCGCATGAAAGGTATTTTAACATTTCCATTATAGCATTTCAGGGTCTTTCTACAGTTCAAGCTTTTAAAAATAAGACTTAGTTTCATGTTTCCATTGCAAAATTTCTTAACAGACAAAGAAAATATTTAATCTTGAATAATTATTCTACTTACAAACTTGTCAGACATTCTTTTTTTATGAAGAATTACTCAGACAAAGCAGGTATACAAGCTGTCAGAATAAATATCCTGTGACAGCCCCATTACCAAGGCGCTTTCTGCCGGGGGGCTAGCGGTCTCCCCTCGCTAGGGCCATTGCGACACAGACACCAATATGGGGATGCAGCAAATGGTGTTTATTGGGGTTGTGAAAGCCTTTAAGTACATCTTTGTTAACACTGATTACATCTGTACACGTGTCATTCTACCAATCCATGGTTTAGTTGCGTATCCTTTGTCCAATCATTCTTACGGCACACGCTGTACACGAGATGCTGAGTCAGCGTGACTGCTCCTGGTCGGTGGGCGGGATTGCTTAATACTTTGGTAAGCAACTTGCTGTCGGTTGCGATTATCCATCATTTGTATTTTCCTCAGATAAGTTCCTCCACGTTGTTTACGTCTCTCTGAGGACAGTTCGTCCTTGCCCGTTACAGCATGGGGGGGGGGCCTACATCCCATTACATCTCGAATCCCCGCTAACGCCTAATACAACAATCCTGCATGTTTTTAAGAACAATAAGTTGCACAGTAAATGTACTTTACTCTTTAAACGAGGGGAGCTCTACATTTCAAAAGTAAATGTAAAGTCTATGAAGTTTCAGATCAGAAAAGAGATGAAGTATATCTGTTTCTGGACTTTACCCTGGGAGTTATGCACATTATTAAAAATACAACAGCATATTTTAACAGGAACAGTAGTATTTTTCTTTCTGTAGCACACGTGGAGTACAAAAAATCCCATAAGTAATGCTGCACTGCAGTGATTTCTCATTCAAGAAAGCTTCCCCCATGCAAGTCTTACTGAGAAAGATAGACCGTAAAACTGCACAAAGGGAAAATGTTAGTTTGCATGTTATACACAGTGTTGTGCCAGTGGCAAATCCATTTCATTTTTGTGTGATTTTGGTAATTGAGAAATATTCTTGCTCAACGGTGTTAAAGACATGACAAATCTACACCTGTTTACATCATGGGGAGGCAGAGAACAGGTCTTTTCATTCTGTCCTCATTCAAGTCTGCCCCATGCTGCCTTCAACCTCAGCTGTACCCCAGCCCTCTGTGGTGAGGCAGAAGGTAGCTCCATCTCCAAGCTCCCATGCTAAAAATGACCAAAAAAAAAAAAAAAAAAAAAAAAAAAAAGGTATAAATACCATTTTCATGCTGAAAGAAACCATTCACAAAGGTTTATGGATTGAAGGAAATATTTCCTCTGCCTGCAAAGAACAATCCCCCTAAAAGATATGTTTGTCAGACATCAGGTGGAACAACTTCATAATACTAACTAGTACTGATTTTTAGAGACATCCACCTACCCAGTATTTTCAATTCTTCAATGTGTCTCAAAACCTCTATTCAATGAAAAACAACAAAAAAAGAGAAAAAAAACAGCTTCAAGATTGTTTCTAGCAAAATAAAATTTTAAAATAATTCATTATTTTTAAAGTAAATACTTCCAAGTAAATTAGACATAAACAAATGATTATGCATTCAAACAAATTTTTTAACTTCATCTATTTGATCCTTAATGAAAACATCTGACAATTTCTCAGTGAGTTTTTTTAGGATCTACAAGAGGAAGATTTTCTTAAGAATCTCATCTTTGCATGTTCTGAGTTGCCTAGATCAAATTTGTTTTACACTTAATATGCACAAAGTTTTTCTGTTTGTTTTCAACTTCTGTGCCTTCAAAGCTGTTCAAACAGCACTTTGTTCCGTGTGTTTCTTTTTAATTATGAAGTAAGAGAGGAGCATAGAAAGTTATGTCTATTCTTTTTCTGGTGACTGTTGCCAATAATGCATCTCAATTGCACATCCACTGTGCATATCTCAGCTGTTTTCACACTCAATAGTAGAGCAAGAACCAGTCACTCAACCTTCCTCTCTATGCATTTCCCATGCAGAGAAATCCAGTCCATATATTCCAGACAGAAGTGCTCTAACCAACATCTCATATGCACTGTTCATGTGGAGAATCCTAAATTAAGCTCTAGCAGGCAACAGAACATCAAAATACAAGCTAAGTGAGGGATGTCCTTAATTCAGTCACCTGTTATCGCAGGTGACTGCATTGTACAGTCTTATCACAAACATCTTTCCTCAGTTCTAAATATCATGAAATAATAGAGTGTCTAAGGACATACCCATAGATACCCAGCAGTTCAGGTGTTCCATGGGTAGTCAGGAAAGGAAAAAAAAAAAAAAAGAATTATTTCACTTTAAAATATTAATAGTTTCTTTTATTTTCTTAATGAAGTAGAACATATTCATTTCATGGACTAGAAAAACATTAAGGGCCATGAGGATGTTTTGATATAATTCAAGAATGTTCAATTCTTCAAAATTCATTCAAAATGGAGTTTGTCACACTGAGCAATTCTGTAAATACTTGTAAGATAACTGGGATCATAGCAACGCCACAAGTTGCTGTAATAGATATTTAATCAAGGGCATAAAGCGTTATGTCTTGGGAAATATTCACTCATTAGCTGCTTTGAGTTATAAGAGGCAGATTTAAGGAAGAGTTTTATGCAGATTTTTCCCAAGATGGTACCTTATACATCTGTTAGCCATCTTGGGGTTTTTTTGTACCATGATGGTTATGAGTATTAAAGAAAGAATATGTAATGATCAAGCATTTGCTTCTTTGGTCTTAATGGGAAATTATGACACTTCACTCATGGTCTTCACTTAAACCAACCTTAGGATTTCTGTATTAGCTCTGGGTTGAATTGAGCAAAGATATTGCACTGTATCTAATCTCATTCTAATCTCTAGGCATAAGGAGTCTGGCTTTACAAATGCATTCAGCTCTGATGAGAGTAAAACATCTATTTGTACTGAATACCTGCTGCTTTCGATATATGCCAAAATGCAAAAGAAGTCACATTATTGTACTGCTTTCCAAAAGAAAAACAAACAAAAAATCCAACTTGTTACCTGCCATATGGTGACTGAAGAATTTCCTTTCATATAGTTATACATGTTTTTACTAAACTTTATTAACAATCCCAGACAAAGTACTCTTCCCTCCCGTACATGGCAAGAGAACAGTATTTTTATAGCATATTCATCACTGGGTCTTTGCTGATGATTAACTCTTGAAAGAGAAAGTCAAATAGTTTAAACCAAATGAAGCTATTTTTCAGATTATCTAGCCAATTTTGCCACAGAATTTTCAGTAAAAAGTCACTTCTAATTAAAATCATACAGGTATTTTAACTAGCTTTACAAATGAAAAGAGTGTCACAGACTTTTTCAACATCTTCACCTCTGCAGTAAAGAAAGATACACACAGTGATATCAAAGGACTATGTTAATTCAGAGTAGCAGTTCAACATCACATTAATGTGGTTGCCAGGTTTAGATCTGTGATTCCCAAGCTATGACTCACAAGCAGTTTTTTGCCCACAGGATCCTCTGATGTTGGTTGTACATTCCTCTTTTCAGAAGTATATGATCCCTTAGGCTGACTGGAAAGTCAACATGTGATGTTGCTCACAGCATCCTACTAGCATGGGAAAGTTGGAGATCACTGCCTGAAAAATCAGGCTTCATCCAAGTTACCAAAGCAGCAAAAGAAGTCTAATGCTAAAACAAAACCCTTTCATTACCCAGTAAACCTTGCAGCAGCAAGTCAAGAGATACTGGTGAAATATATATTTTTAATGAATCTTGAAGAACATACTGGTTTCTGGCCTTTCTTACTATCATAGGTGAAAATTCTGTAATTAACAAAATTAGAAACCAGAAAAATCAAACCTCAATTCAGATTGTATTTGTACATATGTACTTCCAGCAATTTATGTTGCATTTGCAATGCATTAAAAATTCTCCACATGCATTATCAATTGCTGAAGTTATCTGAATACTAGACTTCTCCTCATTATAACTCCATTAAGAGTGGAAGTGTCCCTTGATGTGATTAATGCAGTCATGTAGAAATTTGTGCCAAGCACTAATCTGTTCCTGGTATTTGCGTTTTTTGGTGACGTTACCTTATAGTATCATCCTGAGTTCCCCGCCTAACGAGTCAAAATAGCTTAACCTGACCTCACTAACTTGTAACCTTTGCAATAAAGAGAATCAAGTACTGAACTGCTTGGCACTTCAGTGAAAATATTTGTTAGCTTTTATTAAGCTAAGTTATCCCTCCATAGTGGTTGCAAATCTACTGACTTACATTGTGCCCATGGGAGGAAACTGTTCAATTAGTGGGAATAAAGTACTTCTTTGCCTTGATTAACTCAGACCTAAGTGAAAGTGCTGCTGCCAAAACCTACCCGATGGCCGTGATGCCATGCCTCTAAGAACTATACAGTGAAGGTCAATGTAACATTGTTTCACTTTAATGTTCAACTTTGACTTTAAGTCACATCTGTATTATTTCTTTCCTCATTATGCAGTGAGTTTTCAAAATTCTTTTTCGACACCATAGTTAAAAGACTAATTTTTGTAGGCTCTCTTTTCTTTTGGGTCCTATTTTCTTCCCACGCTCTACAGGTCCATTATGACATGAAAATTTAAAAAAAAAAAAAAGACTTCAAAATCTGCATTTCACGTTGGATGAAAAATTTAGGCAGGGTTCCAAAAATTCTTCTCTGGTAAATTCTCACTGGAATCAGCAGGAGCAGGGTTAAATTGAAACTTTGCCCTTTTAAAATATCTACGTCATTTGTGACTGCCATTGCAAATCTGATTCTTTGATTTCACAATAGAGATGAATTAAGACAGTCTGGGATGTTGTACAGAAACTAAGGGTAAACAGTCACAAATGCTGAAGAAGACCACAAACAGAAACCATTCTCTAATTACTGAGGTACTCTTTCTTTAGCCAGCAGAATCTATGCATTCACAGCCACCCATACAGATGCAGCTGTTTTCTATTATTTTGTATATATTTACTCAATACATGAGGAATTATGAGATTTTAGATTTCTAGTATAATTTTAAAATGGATACGCAAAAGGAGGAATGCAAAAATTAATATGGCAATGAACTCACATGACAATATGCAAAGGATAGTATTTTCAGGGATTATTTTCTTCTGTCACTACATTGAAGATTCAAGATGGTTACTCATTCTCCTTCAGCTCGTATGGAGCTCATATATGGACCTCAAAATATTGCAAAAAAAATGGTGAAACATTGAGGCCCCAGGTTACTGCTCGATCATTTATTCTTTTAAATGGAAGTTTTGTTAATAAAAGATGAGTTATATTACATTTGAAAACATTAAACATCTGACATAAGCATCACGTATCATAAGCATTATTTTTTGACTGAGAAGCCAAACTTGTAGGGACTAGAGCGTTATAAACTTTTATTCAAACTCCCTTTTGCAGTGTCATACTCTTAATTAGCTGTTAATCTTCTAAGTACTTCAGAGCAACTGAATACTTGAATACTATTCATACCACAGCCCCAGTTTAAAATTGTTCCCAGAATTTTCCCTGAAATTTGCTGGCCTACAGGTTGCTAGAAGGACCTATGCCATCTTATGCAATTACTCACTTTTTTGTAAAGCTTCCTTATGACAAATATCACAAGACAATATTTTTGTGTTAAGACCCAGCTTCCTTCCAGCATGCAGCTAGAAGAAATTTATCTTTACTCAATTGGCTGGTAAGAAAAGCTCAAGTGAGTAAATAAGTAAATGAAACATTGAGTTAGTAAATGTTTGAATAAAGATTAATGATAGAGTTTAAACAAGTGTAAATGGTAACGCTTTGCTTCATTTCTTGTTACACTGATTATTTAATAGAACTATACAAAGTTTCAAATCAATTTCTTTTCAGAACTACAGATTAACATTTTTGCTTTTTCTCTCTGTTCCAACCTAGTCCAGGTGATGGTAAGCCCCATCTGATAAGGACGACAGTGGCTTACACCAGAGTTTTGTGAAATCTCAAAATAGGCAAGGTAAAACTACACTCCTTGCTCAAATCCTTGCCACAAACCCACTGGTGATCTCCTTACATCTCTCTTTTCTCCAGTACTCATCCACTGAACAGGTAGGACAGGAGCTGACAGCATCAGACAGAGCACAGTCACTGCAGATGTAGCGCAGTTACCATCAACAGCAAGAAGAACCTGTAGCCACAGTCATAAAGTTTAATTATTTTCATATTGTGCTACATTCTGGGCAACTGCTCATAACCTGAAAGAAGAGGAAGGAACAAAACTGCACCACTAAGTGCTGACCACTGAGAGAGAAAGAGTGAGAATGCGGAGAGAAAGAACAAGAGCAGGAAAGAGAGAGAAATAGAGAGTAGATGAAGAATAAGTAAGTGATTAGATACAGGTTGGAAATATTAAACAACCAGCTATAGAATTACAATTTAAAGTTGGTTTTCCAAATTGTTCTCCAAAAATAAACCAGAAAGCCCCCAAAATATGGAAACTTTCCAAATGAGGGAATTTATCTCCCCACTTGTTAGCAAAAATTTCTTTGTGATACCATGTGATATGTGCAGCTGGACATAGATAATCTACAAAGACAGTGTTTGTACTTGTTGAGGATCGTTCAAAAAGCTGGTAGAGTCACTTGAAAATATGCAACATTTCTCACTTCAGTATAACAGTGAAAAATAATATCAAAACTTTATTATGAAACTGCCCTTGATAACAGCAAAGAGGTTTCTGAATCTGCATCATTTTGGCTTACCTACTTGATTTAAGTAAAAAAGCTATCTGCGAAAAGAACAGTCAGAGCTTCCACTCCACATTTCATGTTGATTTTAAATTGTATTTTACTTTGAAATAATTAAAATCATATATTTTTTTTTTCAATTTCTTTTTTTTAATGTCAAGATTTCAAGATGTAAGCATAGCTTGCTTGATTTTATAGGATCAACAGCGGAGAAGAAAGACCTGCCAGTTAAGCAAAATTCCATGACAAATCAAAACAAAACACAATAACCATGGTACACATAAATATACGTTTCTTTTTCTGAGTGAAATGAAGTTGTCAATGCCAGTCAGACTCTCTTCTGAAAGATTTTTAACAGAAAAATGCCAAATCCCTAATATTGAGTGGAAAAATAAGGATTCTTCCCCTGACAGAAGAGAGATAATTGGATCCAGACATTTGTAATTTTCTTTGAGGGAAGAATTACTGTAGAAATGGGGAAACATGTCAGAATTTTGCATCCATGGCTCATCTCACATTTCTGCCATTTAGAAAGGATGAGCGTCTCAGCAGCAAAGCTGATGATCTAAATACTTTATAATATTAATTACATTACAAACTAGTTCAGCCAACTTACTTGTGCCTAAACAGATTATAAACAAAATGCTGTGAACATACACAATGGAATACATGATCATTATGACAAAAAAATCCCTAGTGTGTTTCCCTGCTTATGTTACTGCAATGAAAACTAATCTCTGCTTTCCAACAATGAAGCCCCATTAGGGAATAGTCTCTTTCTCTGTAGATGAGACAATAAAACATGTTCAGGTAAAAAAAAATCTTGTACCAAAAAAAAAAAAAAAAAAAAAAGTTGAATTTTTTTAGCCACAGTAATAGGACAAAGGAATATTTCAGAAGATTAATTTAGTTAATGAGAATTAACCTTAATGTAATTCAAAAATGTGAAGTTCTCTTGCTTTCCTGCATCCCTTGTAGTCTACTGGAGTCAAAGCACGTATTGCGTAGAAATCTGTTAACATTTCAGCACCAGAGGGAAGAAACACAGCATGTGGTCATCACAACATCTGGAAGAAAGTACAGAGAAGAGAGAAACAGAGGCAGTTTCTAGTGAGCAGATATTAAGTATTATAGTTACTAGGGAGAGAATGTGAGTCTGACAGTTTTTAATTTGCTTGATCTTAAACTCAGAGTAAAAATATTTCCACCAACTTCACTAGAATTTGGAGTAGTTCCCAATACCTTAGAACCAAGATGTGGTTGACAAAACAATTACTTCTTCACTCCTTATAGAAAGACTGCTATTTATGAACTTTTGGGATGCTTAACACTTCTTGAGTTTGAAAGTTATCACTGAAGATACAAACACTTGTTAAACATTATGCCTTAGAGCATAGTCGCTGAATATCAAACAAGAATTGAATGATTTGCAAAAAAAAAAAAAAAAAAAGTGGGAAAGCATGGAGGTAATTTTCCCATTCTAATTACTGAAAGATATGTTATTGCAATATATGCAGTGTTATACATAGAGAGTGTGCAAGAAAGCATTATTAGAAAGACTTTACACATGAATATCACTAGTGATAGCCACAACACTTTGCTTATCAGTATGAAATATCTAATCATTAATCAAGGCCTTTTCATTATGTCATCTGTGTAGGTGTTACAGAAGTTGTACAGAGGTGTAGTAAGCACCTTCCTAGCCTTCAATCAATCTCGACATTTCAGAGTATTTGTATCTGCGGATCAGTTCTCATTCAGTCTTGCTTAGATGCTTTATCTATGTATGACCTATTCCACATTTCTGGTCTCCTTCAGTGTAGCGCTTACTAATTTCTGTTATTATTATTTTCAGAACACAAGGACAGTTGCTGTCACTTGGCTAGAACCTCATTTTAAGTCTTTCAGCATTAAAAGGTTTTCCTGATATATATTTGTGAAGTTCATAATGCAAGAAAAGGCACAGAAACTTCGGTATAGGCCAATGTCGTTTCAGCTGAAGAATCCATTATTTCAGAGCTCCTGAGCTTCCAAGTGCTGACAAAGACAAGATATAGAGAATAATACAAAGGTGACAAACATTCACATACAAAAATGAATAATGTCCGCACCTGAAAACTAATACATCTACTGGATGAAATATGTGTGAGGTAGAAGTACTGGGGACAAAAAGTAGAGAGAGAATGTGTACAGATGCATATGATGACGTCAGGCACAAGCTCTACAGGTCACTTTTGTTATTTAGCATTGTCTTTTCTTAAATCTGCTTTGAGACACGCAAAGGAAAACCTGTAGAGAAGTTCTGAATGGTGCACCTGTTTGCAGGAAGACAGAAAAAGAATGGTCCAAACAATGTGACGTTTCATAGTTTGCTTCTAAAGAATACATCTGATATTTCCTAATTCTTAAGTAAGTATGGCAAAGACCCTTTCCCTAACTTTGAAAAGAGCATGTGACATTGTAAAGTCTTCATTGTTACAGATATACACGTATATAATAAATATACTTGTATATAGTAAATGGAAATTTTTGCTTTTTCTTTAACCTTATCATACTGGTTCAGGTAGTATCTCAGTGTCTGCTATTATGATAACAACAGATCTAAATCCATAAGTCTATCTCCTCTTTTTTCAGTTCTTTTATTCTCGCATACATATTGTTTAATAAAAAGGGCACCATTGACTGCAGTGTCATTCTCCTAACACAGAAATTGAAGATGATATGATCTTTTCTGATTTAAGAATGAGTGTCCTCTTATTCTGCTGCTGGATAGCTAATGAATCCTCTTGGATGAACTGAATTCCAGGAATAGTGCATGCACAGTACTTGCTTAGAACCAAGATGATCCTTCTACCAAAAGATGGGAGAGTAGCACCTCAGCACTTCAATATAAGAGACAAAAGGGAATGAAGAGAGACTTCCTCGATTTTTCAAGATGGAAAGACAAGATACAAAAAATAGAAAGACCAAGAGTACAGATAGTGCTAGGAGCAAGAAAAATGTTTAACAATGAATGGCTATGTAGAAATGTACGGTAGTGACTGACTGCAGACTGCATATATATGAAACCTGAAATGACCTTTCTTGGGCCTGAACAACTTAGAAGCTATTTCATTCATTCATCTGGTAAACAACTATTGATTAAAAAAATCTTGTTTGGCATTTGAACCATAGAGAACAGACAATTCAGACAACCCTTTGTTGTAGAAAGAAAAGGTTAAACCCAACTCCTAATTTTGCTGATAGTCTAAACTAGAGGCTACTTTTCCTATGTATGAAACCTTTCTTCTTTCACCTTTCTCTCCTAATTTTTTAATGTCAAAGATTAAAAATAAAAATAAAAATTGCTGTCACAATAATACCAGGAATTAATGATGATGAACAGAAAGACAAATTTTGTAATTAAAATTCAGAATTCACAATCTCTGATGAAGTTCTTGCTGACTACAGGTTTTCTTTTTGGTGTTGGTTTACATAGTTCATAAAGGAAATCTCACATATCAGAAGATTGTTCTTCATATGCTACTCATAACTACCCGAAGAGTTTAACTTTTTTTCCAGTGCAGTTAGAACTGTCAACTGGAGAAGGCCATTTCCCAGGTCTTCTACCTGGCTGTGAATGTTTTATTCATTAAGAAATTTACCTACTGACTCTATCAGCAAAGCTGTTCAAATGTTTTACAATTATGATACATTGAAGATTTCAGCAGACTACTGGATCATCAGGAAATCTCCCTCCTCTTCTCTTGGTCTTGATGTTCTGATTAACAGTTTTGCAGTGTCGTCAAGAACATCTCAGAAACCCTTGCAGTCACAAAGTAATTTTAAACACTCTGGTCATTTAGCAGTTTTAATTAAGTATATGCTATTAAGGAATTCAGAAGGGACCTGATATTGATTTTTATATATTTTCTTCACCATCAGTGTGGCATTGGAGTAGTGTAAGGTAGTGAAACAATACGGTACTAGATAGTATTTGAAGGACTACACTATTACTCTTTTCTATCACTGTTTTTTCTTTGTTTGGGGAGATTCCTGAATGCTGCACCCACTGACTATGGATATCTTTCATTGCCTTTGAAAACACCTGAAAGAGGCATTAATGTGCTGAGAGTTCTAGAAAAGTTTTACAGAAAAGTGATTTTCCTTCAATAAAGACATGAGATGTCCAGCATGAGTCACATCAATTGGTGTACCAGATACTGTCATTCAATATATTCAGCTTCTGAGATTTGATTCTACTTGATCCAAAATTCTGACAGTGATGAGGAAGACAATAGTACCCTCTGACAAAGGTTCTATTTTACCACCTGCAATTGCTTGAAATGTTTTTAACTTTGGAAAAGATTTTGTGGGCGGCAACAATGAAGATTTCTTTTTTCATTTTGTGTTTTGAACTCTGTTATGTAATATAAAATAGAGTCCTGTCGCAAGGATATTTGTGTTGAGTTCGTCATACCGAATACTCAGGTTTGTTGATTTTTGGATGCTCTCTGCTGTTTCCGGGGAAAAAAAACAACAACAACAACAAAAAAAAAAACCCTCAGGTTTATCTTACAGTGACAGATGGTTTCATTAATAAATGTGGCAACAATTCAAACAGTGTCACAGTCCTGGCAGCTGGTACTTCAGAGTCTAGTGTATGCAACTACATTGAGTCAATGAATGCAGAGATATGCATCTATATATCTGTATTCACCTTTACTTCATTCCTTCTGAGTTGTCATAGTAACCAGTTTCCACAGCCCATTTCACAAACGGTCCGTGGTTTCTGTAATCCTCTGGTCAGAAAAAGTTTCCTTGTCTTCAGGGACACCACAGGACAGAAGGAAGGGTAACATATTTCAAAGGCTTGTTTTATAAACTCGGAGGAAGAGTAGAGGACACAAGCATCTAGCTTTCTCTCTCTCCTGTGCTACAATTACAGTGACTCTTTGGGGTCTCTTCTCCCATCCCTCGTAAATGTCTTCTTCAGTATCAATGCTAAGACAATTCCTCAGAGCAACAGCTTCAGACATTTCTGCAAAATGAGAAAAACACAAGTGGATAAAGAGAGGAAAAAATCCCAAGCAGTGTTGGCTTAGCAAAATGAGCCAGGAAAAAGACTTTTAGAAGCAAAATATAAGAGGCTAAAGGAGAAGAAATACATCAAAAGATAAGTTTGAGGATAAACAGATGTACAATTATAATAAATTAATTACCAAACATGGAGTTAGAAGACTTCATATAATGGATCAGAATTACTCATAGCTGTTTTCAAGAACTTTATTTTAAAAAGCTTTGCTTAATAGAGGGGAAAAGATGTTTGTAATGCAGAAGACAGTGCTTTCTAGATTAGATTTTTAAAGCCAATTTTAGTAAAACTTTGTTTCTTCCTCTGCCATTTTAAAGTTATAACAGTGGGCTCTATATCTTATCTGGTAGTGTCTATGAAACACTTTTCTTTTTTAAATATAAAACGGGACAGAAGGTGCACATGGTTTGATAGCATGTGGCAGCTTCCTAGACACTGTATTCTTGAATAAATGCAGACAATAAATATAAAGGGAACCTTGTGAAGAACATTTTTCCAAACATACCATGGACATGCTCTCCTGCCTCTGTTAAGATGAAAGAAGAAAGGGTGAGCAAGATAGAAATTTGGTATATTAAGTACTGAGTTGTACAGCCATGAATAAAAATACTAGAGGCTCTAGGAGGCTCTAAATATTTAAATACTAGTCTTAGAACCAACAGATCATTTCTTGATATAAAGGAAATCTTTATACATTAAGATTCAACCAAACAATTTGCTAAGATGAAATTGGAGTCTAAATCTAAATTTTTTCATAGAAAAATACAGGGAAATATCTCAAAGAAACCAAGTTCGTACCTCGCTTGTTCAAGTGATTGAGACCCTCTTAACTATTTTTTTCAGTTCATCTAGTTTGGCATCATTTTGTCTCTTTTTGGCTCAGAAGAGACCAGCCTCTGTAACTACTCTAACTCAAAGCTATAGATAATTAGAAGTGCAACACTTCAAGCAGGTTTACTGAGCACACTGGTGGGCTGGTTCACCCTAATCAATTGGTCTCAGATCCCCTCCTCTTTTCAAAACCCTACTGCAGGATTCTCCATTTTCTTTTCCCCCTCCAAACAGTCTTCTTCCTTTCCTTTGCTCTTCATAGAGATGAATCCTGAAATATGATTTTAAATTACAGGAAAGCATTTACAACAGATGAAATGGGGAGAGATGAGGGTTGTGCCTGAAATGAGATACTGGCTAATCTAATCTATTGTTCACCTCACAGGAACTGCATATCTTGGTTAAAGAAATGCCAGGCTTTAATGCAATTGCTTTCACTTAATCATACTAAAGGAAAAGGAAATATCGTAGCACAGTTACAACTCATTCCTTCATGTGGGGAATCATAAAGTAAAATATGCAAGGAGATAGCCTGCATTACTTGGTAGCAAGCTGCAGTTCAGAGAGTATTTTCTCTGAATGATTGACAGTGATAGTCAATCATATATAAATCCAGTCTGCCAAACACTACCTAATAGGATGCTGATCATACTCTTCGTTTTCAGCTGTTAAGTCACATTAAAAGATGCTGAGAAGTGCAATGAGTGCTTTCATAATATGGCATTTCAAAATGCTGTCATTGTTGCCGGAATTCATTTGGTGGTGGTAAATAACAGAGAATCTCAGTCACAAGATTGCCATTTTAGTCTGTTTGGATGAAAAAGTCTGTTGCTTCTCATCCCTCCTACCTAATACATCAATGAGCTATATGTATTCAGTTTACAATTAACCTTCCAAACCATTCAGATTTTAACACATAAGATTTTCCCAGAAAATATTTACTGTGCTAACTATTAATACATAGCACTCACAACCCTACTCCCACCCTAGCTTCTTTCAATGTTATTATTTGATCTAGGAATGCTTTTTTTTTTTTTTCCCTAGAGAACTTTTAGTTTTGATAAATCTTTCATGTTGAGGAAAATGTGATTTTGTTCTCTCAAAGATAAACCAAAAAAGGAGGGCGGAGGGAGGATGACATTTTTTTGCCATTTAGGAGCTAGGGGCCATGGAAAAGATCTGAAAAGACTATGCTCTTTCTTTCCTTGAAGATAAAAGTCACATGCTTGCAGATCTATGATTTTTTTTTTTCGCATCCAGAAAAGTGAGGAAAATTCCACTGCAGAGAAAAGCCAAAGCTTTAAATGCACATACTGGCAGGTGAAAATGTGTTGGGTTCTTTTCTTGCCCTTTAGTTTTGGCAAAGAAATGAAGTGCCTATCTGAGAAGCATCACAGCAGTGTATCGCACCTTTCATGCTTAGAAGAACCATGAGCATACTGACTGTAGAGAGTCACTTTTTTTCTTCATCTGACTTACTTTGACAAAGATTAGCAGCTGGAAGAGAACAGGAAAAAAATAGCTTTATACGTTGCATTATGTTTTTGTTTTGTAACATTCAACTCTAAGGATTGTCTTCCTTTTGTTGTACACAGATGGCAGATGGTTTCTCTGAAGAGTTTTTTTCTCACAAAATATCTGAAATAAATAGTAAATAGTGTTATTACCATTATGCAAAGTCATGCATGGCATTCAGGTACTTGAAAGTAAAAGAACATAGCACTTTAAAAGCCTTTTACAGAGCTCAGTTTCATCTATATAACATGAAAACAAAATCAATTCTGCTTAGAAATAACATAAGTGATATAGTAATTGAAGCAATCTTTACAATACAGCTTGTGCAGTGACAGGAGAAAATGCAAGATATTTTTTATTTTCTAGAAAATAGCTCAAAGGCAAAGTGAGCGTAGCCCTTTGAGACCTGCAATAACCTACAATGAGGACAACAACCATCACACAGAAAATATAACAGATGGCAGCATGGTTGCCTTACTCTCAGATACAGGTTACTGAACAGATGCCTTTAGGGCTTAATATTAGATTCACCCCACCCCCCTTCTAGAATATGGCATAGCTTTGCACATATGCTGTTTATAAAACAAATGTAAAACACCATAGGGAAATGAGTAAAGTTACAAATGGCAAAATGTCAACAGAATTTCAGATTTATGGAGGATAATGTGATTATCAATATTGGTAGTATAGATTGAAACATAACCTTATCCTTTGCAGTACACTGTATTCATCATACATTATTTTGAGATATGGCACCACAGTTCAAAAAGCAGACATGTAAAATCTGTTAAAAGCCTTCCATTTGCTTTGCCAGAAATGTCAGCTACCTGACAGGCAAAAAGTCACCTTTCTTGCTCACCAGCTTTAAACAGCCAAAAGCAGCAATTGTAGAATAGGTAGAAAAAATGCCGTACAGATTTAACAAATAGGGAGAAAAATGGTGATACACAGTTAACATGAGGATTTCTACAAATATCTGAAATGCTAGATCACACAGACAAATAGATCATCCATTAGTGAAGCAGAAAACAGCAGAGAAAGATTATTTCCAGCTTCTAATGCACCACAGAGTTCACAACTGAACAAGATATCAAAATTTATATAATCAGTATGTTAATTTGATTATTCCAGTCAGTTTCTTAACAGATTCAGTCTTGATGGGTTGCTGTGATATGTTACAGGCCCACTAAGAACATATCAGCTTTTTCAGGTCTTGCATCTTTTTTCTAGGTGATAAGACAAAGATCCTGCATTTAGTAAAAACAGAATTTTATCCCATGCACGCAAAAAAAAAAAAAAAAAAAGTGCAGATGAGCAACTTTCCTAAGCCTCTTTTAGAACAAATTATAACTGTGTCCAGAAAAAAAAAGAAATATGTTGAGGTTAACCAAGTCTCACTTCCACAATGGAACGTTTCATTTTTCAGATAGATCACTTCAGTAAATGTGTCTTAACTAGAGCTGTATTTGCTCTACCAAAACTACAATCCTTAACCAAGGAAGAGCAATGTTTAACAAAGAAATGAGATTTCTGGTGTTAAAATGAAGGCATATTTCTTGCAGTATATAAGCATTCAGGTGGGAAGTATAGCAAAAAGTGGGAACCACTGCTCTGCCGTCATGTTCCCTATAGGGAAAGAAACTGTATTCTTGCCAGCCTAATTAGACAAACAGGAGGAAAGACAGAGGGCTAGTGAAAGCTGATATTGTGTGTCAGAATACTTACTTGCTGTAGCTTACACTGCTTCATCAGAAATATCACGGTGAACCTTTCCTAAGTTATACAGGAATTATGACATGATATATTTAATTAGAGAAACAAGGATTACCTTCCACTGAGGCTGAACAGGGAGGGTTTGCTTTCATTTTACTATAACCATTTTTTAACCTTATATAGACTTTTTTCTCTACTTCAATTCTCTTTGAGTCGTGTGGGTATTTTTCAAGTACTTTATGGAGTGGTTTGACAGTGCTTTTTAAAGTTGGCTGAAATCCATAAGAAAGGCAGATTTCATAGGCCATCCGACAAATCTTCAAGAACTGCTGAGGAAACAAATAAGCTACATAGGGGTCAGGAAATAGTGTTAGCAAGAGGCCGTAATAATTTAGTATATCACTCTGTGGAAACAGAATTTTCTGCATCACGCTCAGAAGCCAGTTTTTCTTCCTGGAAGACAATGATAGGCACATCACCATGCAGGTGATCTGAATGGACTTATTAAAACAAAGTATTACAGAAATTGAACTTTAAAAAGAGAAGTGAACTGAAAAAGAGAAAAGCCATCCAGCCTACCTACAGGAAGAGTATTATATAGCTAAAGAGTACGCTTCCATCTTTCTTTTCTCTTTTACTATCTCCAAATATTCAATTTCCATAGTGAGTAGGCTGGCACTAACAGACTGATTTGTTAATAAAAGGCTTTGACTTTAACAAAAGTCTTCCAGATTGATACTCACAAAGAAAGGCTGCATCATGAGCTAGTTAATCTAGGTAGGAAAGGATAGTTCACAGAAATCAATATAGGGTATTATGTTGATCTGCATCTTCATTCATCATTACAATAAGGTAATGAACAGTACAGAATGATATATAAGGATTAAGCTAAGGTGGAAGGGGATGCAGAATGTAGCAAAAGAGAATCAAAATAATAAAACTGAACCATGGCCAATAATATGAAAACAAACAAACAAACAAACCCCGTGAACTAAATATTTAAAATGCAAGCTACTTAATTTTTAGATAAATCAGGAAAACATACTCCATGAAGGTAACAGAGGTGTAACGGAACACAAATGTTGAATGAAATGATAGCTGAAAGAATTTTTGTTTGAAGATGCAAGATGCTCACACTGGCCAATAAGACAAAGATGTGATGGTAGCAGAATATTGTGTTTCCTTTCTGGGCATGCAAATACAAAAAAAAAAAATTATTCTGTAAGTGAAAGGTATGACTGATTCTTAAGAAAGAAAGAGAAAAGAACACTGTGGAAAGAACTGGCACTCAAGTTGCTAAGTTAGAACTTCACAGCACTCTCAAGGATGCACGTTATGATACTGTAAATATTTGGAATCTGTAAATCCCAAAGGAGTGTAGATCAAATGGAATTAACAAAACCCTGTAAAGGGAGTTGAGTTTTCCATGCCACTGGATTGTTCACAATCCAGGCACAGAAAACACAGCTTCCTCTGGTCTCCTCCTGAGTCAGAGATATTCTACATCTGAATAGTAAATACTCCAAGACACCTGAAACTTCCAAAGCGTCCCCTTTCTTTTTATGCCTGCACATGGAAAGCTGGATGGGGCGGGGAGGGGAAGTGCCTGCTAATGTAGGAAACTGTTTGTTTTGACATTCAGACACTATCCTGCCTCGAACCAGCAATAAAAATAAAATTCAGGGCCTATTCTCAAATGAACAAGCTCCATGGTTTGTGATAAAACCCATCACTAATTACCATGCCCCATCTAGTTGAGGAAAGGTAGGCTGACTTCTCTGGAGAAGTGCAGCAGCTTACTTCAGCCTGCAGGGACAATTGATTCTACATTTAAAGTATGACAGGAAGCGCGTTATAAATGGCAAAACAAACATAAGATGTTTGCAAATGATTTTTTCCTCTCTACCCACTGTCTCTTACCCAAAGCTTGTAGTATATTGCAGATTGCAAATTATTTTAGGAGGAAAAAAAAAACACCTGGCTAAAACTGGTTGCTCTTCTTCTGTTTATGCTTAAATCCACTCTTTTATTTGTTACCAGAATGTGTTAATGCCTCCTGTTTATGCTTAAATCTACTCTTTTATTTGTAACCAGAATGTGTTAATGCTGTGCTTCTAAAGGAAATGGTCTAGTTGTCTTTCGAATCCAGTTCAGCCTCTTAGTGTTAATGGTCTTTTTCCCATACATTTATTATACTGTGCTTCATAGGTTTTAGTTTACTCTGTTTCTCTATATTTGGGCTGTATTTACTTAGTTTATTTGTTTGTTACTAGCATGTAGAAAGTAACAATTTCAATAGTCAGCCCTTTCCATAGCCAATATGTTGCGAGTATTATTTTGAAAGCAATAAATAAATAAACAACTTGTGTTAAACAATAAACAATTTGTGCATCCAGATTCTGTTCTTTTTGTAAATCAAAGGTAACATAATAAATGTCCCATACTAAATATAGTACTAAATACACATCTATTATCAGTACTAGGAAAAAATATTTTCATGAGAAATTATGAATGTTTTACTGTAAGAGTCACAGCATTCACACACTCCCTTCCACAAGGATCAGCGTTTGGCTAACAGATATATAAATAGGTTCCTACATTCCCCTTCTGAAGCAGTTCAAACTATTTTTCTTCTAATGTTCTGGATATTCTATATTCTTTCTTTGAGCATTATCCGTTGTCTAAAGTTTACAAATCTGTTTTCTTAAACTTCTGCATACAGAGACTTAAGTTGTCCAGCG
This sequence comes from Numida meleagris, assembly GCF_002078875.1. Classification (NCBI taxonomy): domain Eukaryota; kingdom Metazoa; phylum Chordata; class Aves; order Galliformes; family Numididae; genus Numida; species Numida meleagris. Next base: position 29,250,119 of record NC_034412.1, on the reverse strand, counting down.
TGAGGAAACATATTCTCTTTAGCTATTACTATATTATCACTATTTCCGTCATTACTGGTGATGAATAAATCACCTGGCTTTTCCCTAAAAATATGTAACAGAAGTGTTGAAAGAAAATTCCTGACCTTTCACAGTAACTGTGAACAGTTCTATTATCTGTTCCTTATGACAAAATCAGCACTACTGTAAGGCAGTGAGATTTATTGAAAACATCTTACTCTCTTTATGTTTTCCTTTCTTTTTATATATTTACATATAATAAGTTTGTAACACAACAGTTCTTTTCAATTTTCCCATAAGACAGTATATTTTCATTTTAATATGATAGTGAGATCTCATATAGTTATTGCTACACTTCCCTTTGATGGTTGAATCTTGCACTCCTTTGCCTCTCAGGGCTCAAGAAAACAGAAAACTTTTATCTTGTATCTATTATGCAGACAAATAAAGAGCTGTAGTGAGATGACCAAATTCATACAGACAACACCGTGGGACTGGAGCAGTATATGTGCCAACAACTACAGTCCTGGAAAAACACATTTACTTCTCCTCTATATCAATTTGTTTTTCTCAGGTCCACCAAATCTTTTTGCAATGCTCTGCAAAGGACACATTTGAGCAAATCAGTATCTATCTCATAGTCTAGCCAATGTCTGAATCCAGAAAACAGGAGCTTCTCTAATTGTTTCTCTTAAAATCTGTTAATATAAAATGCCTAAGCATCCTATAAACTATAACCATACCCTCAAAATTCTGTTCCATTAATCAAATGTAAAAATGTGAGCACTGAGCACTGTCACACTAAATATTACTCTAATTGACAGATCCCCTGACAGAGCAGAGAACTGAAATGGATCTTTTCATTTCCAGGCAAGTCTTTGTTGCTGGACCATCTGCCTTTCCCGAGTCTAACCCACATAGTGTACAGATTGTTTCTCCAGTCATTCAATTACAGGCTATAGGATTTCATTCTTCACTGGAAGAATGAAGAATTTTGTTCTTCATTTTTCTTCAATGATCCTTTGATCCCTGAAGTCACAGTTTTCTAAGTCTTCTTTTTTTCCTAATTTCATAGAATCATTTTGAATATTTTGAGTTGAAAGAGACCCCTAAAGGCCATATAGTCCAACTACCCTGCAGTCAACAGGGTGACAGCTACATTGGGGTGCTCAATTTTAACTCTGTGAATGTAGATGCTCCAAACCATTGTTTTTACCAGTGTTTTTATCTGTTTCCATGTGAATTTGTTACGGCATTGGAATTTTTACACCTACTACATAAACAAGATGAGATGTCTGAATGTTACTTCAGTACAATATGGCAACATCAGAGACAAAATCCTCAGCTGATTTTACACACCTCAGGGATCACGTTCATTAATTTTTCTGAAGCTGCACTTAATGCTTCTCTGGAGCAAATTAAAAAAGGAAAACTTTCTGTGATTTTGTAAGATACATTATCAAAACATTTCAGGGCAGCAAGTATACTAATGTGACAGAGAAGAGTTTTGCTCATTAACTACAGTGGTTTAAATTAAGATTTAGTCATGGAACATCATCTTCTATTCTTTAGATGAAAGTAGGAAAAGCTACTTACGATACACAGCAACAGACATCAGCTGTTGACCACCAGACAAGTGACATGCCAAAAAAAGAAGGGACTGCTTTCCAGCAATTACTAATAACTCCTACATTTCAGTATATTTCTGACTTTCAAAGCGTCCACGTAAGGTATGAGCCCAAATACATAATCTTTTCTTCTGTTTTGTGTTCTACGTAACTTTAACCTGTATCACTTGAGACAGCACCCAGATAGATCATTTTCTGCAGCGGATGACTTTTCAGGCTGATGCTGTTTAAGAAGAGTTATTGAACTTCAGAAGATGAATCAAGTATCAATAACTTCAACAAACACCCTATTCTGCAGTCATTGCTGTTGATTCTTGATGGCTTGCATGCTTCTGCAACCAAATATAAAAAAAAATAACCAAAGGAAAATCATGCTCTTCGTACAATCTCTCATGCACAGGCTCTTCTTTTGTGTTTTTCCTTCAGCTGAGATCTCATTCAGGAAGATAGATGAGGATCAAATAGCACAACTGAGCAGTAATTATAAGTAATCTATATTTATAGGGAAAAAATACCATCTTGCTGTGCATGCATGCACTTCAGAAGTTACTGTGAGGCACTTTCCCCAACAATATATTAATAGAAACAAAAAGAATAGAAACAAAAATACACGTGCAGTTTAATTCAGACCTGGAGCATTCCTTGAAGACATTGCTGATGCCTCACTTCTTCACCTGTGTGCAAAGGCTCACCTTAGGGCACTCAAACAGAATTTCTTTTCAGTGAATGCATGTAATCATATGGATTTAAATGCTAGGAAGTCAGAATTCAGAAAAGCAGTCATTTGTCCTAGTACAGGTTTTGTTTCCTGACTGCACTCAGAATTACAGTTCTAAATCAGGAATGCTCTTTATTCACTGGTCTCAGGAACAACAAATTTGAAAGATGTCCTTGGACTTTGGTGAGAAGAATCTACTGACTTGGCAGAAGAACGGCAGTCACTATTTCCTGGTTTTAGAGAAGGAACAAATTTGTCCCCCAGCATGCTGGCTTGGGGTGTTTACTGTAGGCTCATCTTGATCTCTTAGCAAGATCTTGTTGAGAAGAGCAGTAAGTAACTTCACTCCTGGCCAGATACACCATTACAAACCAGTCTTTCAGGGTTTGTTTACTGCTAGCATTATGGATAGATATCTTAATTGTAAATATCTTTATTCTGCTTTGTGATAATATGGCTAGACTAGAGAATAAGTAGAAATCACATGACAGTAGTATCACAGGAGGACAATGCCTAAATGCTTTTTGCTTCTTAGGTGGAATACTAAAGCTGGTGAAAAATCTGTTTGCTTAAGGCTCCACTTTGATTATTCCCCCCTCAGCTGGTATTGAAAACAGCCCACAGTCCAGCCTGGCATTTATTTTGTTATGCTACATTTCTCTGTAACAATTTTAAAGTATTTGCATCAGCAACACAGTAACCCACAGTGTAAGGGACCACAGTAAGATGAAGGTTCAGTTTGACATCCCCATGTGCTTCTCCGTGTTCTCCTTTATGCTGCCCAGGTAAGTATTTCTCACACACACACCAGGAAGAAGTACAGTTTGAGCCAAGGCGAAGCCCTTGAGGATCAAGGCCATCGATAGTAAATAATTCTGATCAGTAACAAATCAATGACAACGTACAGACCCAGAGAAAAGTACTTGTGAATATGAGGGCAGAGCTCTCTGTGCGAAACTCATTTTTATCCCTGTCAGCCCCATTCAGATTGATGCCATCTTTCCTGTTACGAAAAGGATCCATATATTCTTCCAGCCACCAGCTCTGACAATTCTGCTGAGAACTATTTTTCCCAGGACGTCATTATAAGTTTGCCTTTAAAATGAGTTATAAGTATCTAAGCCTGAAATATGCCAGAACAGCAGTTAAGGAAGTTCAGAGGAAGAGAAAAAGGTGCTAAGCCTGTCAAGCTGAGACAGCAGGGTATTATGAATGTAGCTCCCTAGCAAATCAGTCACAGGAGGAAGCTAAGCAGAAAGCAGCACTCTTATTGAACTCCACAGTAAATCTGAGTGAGGACTACTGACTGTCCACCAGAAAAAAAGGTTAGAAACTTTTTACTGTGACCATCAAAGAAATTATCATGTGGTAAGCCCCAAAATGTCAAGGTCAGGTAATTCTTTAAAAAAAAGATTCTGGTGAAATTGTCCCCACACCATTATAAATTTGTCATAATAGCACAAAATTTAAAGCTGCAGTGTGACGCCATTTGGAATACCAACTGAGAAGCAAGTCAGGTCTGCACAAATATTCAGCACCAAAGTCTGAGTAACTGAAGAAAGAATGCATAAAGCAGACATGATTTTTCTTCCTTCAGGATATCTATATCTGAATACACAATCTCTTTCAGATAATACATTACCTCTGATTGGAAGTGGAAGAGATCTGATTAACTAATGATAATTCTTTATTGTGGGCTTATTATTTATATTAAAAAGATGGAAATAAATGACAACAGAAAACTTATTTCAGCAGTTTCGAGCAACCTCTTTGTCGGTGTCCTTGGTAAGCCTTCCAGAATCCTCAGAATAATAGAAAATACAAAATTATTTTACTCTGATGGTGTTTTCCCAAATAAATGCATATGTAAATGACAGCACATTTTGGGGAAAGGAGGAAAAAAAAAGGCCTCAGCCTCTAGATTAAAGCCTTAATCTCCCTGGACATCAAACTTTACTACAAAATGACCAGAGAAAAGGCTGGTCAATGCTAAGAAGCCTTTTAGCTCCCCAGTGGGGAAGGGTCTGGTGGATGTTCAGACATGACCCATTCCAGACCTCCCACTGTCATTGGATAAGCCTAGTTAACCAGCCACTACAGTTCAGCTTTGCATTGAGTTTGACTTACTGGGGCTTTCTACTTCTCCCGTTTTAAAAAGAGAAAACCAAACTGTTCAGGATCACTATAGCACCCATACCAGTTTTAAATTATTGGGAGAGAAAAAAAATTCCTAATCTATATGTTATAGAAAGAAAACAACAACTCATCTGCTGTCCTTAGCAAATAGCAAAGCTATTTGTCTTGCCTACTGATTGTCATCTGCTGCTTCTCTAGCCTGAAAAAATGCACAAATAAAAGTATGCCCAGCTTACTGCTATAACAGCAAGATGCTGGCATTTTTCTTGTGGTTTAGTTCTCACTTCATAGATGTAGACTGTAAAGTACCGAGTGTGAAATGCATTGCCCTCCCACCTTTCTATAAAATGGAGCATTAGACCCTTCCAAAATATTCAAATCAAAGTGTTTTAAATGAGAGATGAATTAGACCATCTGGCTTGGGGATTTTAAATGACTTCCCACTGACATTAGGTATTTAACTATAATTATACAAGTATATCTGAAACTTTTTGCTATATCAACAACAAACATGTCATTACCCTCTTTGTCTTGCATTTCCGTCCTTCCACATCACCGTTCAGTCCCAGAAGTACTGCTCTACCATTCCTCACAGTCCACAGTGCAGTTATAAAGGAAGAATCTGGAATTCTGGTAAGAGTTTCCTAAGACTCCTGTTAGCTCCAAAGGGGACTAGGATCAACCTTCCCCTGCCATGGAACTCCATCATCCTGCAGCAGGGCAGCATGGTGGATAAAAAGACAATCAAGCCTTCTTAACTACCTGCAGCTGAGGACCGGCACAGTGCTGATTTATCGCTGAAGGGTCACAGTGTGCCCATGGGCTCCAGAAGTGGTGTGGGATAACAGATGTGGATCACATACATTAATGTTCATTTTTTTAATAGAATTTTCCAGCACAGCCACTTTGCTGCAGTGGGAATGAATACAAATCTTCCTGGAATGGATATACATTGCTTCTCTGTACATATATTAAGACCCAGCATAGATTCCTTTGTGAGCAACTGAGTTACATGGCATTTCCAAATAGAGAATAGCGATTTCAAAATCCTTTCTGGGCCACTTTCTGTTTTTGTTGTTGTTGTTTTTAACAGAGATACAGATCTAAAAATGTGAGAATGTTTGTGCAGGGGATTAGCTAGACTTCTTACAGTCAACTTGCAAAGGAGTTTCAAACCTGTGAGGTGCTGAGTGTTTGTTGTCATTAATTTGTCTTTATTTATTTATATATTTATTATTTCTACCGCAAATCATATGCAAGTTCCTTAGACACAGAAAGGGACTTGTTTTCCAAGTGGTAAAAGAATTACCCATCCAACAGCAACTCATCAAGTGGCTGTGAAAAAGATTCAGGTTTTGACTGGCATTAAAAAATACCAAGGTGAAGGATTCAAATCTTAAAGCAAAGTTAATATTCAGCACTTACTTTACAAGAAAAGTTATTGGACACATTCTGCAACATTCTTTTTTCCTTAAGGTACACAACACTTCCCACGAGCCACAAGTGCATCCCAGCACCAGCCATCACTAACAGCCACGCTTCTGTCTGAAATGTGAAGCTACTCACACCCTGATTCTCTTTATTGCTTAGCCACAATAACTTTCTCTGCTGACAGCATTTAATTATTAATTCATAATGAACACTAAAAAGAAGATTTTTCCCAAATGATTTCTTAACTCTTTTCCAACCTGTATGATTATAAATTTTGCTGTAGGTTTTTTAGCTGGTTGGTTGCTTTAAAGACATTTAATAACTTGTTTCCTAGGCTCAAGATTTTAGCAAGATTACTGGTGTATACTTTCTCACATAAAACAGAATACGTCTTTTCCAAGCTATTGCACAGACACATTAACAAACATATACTGCTTACGTTAAAAGCAAAAGGTCTACTAATCTTTCTTCTCTCACACACTGAAGCTCACAGTTGTACTAGAGATGGATCGGTCTCCACTCTCCTGGCTCCTCAAGGCTGACACGAAGATATAAATGGGATTTGACCCTGGCTGAACTTGGCTTGCCCTTAGGTGCATCCTGTATATGCCGAAGAAAAAATGCACTTAATGCGAAGTGAGTAAGAGCCAAATGAGGAAATTTAGAGATTTGACTCTAAGAAGTAAAAAAGTTTGGCAGCTGTTGGAAACTTTTTAGTGTTGAAATTGCACAAGAAGTTTTCACAGATAAGATTTGCAGCACTTCCTACTATCAGCTAGACTAACAATAAACCAAAGATATTTCTAACATTGCCAGCACAGTCACTATGGCATTATATTACTTCCATTATGGGTTCTGGCAGATGGTGGCAAGTGCAGTTACCCACAGATTTTTTAAAAAATAATAATTAAGTATTAGATTTTTGCATGCCTATATTTTCTCTATGGGGAAAAAAATGGCAGAAAGAAAGAGTAATAAAATCTTTTAAGATTGCTTTAGTTAAAAAGCCTTTAATTACTTTTTTTCCTAGTAATAAAAAGTCAAGTAAATGAGTTTCAACAAAAATTGTAACATTTAACTGAGGCTGAAATAAAAATCCAGATTTTAAAAGGAGTGGGACATAAATGATTACTCATGAAAAGAATATATTACATTTGAACAGCTATAAAGGCTTTGTTCTTCACAAGCATGATAGAGTAAATTACCACTGATTCCTCTATGTCTGTCAAGTGCTATTCATGTCATATAACTTGGTGAAAGGAAAGCTTACAATTTTTGTAAGATTTTTAATACCAATGGATGCAATCCTTATGTAAGATTTTACACAGAATAGAAATTCCAGCCAACAGGTCATGCTTTTTTTTTTCCCCCCTTAATCCAGAAGTAGCTTTTCTGTCCTAATATTCAGCCAATAAAAGAAAAGGTCACGGAGCCTCCGCAGGAGATCTTGTCTAACTCTGTGTTTGACTTCCAAGAATTCGCAATGAAGGTCAACAATGGCAAGACCTGATTATTTGGATGCCTGACAAATTTCACTAGAGAAGCCTACTTTCAAGGAACAAGCAAGACAGCAAAGAAAAGGTGGAGTAAGAGGTAAAAAATATGGTGTGAAGTATCCATAAGGATGCTTACTTTATGAATCAGTTGCAAGTTCCCATTGAGGATGAAGCTGGCCATCTGTTGCTGCTCAAATCATGCATGAAGGCTCTTACAGCATCTGCAGAAAGAGATCTGTTTTGCATATGAAATAATGGGACCAAGAGTAACATAGGATTTTGCTGATTGCAGCAGCAATTCTTTAAAAATTGAAAGTATTTAGTGGAAAAATAGATGTAATATGGGGGAAGGGAGGGAGCAGAACCCACAGCATGGAATATTTACTTGTGCTGTAGGTGACAAGAAGTTATGAGGAATAATAACTTAAGAGACCAGAACCACAGTGAATAGTCTTTACAATGAAAAATAAGTCTCATCAGTAAAGTCACTTTCTGAAGAAGGAAAAACTTGTTGCAGTTTGGTGTAGTTAGAAGAGATATAACTGAAAGTCATGCCTGCTCTTTCTGTAGCCAAGACTTCAGAGGACACGTTGATCGCTTCCCAAGACTTTTGAGAAGATGTCACCCAAAGGTTGACTCCTAGCACAAACAAGATGTGTATGAGCTCTCCTTTGGTTCTCAGACAGCTTCAAGAGGAATAGTCAGCATCTGCAATATGCTTATATAGCTTAAAGATTGGAAGCCGTTTACTGGTGCAGGATACCTGATTAGTGGCTAGAAGCACAGCTGTAAGTATTCATTTTCTGCAAAAAGAGGCAGAAATGTTAGTGTCATTAATTGCCTGCTTTTGTTGTTATTGTTTGAGTGTTCATTTTCAATATGTATATTTTTTAATGTTTGTAGTGCATGTATTGACCTTCTGAACTCTCTTTAGGGAATACATGACAGTATCTATTCTAAAAACAGAATCTGGTTCATACGATTCAGAGGGAAGGGCTCAGATTAACACCAAAATTAGATCACATGCAGGATAATGTGCTGTTGCACCAGACAAACAGAAAAATGAACTATTTGCATAACACTTAATCATTCTTATTTATTTCCTTCATTATTATTATTTGCAAGGTAGTATCTGCTAGATAGCACTGCCTAGATGTCATGTCTTACTAAATGGCTGTTTTTACAGTCTTCAATAGGGTGAAGGAAGATCCCAATATGTATTGGTGTCTTCGATTTGCTGTGTCACAATGTAAACATGCTGGTATTCTTACACTGTGCCAAGGAATATCATAAGTGCCAAGTGAATTTGCTCCTCCAAAACTCAAGTGGATTTGAAAAACTTAGATCTACTTTCTCTAAGTCACCTATGACTTTACCATACTCTAACATAACTCCAACTTCAATACCTTTACACCAAGACTCAGTGTGCCAACTTGTTTCTCTCTTCTACCTACAAACGCCCTCCTACCTTTGACTGGTGTTAATTTACCTGTAACTTTTCTAGACCCACTCTATCCTTCAGTAACAGGAAGAGTCACAAATCAGCACAAAGAAGCGGGGTATAACAAAAACTATGTTCTTTGGGTTTTGTTCTCTCTTTCTTTTCATTCTCCCCCACATAATTCCTTATATAGTCTTTCTTTAGACATCATTGAGGATTCAAATGACATTTTTAATGAATTTTATGTACAGATCTGTTCTAACTCATTATCCAGTTCTGAATCAGAAATGTTTAACTTAGATCTCGCCATGAATGTAAAGTTAGTACAGGAAAGAATTGATTCACATATATCTACATAACTGCAGCAGATATTTTTACTAAACATCTCTTCAGTTTCAGTTGGGATAATTTTGAATTTAAATTCACCTTGACAGTGCATGTTTTTTTAACAACACAACTACAAAGATATTCAGAGAACTCTGGAAGCTTTCCTGCAGTGTTTTGATGCAGCAATCATTTCGAGATCAATATTTTGGCTCCAGGATCCAAACAAAGGAAGTTGCTGAAAGTCAGAGCTTTCTGAAGGAGTACCTGACAAGCTCTAATGTCAGCATTCCAGAAATAAAGCATTGGCTATGGAGTGATGCAGACAGATCACAGGACTAACAGAGTCCTTAATTAAAACAGTGTGCAGGTTCCCCATCCTCACTAGAGGACAATTTTTCAGATTTCTGCCTTGGTTTTTCTCCCCTTTGATGTCATTTTTTGTTTCTTTTTCTAACTGCTGGGCCAAGAACACTTTAAAAGACAAGTATTCACATTAGAAGCTAGTCATAACATTCATTTCTGTTAGAGGTAGACGAACTGATGGGGAAAATAAATTTATTCTATTTCTATAGACCAGCCAGAAGAAATGTTAAGGTGCTGGCACACCTGTCGGAGTAAATGTCTTTGAAGAAGATAAAGTACAGAACATAGAGATGCCACAGCTGTGGAACTGTGCAGTTTACATCGCATTTCTTTTTTCTCATGGTCCAGGGAAGAAGCAGCAGCAGCACTACCACAAAGCCTTCAGGCTCATGCAATTCTCCTTCAGCAAATCCTCCATCTGTGACAGAGCTGACCCTTCCTTAGAGAGGTGCCAACACAGCTAAATGGCTGTGGGGATGCACTGGGCAGCATGGCACAGAGACAGGACACACTGCTCAGCAGGGTTCTGAAAGCCTGCATTGCTCGCCACAGTGGCATTTGCTCAAATTTAGAACCAGTCTACCTTAAATGGCCATATGCATAGAATCACAAGGTTGGAAAAGACCTGCAAGATTATCTGGTCCAGCCATCAACCCATAGCTAGCATGCCTACTATGTCCCTCAGTGCCACATATCCATGGTTCTTGAACATCTCCAGGGACGGTGACTCCACCACCTCCCTGAGCAGTCTGTTCCAATACCTCACCACACTTTCTGAGAAAGAAATTGTTCCTAATATCCAAGCTGAATATCCTCTGGTGCAACTTGAGGCCATTTTCTCTTGTCCTATCACTGTTGCCTGAGAGAAGAGGCTGAACCCCAGCTTACCACAACCTCCCTTCAGGGAGTTGTAAAGAGCCACGAGGTCTCCCTTGAGCCTCCTTTCCTCCAGACTGAACAATCCCAGCTCCCTCAGCCTCTCCTTCTAAGACTTTTGCTCTGCACACCAAAGGAGATGGGGGATGCACGGCAAGGCTTCTGTCTGCACAGAGAAAAAGGCTTGTTCCTGTAGTGCAGCCAATAATAGGAATTTCATGCCATTTTATTCCTGTTGCTGAAGATTAATAGGCCTTTTTTCCCATTGTTATTTAGTGGTATTCAAAGAGCAGTAGAGTGAAAGAGAATTTAAGATAAACTGGCCTCTAATTAACAGTCAAATACATGTATTACAGATTTGAAAAGGGAAGCAAAAATAGTTTCTTTCACTCCCTTTTTCATAATAATTGAAATCTGAATATGGCCAGGGAACAGTTAACAAGGTAGCCAGTGCTTGTGGTGCTATGAATCACAAAAGTAAACTGTAAATTGAAGGATCTACTTGTCAGTTGCTTGGCTTTCAGACATCCCTTATGTCAGAACCATTTCTTTTATCTTTACAAAGCCAATACAGGACACTTAACTACATGGCAATGTTTTTTCTGCTACTGCTGGTTGAAATTAAAATTACTATGATCAGAAAAAAAAATAGCAATGCATTTTATACAATGTAATAATCTCTCGTAATGTACAAGGTATATAATTTTCAATGGCATTATTTTAGTTCCACCTAAGAATTTAAGTAAAAGACCATTTACTAGAACAACAGCACTGAACCATTCCCTGCACTCTGTCAGGCAAACATTTGCAATGCATGTACATCTCAGTAAATGTCTGCTATGTTCTTCTTCTGAGGAACTCCTCGAAGTGTCATTAACATCTTCAGCAACTGCCCACAGATGCTTTGTGCCATGATGCTGCTCCGGGAGCTGCACTGGTGTCAGCGCTCACGTGCTATCCCTGATGTGAATGGCAGAGCTACAAAGCCTTACACAATTTGCATGGCTCTTAGGATGTACTTTTTTCAAAATACCAACCCCCTCATTTGCTTGGAGTCTTGAGAAACATAGGTTCTTCAGAGAGAACACAAACCCATCACAGTCCCTATTGGATATTTCTACTCCTGATTAGAATGAATTGAGGTAAACTCCACACACCAGCCTAACGCCTCTGTAGTTGGCCTTCTTCCTCATTCCTCAGACTATGCAGCCACACAAGTCCTTGGCTGCCTATGTGAGATAGCCCACATGGTTTTGTTTATGCATATAGCTTAAAAGTCATAAGCTGGTCACTATACTATTTGAACCCTCAAACCTTCTCACTTGCTTTATCATGTTTTTTCACTGAAGTTCACTTGCACATCAGAAAACTGGTATTAACACCCTGTGTTGTTGCAGCGTCATTTCACAGTGCAGCCTCTCATTTGAGTTTGCACTAGCATACAAACTTGTGAAATCCATTTGATCAATCAATTGCAATGAAGGCAAAGCCTGGTGACAGCAGCGTTGTACAAATCTTTTCATCACATTGAGCAAACATGAAAGCTTCCCAAGACAAAACAAATAAATAAACTTACATAAACATACAATTCTACTTGCCAGGTAGCTGCCATCGATGTGGCACAACAGATTCTCAGTTTTTAACCACTTCTTCCTTGGTGGGGAAAAAAAAAAGCATGCCTCATATGAGCCAAGATTAATTTTATAGTCATTTTTTCTTTGGGAGATTTGGCTTGAAATTATTGTGGTGACATATCTAAAGATGACTGTAGATTTTGTCTTCAAAAGGAATTAATATTTACACTAGAAAAATGATGAACTACAACGCACACAGAAAACAGATTTTATCTTAAAGCCTGTTTTAGTTCCTTATCACCACGGAGCACTAAGGAATACAAAGGTAAGTGTAAAACTGAGTGAGCCCCAAATAAGTTTTGCATAATATTTCAAAGAAATTGATTCTTAATCACAGTGTGCTTTCAAATAACCACATTACTCTCCACCAGCAAGGAAAAAAAAATTAAGCATTATGGCTGTAAAATTGTACGCTTACTATAGCTATTGCTTTATTGCCAGTTGTTGTTTGATTGTTCTGAAAGAGAAGCAAACATCAGTAATCTTGCTAGCTAGGCAACAAAATCAACAAAGTATTCTGTTCAACACTACTTCAATACTACTTAAAACTGAGTAAATTGTAGCTTGGCCCTCCAGCCCCATCAGGCAACTGGAAATCCATCAGGAATATACAGAAACATAGGAAAAGTCCGATCCTCTCTACTTCACTTGGATTAAGTCCAGCAGGCAATGCAACCTCACCAAAACCTGTCCTTATGTAAGTGGGTGAGGTAAACAATGAAACAGAAAAGGAGTTTGAGAGTATCAAACTAAAACAGGTATCTCATGCTAATAAAAAGACCTGTCATACACACCCTCTATGTCTTGATGGGTATAGCCAGATCTTTTAAAATTGCATTTGCCTGATGAATAGTATAATAGCAGGATGCGGGATGTATTGTTAGCTTTTCAGCTATCTTAGGAAAAATAATTAACTTGACCTACTTTCAGGTAACTAAAACGTGACAACTATGTGGATACCACTCTTGGAAGTTTTAATCATAATTTTCTATGGGGTCATATGGAAAACTGGTGAAGAGATGTAAGACTGTTTTATATAGCTAATAAAGCATAGAGATTATTTTTAAAAATAGGCACACGCATTTCATTTGTAAAACTCACCTTTGAGACATCAGACAGTGTATAGTAGTCCTCTTTTCAGGATGTAGTTCAATTAGCATCTGGAACACAACAAAAATTTCAAGGCGAGGTTTCACCTTTAGTGTAAGCAAGAATGTTTCCTTTACTTGCTCTGGATCCTTAACCTCAAAGAGTCATTTATTTCTACTGCTATTTCACTAGCTGAACTAACAACTTTGCAAACTGCATCTACCTTGCACAATGAGTATAATCATATCATGCCAGTGGACTTCTACTCATGACAAAAGGTAACCCTATTGCTTCAGCAAGTACAGTACAGTAATTGTCTTCAAGAGTGGGATTTTAGGTTGTTTCGTTCACTTTTCAGATATCATGAATGACAAAATTGTTAACTGTTTAAGCTGGAGATTCTTCCAATGCATTAGATTGTTCTTCATGTTTACTCAGATCTATTTCTTCAAATGGAAATTTGGTGACAAATGATAGTGTCCACTGAACTAGATGAAATAAAATTGTGGACAATTTGCTAATTCTATGTTACAGTTGGTAGAAAAAAAGAGTAAAAAATATAACTGTAATTCAAGTAAACTTATGCTACCACAGCTCTAAATACAGTTTTTAACAGCATTTAGTAATAAAAATATATATATGCATTATTCTAATGAAGAAATCCATGCATTATTCTAATGAAGAAACCTTGCAAATACAAACGTTTAAAATTTGTTATGAAACATAAAATAACTAACTTTCTAATTTTATTATTCTCCCAGGGCATTTGATTCTTTAATGATTATAAAAGAAATCCAGTCCTTGTAAAAAAATTCCTACTATTATTACGGTTCATCTTCTTAGTCTTGCACAGTAATCTAGTTTTGTACAAGAGAATTAATGACAGTAATTCCCTTGCTTCTAAACTAAGCATATATATGTGGCTTGACCTGAAAAAAGAATATTCTCTTGGGAGATTATGTAATAATTTAATTGAACTCAGTATTCCTTTTCAATGAATACAAGTATTATATGTTCACACATTCTTAGAAAAGCACAAAAATTAATCACTGTCTGAAAAGTTTCCACATTTATATATATATGTTTGCATATTTGTATGTAGATAAAAATGCGCACAATTGTAAGAGGAAAAAAAACAAACAACCACACACAAAATGGCAATGACACTATAAAAATCATTTATAAAGTTTTAGAATCAAGGGCTCCCTATTTCTGCCTGACTGTACTTGGAGGGATATACTGCTTGGATATTCAAAGAAGAAGCTTTTGAATGGCACATTCATTTGAAGATTTTGTATTTTCACCCTTTGCCTTCATTTGTTAGACCTGCTCTTGATTTCATGCATCTCTTTCATGATGTAGCATGGTAGTTTACAATTCATGAAAGCAAATCCAACATCATAACATTAATTCATAGACTCATTTACCTTTTTTTTTTTTTTTTTTTTTTACCCAAAGGAAGGATGTTTTCAAAGAAAGTCTCAAATTATATAGCTTTTCCACACGAATGAGAAACAATTCAGATTTTTGTTGTTAATGCTTTAGTTTTGGACCACAAAAATTCTTAAAAATTACCCTGAATCACTGCTGCTCTTTAGTAAATTTACCTACCTAGTTGTATTTCTAACTTTTAAGACAGGTAGCTGTGATACTCAAGGACTAAAATCCAAGCTGATCTCCTCCTCTTCCATTTCAATGTGGAATTTTCGGGGAAGAAAGAACACAAACCTCTTTCATGCTCTTCCATGCGACAACTCACTTCCAGTCCTCATACTGCAATTTCATTAGTTAAATAAATTATGAATTTTCTTTTTTTCTTTTCATACTTTAATCCCCCAAATCACAGGATTTAAATAAATGATTCTTACTTTGCCATCTAATGAAGATTTGCCATATCAGGAAAAAAAAAATGATTAAGACAGCAAACACAACAGGATTTGCTACATCAGCCAATAATGACAACAATTTATCTTTAGCTTCTTTATTTAAAATCAATTTATATATCAGTTAATTTCATCCATAAGAAACTGTTCTCTGATAAAATCCCATTGTATTGGACTGGCAAACCGCTAGCTATTTTTATTTAAGAAAATAATACAACTATGTCCCACAAATTATGATGGAGTTTAAACAAAAGTATGTCTCTCTTCACTATATAATGAAGACAGTGTCATAAAAGTATACAACAAATCTATAGAAAATTCAGGAAAAATACAGAAAAATAGAAGTTTCTTATGGGTTTTGCCTTAATTCAAAGTTATTTACTGGAAACAAAATAACAACAAATGCTTTTAATATAAATAAACACAAGTTTTTATAGATGAAATGTATCTGAAACATGAATGTTTCCTCTTGCAACATTTCAAACTATGCAAAAAGTCAAAATGATCGGCTATGTTGGCAAAAAGTTGGTTACAAGAGTCTTTATTTTGCAAACTATACAGAAACAGTAAAAAAGAAAATGCAATATACTTTTCAATATTACATAGGATAACATTAAATTTAGTATTTAATGTGTAAAAATTAATTCAAATAATAAACTGATTTTCCTTTTTGTTACTGATGGGAAACAGTAATCTAGTTTTGAAATCATACAACCTGTAGTATTACATTATACAGGTCAAGTCAACTTTATTGTGGGCAGAAAGCAATAGATGTTATATGAAGATGGTGGAGTCCCAAAATGTCTACACAATTAATTAACATGCTAACATAAATACAGTGACTAAAGAAATTTTCTCTACAGTCACATCTTAAGTGCTACCCTACACAATAATTATGATCTAATCCACATGGTAGTTACATAACAATAGGAAAAAAAATAATCCATTTTCTTTATTCCAGCAGCAGTAACTATACTGGCATTAATTTGGTAATTGGGTGTGCTTAGCTATTGCCTAACAACCTATACTGGTATGCATGCTAAAATCTCTCTATCTCTATTTTGCAAGGCACCTTTACAATACTTTCGCTAAGTTTCTTCACTAGTAACAGAAAACAACATGAATTAAGATAAAGAAGCAAAACTATTTCCTGAATTAAGAAAATAAAATGTATAATTATGTACTTTTTAAAAACTGTTGGGGCAATTGTCAATACTCTGAAATACAGTCTTATATAAAGATAATATAATTTTATGCATTTTTTCCCCATGTTAAATATTTTGTGGTAAACTGATTAGAGAGAAATACAGAAAAACAACAGAGGGTGAAGTAATGTTTGAGTAAATAACCATAAAGCCTAGACAACCTTGACATGAAAAGAAAAGGTAGGTCAAGAAAATGTTAAATTTACAGAATTAGTGCTTGTCTGTGAGACTGCTTTTGAAAAGTCCTTTCAAGAACCCAGCCATTTCCTATTAAAGAACATAACTGCAAATGCAAACACAAATGAGGACTTTGCTCCACTTTTCCCTCCTGTTCATTTTTCTCCTTACCTTTGGTTAATTAAAGGCTGGTAAGACGATGCTTGTGCATCAAAGTTTTTCTCCTGTACAGCATTTTTGTTGTATTAAATGGGCAACTTGCAAAGCCTTCTGTGCCTGACAGAACTAAAGTAAAGTTACAGTAGGTGTCCTGAAGAGGACATGCACAGTTCCAGGTAAGGGCAAATAACTTCACAGGAGTTTTAAAAAGACTGTTTTTATAGTTTATTTTCCGCATTTATATGTTCAGTAGCACGTAATATTTTCTTCTTCAGGCTACACTTCCAATGTGTTTTCTTCAGCACAAAGGCATTTAAAAACTCAAAAGCACATAATATAATTATTCTTAATTAAACAAATAAGTCTATGACTCCAGCTGCAATGTTTGAAATAATCATACAAAATATACACATTTGTTAGAATCCTTTTGATCTTGAAGAGCAAAGGGATTTTATGAAATGTCATATTGTGAATTTTAGGAAGGTACAATTCCTTGACCCTCCTAATATCATCAAATATATCCATCATGATCATCGTCATCATTTACATCATCATCTCCCTCATCTTCATCATCATCTTCAATTTCATCTTCATCATTCATTATTTCATCATCATCATCTTCATCATCTGTCCAGTCATGGAAATCGCCAGAAGCAAAATCACCTGATGTCTCTAAATCAATAGCTAAAAAGGTATGATAGTTATACAAAAGACACACAAACTACATCATATATTCATAGAATAGTATGTACCATATTTATAGTGTAATATTCACAGGCATTCAGAAGAGATACAAAATATTTAGTTTCAGGAAAATTACTTTTTTTTAAGAAACTTTTTCACATATAATATAATATAACTATACAATAAAATATAAACAGTATCAATATTCTTTTTTTGTCTTACAAGAAATCCAAATCAGTAGGGATGAATTTCTCAATTTTAACAAATGAAGATGAATTTTATGGATTTGTAGAATTATAATGAGCTCCAGGGGAAAAAAAAATATTTAACTCCTATTTACAGTTCATAATAAGGACTAGTGACAAAATACTGTTTGTTTCTCAGCTCTTACATGTAATCTTTAACTACCTGGAACTGTACAATTATCCAGAAGGTATACCGGATTAGATGGAAAATAGGCCTGAACAGGTATGTCAATAACTTTGGCACTGGTATGTGTTTAATTTACCCAGTATTTTAGGCTACGCTCCTCTGCAAAGGAAGGAAAAAGGAGAAATGCAAGGCTTTTTTTTTTTTTTTTTTAAATTGCAATTTTTGATTTCTGGGACATCAAATAAAGATGATATGGGAATTCCTGGAAGTTGCAGGGCTTTTTAGGGGAAAAAGAGAAGACTTAATGCGCTAAAAACTTTTGGGAATTCCTTCCAACAAACAGGAAAAGCTAGCTGATTACCCAAAGAGATGTCAACAAACATTTTGGGGCTTGTGTAACACTGTTATAGATAATTAATTTTCCCTAAATTTATCTACACTATGCAAAGCACATATAAGAGGTCTATTAACAACTGACACAGTAATAGGAGTTGTGAAGAAGTAATCACAAACTATATTTACATCGAAATCCATATAGTTGCATCCCATGCCTATTCTTTGTGACGAAATGTAGCCTGATGGCAATCAAAGCACGTAACATCTCTAAACAAAGTCCATAGAAGTTTCTTAACTTACCACATTCTGCTGCACCATTTGTTCTGGATCCTGTTACCTCATTGCCATATCTGTCAACACACCAACATTGCCCCACACTTCCATGGCACTGACTTGGTTTGTAATACCCATCTTCATCACATATGGGCACGTACTGCCCTGGAATATATAAATATTGAATACGGACATTAATAAATACCCCTTGACCAATGTAACAATTAAAGCAGAAAATAATTATCTCTTGCTATTTCCTCTGTCCAGATTCTCCACTGGCCAGTTTACTTTCTACTACCAGATTCAGTTAAGAAGCAGTGACTGATACGCAACAGAAAACAGTGGATACCAGCTTTGGACTGGTCAACCTTGCCATAATTTTTCATTGATCCTGTGATATTCCTTATTCCTTGAATGTCTCTGTTGAGACCACTGCTGCATGCTAGGAAAAGGGCACAAAGCTTACAGCTGAAAATTGGATGTTCTATAACCACTGGAGCACCCCAAAAAGTCTGAATACTAAGGATCAGGTATCCTGGATTAACACGCTATCTGCTACTAGGCTTCATAGCAACTTTTTATATTTATCTATAAAATAATCCATATAGTTGCCCACTAATATTTATTCAACCATAGAAGACAAATGCAGCATAACACAGCAATTCTAAAAACAATAAATTAGAAAAAAAATCCACTAATTTTGCATTTTACATGCAAAATACCTAGGCTAATTAGGTTCTAAGCCAAAAGGGTTCTCCACTAGGAGTACTAGTGGCATACTTTTTTGATTTTTGTTATCAGTCTTCCACATCAGAACACCATGTGGTGCACTGGGAGTCAAAGAGTTAATGTTCCAGTTCTGTGGACTGTCAATACTTCTGGGTACCTGGTTCTCAGAAAAGAAGAACTACATCTCCAGAAGACTTTAACCATTCCATTTCCATTTTCCATTCAGAGGGAAAAATAAAACTGCTCGTGAGTCACAAGATTGCCTCTTCATTCTTTTTGTCTCTGTGGTGTGCTCCCTAGCCATCTTGCCTTCAGCACTGGAGTAAGGCCTTCAGTTTTGGACACTCTCTCATTTTATTTGATTCATTAACTTCAGTTCCAATTACAATGTACTATAGTGTGTTATCTCACATTCCACTATCATATTTAGTAAATTAATTTTCTCCCTTAGCTCACTGCTGCTGTTTTGTTTTTAGGCCCATCTCCCTACCTTGTTCCCTTCTTCCCTTCCCACTTCTCCCTGGGTGTTGGTCTATGGATCCCTCCACCCCATTAGTCAAGGAATTGGGCCAAACTGGCCCAAAAATCAGTGACAACTAGAAACACAATCATGGACTTATTCCATAAGGCATTGACTTTCCTAAGGCTGGATACATCGTGGTTTTTAGTTTGGAACAAATTAAATATTTTTGAAAGAAAGACAAAAAATAGACAAACAACACTGTAGAAAACATTTAGAAGTATATAGTTATTAGAAACCATTCTTAGCAGAAATACAGTCTTGAGTACTTTGGGTCAAGACTTTTATTGTAGCTTTCACGCAGAGGCTAAGAGTAAAACAACGATCTTACATTTTAGTGATATTCATACAGTATAACCTGATTAACAACAAAGATTTCAATTACTTAAAGAAGATTACAAGTAAAGGATCAGCAGAGACACTAATTTAGCAGTGCCCTAGACTGTCCCCTCTATAACTGTAAAATTTCTATTAGGATAGTAGAACAGACATTATATCTTTCCATAGCTATGGTAATAAAACGAAGTTTAATAGCTTTCAAAAACTTCATAAATTTCATCACTAGAATTTACTGTGGTCTATCTTTGTTGGATTAATATTGATTTTATGTTGCTGTTTCACTAGGATTATTTATGTAAGCAATAAAACCTTCAAAAGAATGATCTATGGCTCACCTAGGAGCTTCTTTCCTCCTTGCTGTTTCTGAATGTTGCTGAGTTCTGTCTGGCAAGGTGGGTCTAAAATGACATGAAAAATGTTGAACATATTACACTGTATCTAGGAAGGAAAGCATATGACTCAGTTTTCATGGTTTGCTACATTCTCTAACTACTGATCTTAAAAAACATACAGATCCAGCCTTAGTCACATTCTAAACTCTGAAAGAAAAGAAGTAATCCAGCTTGCCACAGATTTAGGAAACTAAGCACGACCATGGATTTGTGCAGAAAGCAACTGCCAGTTAACCCATCTGTAAGTGAACATCTGGTCACTAGTATTGAGGATCAAAGAATGTTATAATGAAACAGTAACTCTATCACACCCTACTTCATCAATCTACAGAAATCTGAGTGTGACTGTGAAGCTTGCAAAAAGTATTGGTTTAGAAACAGGATGGCTCTTAATTCTTACTATTTTGTCTCTGTTAGAAGTAATGTTCAAGTTTTTTACTTCAAATATGACATTAACTAAATAAGAATTTTCTTCACTGAAATTTGTAAGATTGGAGTTCTATTGCAACAATTAAAGACAGAATTCCATGGGTACAAAGCTCCTTGTTTAGCAATCTAATTTAAAACTGTGGCCGAACTTCAGATTTCTGAAAGAGGCAAAAGAAGTAATAAATTTTCCATTGTTCAGAGCTACAGCTCTGAATCATTTAATTTTCTACTCTCTATAAAGTCAGAGAGTATGTTCCATGAATGGGAAGGAAATAAATAAGACACAAATACATATCCATCAATGCTGAATAAATGAGTGAAATTAAACCTGCAAAGTACTGATCTTTGAACTCTGATATTGCATACTACGTTACGCCACTAGCACAAAGGTGTTTCTCATTCTGAATCCGTAGTAGTGTTAGTGGGTTTACTCACATGTGTGTCTTTAGCATGAAGTGTTCCCAGACCATATTCTGATAACATCTCCACAAAATCTCACATGCTATTAAGTTCATTTTTCATTTTAAGACTCTCTGGTTATTTGTAATACATCTTTGCTTAATTTACTCAAGGCTTCCCCATGAAACTACTTTTGTTCATGCACACAGGAAATAAAAACTAAGTTACTTTAAAGATCAGTAAGATTGGCTTAGCTTCGGATACACGAGCGAAGTCCACTCTTTGACCAGAAATCAGTCACTATACAAGGTTATTTTAAAAAAAAAAAAAACAAAAAAAAAACACTTGAGTGGTCAAAGTCCAAAGCAGCCTTTCCTGAATTCCATCAAGGGAAAACAAGAATTCACACCATGTAGTCAGTGGAGCAAGAATTTGGGACACAGCTGGGAGAAGCACAGGATGCACAAAGGAGTGTAGGTTTGACAAAAATATATTATCCAAAGATATCTTTCTTGTGGGAACACTCAAACACTAGTGATAAATACATAGAGTAACTGTGGATCAAAAATAAATTTATGGTCAATGCAGAATCTCATGCTTGGCATAGCCTGGATATACCCATACATCTTTGTTACCATTAATGACCTCTTACCTAACAGAATAAATATAAACTGCAAGACATCAATAACCCCTCAATGAGAACCACTTGTTAATTTTTCTTGGCTTTATACTTTAAATGCTCTTTGCATATCTCATATACTTAAAGACACATAAAACTTTAGACTGCCTTCAACTCTAGTGGGCCGTATTAAATCTATAATGATTCTTTTTAAAGTTAGGGACTTAAAAGTAGGCTGTACTTCTAAAATACCATTTAAAGGAGTCTTAGTGCCAGAACAAAATTCAAGGAACGCCTTTCCAGATAATCAGGAAGTTTTCTGTGCGTCCCCTTGAAAACAGCTGGTACCTGACATCTTTTGTTGGGTAATGTGTTTTCAGTTTTTAAAGTATACGCTGAAATCACATGAAGTTACATATTTCTTGGTGTAGGAAGTGCTTTGATGATAATCATGCTCACTATTATGTCAGAAATACGCAGTGCCTTTCATAACAAAGGTTTCTGTCTCTACTGATATTTAAGGAGTTGAGCTTCTAATTGTACTTCAGTATAAAGTAATGTAACAGTTCATATTTTCTACACAGTTGTATTTACATCATTCTGAGGAACAATTATTTCTCAAAGAAACAGTATTTCCAATTACTCTATGTAATAATTACCAAATAATTACAATCATTCACACAAAGAAGTCCCACAGACTAGGAGCATCTCTGAAAGAAGATGGGAAATATGCTGATGAAGAACTAGCCTAACAGGAAAATGCATCTATTTTGTTCTATGGAAAAAAAGTCCTAAATTAGAAATGCAGAGTTGCATTTATGAGCACTATCACATGCAAATATAAAAATGATGGGCTATGCCTACAAAAACCTTTCAGTTACAGCTACAGATCTTTGGTGGTATAGCTAGAAAAAAAGAAAACCACTAATCAAAGGTAACAAGGCAATATGAGAAAGTTACTTACTCAAAATTCTTCACAGAAGCTAAGTTTTCAAGACACACATGTAAGCTTTGCTTCTCATGATAAAAGTGGCAAAAAATTCTTAACAAGCAATATTAAAAACACTCTTGTGCTTAGAACTGTCGAAGAAAGTGGCAGGCTGGAAGCTCAACTGGTTCGTTTTGGTTCATAGCTTATAATCATAGAATCATAGAATCACCATGTTTGGAAAGGACCTACCAGATTATCCAGTCCAACCATCCACCTATCACCACTAGTTCTCATTAAATGATGTCCCATAATATTTCAGCTCTTCCCAAATGATAATGCTTCCCTCTTTATTTTCCAGTTAGTTCCCGATTTTGGAAAAGCTTTCTTTTAGGTTTCTGGACTTACTTCAATACAAAGCAGTTTCAGTGGACAACCAGCCTTTGGAGTCATGTCCAATGGAGATTTATTCCATACAAAAATCATTGTTGAGGCTTTCTTTGAAATTGAAATGAATCTGACATCAGAAAAGTATTTCTGATAGTCTGAATACAAACAAGAGACCTAATCATCTCCATCCTTACCCTATTTCCAGAAACGTGGCAGGAATTGTCTGACAATATCACTGTGTTCTGAGTGATTTATGAACCACTTACTAGTCATCCACAGTTATTCAGTGATTGAAGTACTGATGTACACCAGAGCATTCCATGTTATTAATACTGGACTTTGAGACATCAATATTCAGCTACGTCAAAAGGTGGTTCAGGGCTTGTATGATTAAGCTTTGGTTTACCAAAAAGATGTACATTAACAGAGCAATGGGAGGAAAACTAATAAATGTGACAAAGAATATCTAGGATTTTTAAAAGTAATGCCTCGAGGAGCTGCTGCTCAAATAGTGACCCTCCAGCTTTCAGATTCTCTATCTTATTCAACTACAAAACCGAGATTTTCCATGTATCAACTAGATAATATTTTCCAGAGCCCCTCGTTTTTGACATTAAAGTTGCCATGTTGTGTCCTGTCTCTGCTTGCAGTCAAGAATATATAATTGCTCTGAGGTTCTAGCTATATAGATTTATGTGGTCAATACTGAACTTCAAGAAACCTTTCCAGGGACATCATTTATATAGTCCACATTACATCTTTTTCTAGAACCACCTATGATCATATTTAATACCTTGCAGTCTCAAGAGACTGATGCAACAAATAAAAATCACAGTATTTATCATTATTCTGCAAGATAAACTAGTTTTAAGGTCACAAAGTAGTCTTGCATTCCTGACAGACAGAAGAGCCTGTAGGAAAGACACCCAAGATAAATGCTGGACTAATAGACCCACACAGAGGCCTGTAGTAAATAAATGCTTGTGTTCCAAGCATTAATATTCCCAGTAAAAGTGGGTACTCTCCTACTCTATTTTCAAGCAGCAATGCAAAAAAAAAAAAAAAAAAAAAAAAAAAAAAAAAAAAAAAAAAAAAAAAAAAAAAAAAACCACAAGGCTGTAATAATGATGAAGTATTAGAAAAAATAACCAACCTGTCAAAAGGCCAACAGTGAAGTGCCTCAGCATTTAGACAAGAACAGAAGTGTTAAACTAGGATCAAGGACCTAAGACAGTAAGTTCTGAAGGACTTGCATCAGTTGTAGTTGAAACCAGAGGGCAAGAGGGACCAAAGCAGGCAGGAAGACAGCAGAGCACAAGTGAAGTCCAGATTTTGAAGTACTTCAGAAATGCTAAACTGCACTTACAGTGGGTTCTCCCTCCTGTTAGCAATAAAATTGAATGGGCAATTCTGTTCAGTTTCAGCCAATATTTACTGAGTAAACACTGTAATTCCTCATGACTAGTTTGAATATATAACTTATATGATGACTCAACTAAATCTAAAATTGTTGTATGATACTCAAAAACACATCAGGACATTAAAAGGAGATAAAGAGATTCTTCCAGGCAGTAAAAATCAACTGAAAAAAAACTTTATCCATAATGTTAATTCAGCTATTGTAATAAGCTTACAAAATAGAACATTAAGATGTCCTAGTTTAGCAATAAAATGTTTATTTTACAATGTAGGCAAAGTAGATAAGGAAAGAACTAATCTAAGTACTTTTGTTCTTTATTTTGGTCTCCTTCCTCTGCATAATTACTGGAAGTTGGCATGTAAAACAATATTGCTGTAAAAGCTTTTGCCACTGTTTTGTACTTTATCCTTGATTTTCCATCAAACTTTTCCGTTTAGCTTTTTTTTTCCCCCTCTTCTCTTTTTGGTACTCACAATAGATCAAAAACCTGTACACAGATTCAAACTATGACATTTAAAGGGCTTGTAGTTCACTTTAATAATCTTCCTATGTTAAAAAAAAGGTGGAGCACTACAGAAAGATCAGTCATACACATACGCAGGTTGATCTCATCTTTTACCTTGCTGTCTTTGAAAGCAGTAGCACCACTCATTGTTAGATATCAAACTATCCTTGTATGTGTCACAAGAATTGAAGAACGCCCTTGTGCATGGCTCATTCTTGTCAAGGTAGATGCTTCCAAGTTCTGACTGGTCCAACAACAGGTCGTAGTTCGTATCAAGCCTGTTAAACATCCAGCCAAGGGAGTCTTTACAAATTGGCAAAATACTGGTATCAAATCCTAGGAGCCAAAAATAAAAATAAAAATAAATCAGATAACAGGAAAGATAAAGCAGGTGCTGATCTCAGCCACCACAAAAGCGTCCTGTATCATGCAAATTGCTCCAGTGGTACAAGGATACAGTACATAAGCAGTGGATGCCATTGAAATTGCATGTATAAATTATACTTCACCTTCATTTAAAAAAAATCATTAATCTGCTTAAAATAAATCCTATAATCAGTCTCAAAGCAGTTAGAAATATGAGCTTTCAAATATTACACCTATAGCACACGTAATATGTACAGTAATGCATGATCTACCATGATTTCCTGGAAAATATTTTTTGTTGAAGAATTTTAGTGATGTTATACATCAGGAGAATGAAGCAAAGCTTAAGTGTCTTGCAAAGTTTACAAAACAAAGAAAAGAATAAATACCAACCAACTTACTGGAGTACATTTGTTTCTTCCTACAGTGTATATTCAGCTGCATGAAAAAGAAACTTCATACTGTCTCAGCAGTGCCTAGAAAGTTACGACATTCCAGCTTTGTCTGATGTACTGTATATGTCAGGGTAGCCCATGCAAAAGGGGACTACGAATAGCAGCCTGTTTCCAGTAAAAAATCTACTTGTACAGCTTGCTTAAACTGTTCCTTGGTAACAGGGCCACCAGGAAGAGGCTGAATTAATTATTCCTGCAGCCAGATCTCAGATTTCGTGTACTCTATCAGCTGTACAGTACAAGCAGACTTGCATATGGACACAGAGGGGAAATTCATGAACTGTCAGGCCTCTCACATACATGTGAGCTGCATTTAACACAGAATTTTTCCTATTTACGTGCAGTGGATCCTGCCATGGTGAACATGGCCAAGCACTTGACTGTAAATCCTAATGGACAAGAAGATTTAGCATTTACTGAATACTAAATACTAAAATAGCTTTTCAGCTAAGACCAAGCAATGAAAAGATGAGACATGTGACTGTGGCTACAGAGAAGTTGACGTGAGAGATCCAATTAGCATATAGGAATTCCCAGCTTCTACTACCGTTAAAATCAAGCTGTTGTTCTGAAAAAAAAAAAATAATAAAGAAAGAAATCTGAAAAATAGTTACATATTTCTAAAACAAGTCAAATTGGAGAATTCAGAAACCTGACTTAGAAATCAATTTATTTTTTTCTTTAGATATATAAACATGTGGAAATATCCAGGCTATGGCAGAACAACCATTTCTGAAAGGAAAATACCCAACCACATAAACTCCCTATCCCTAGAAATCCTAAATAAATGACACCTTTTGCTTGAGTTAATCTTGCTCCCTGTTGGCTTGTTGCATTCACTATTATTTCTACTTGACAGGGAAAAAAAATTAGAATTCTTTTGGTACTGATTATCTCGACGTGTTTAACACAACGTAAAAATAACCGTGAAGCATCCAAGAAAAGGACATGCTTCCTTACTTTCCAGCTTCTGACAAGACACCAAGACAAAACAACTTCTTTTTCTGTGGACTATGAAGAGCAGAGACAGACAGAACCAGATCGATTGTACAAGGATATACCAGTACATGTGTTATTCACCTTCATCTGTAAAAGACATCGAAATTATTTAACAAGCATTCCAATTTGAAAAAATTTGGAATGTTCTTCCACCTTATGACATTTTTTCTAAGGATGAATTTTCAGTACAAAATTATTTACCTCTCAGGCTCTGTTCCTGAAGGCCTCTTAACACTTCCCAGACACTTCTCTTTCCTCTGCTAGTCCTGCTTTCAGCTAGAGATCCTCCACAAGACCTTGGATTCAGAAAGGGCTTGATATGAAACATACCATTTCCTATCCTGCCTTTTGTGTACCTGTATGAAGGGAGGAATTATTCTTGTGCTCATAATTTTTTTCTGATTTTGGCATTCTTGCAAGCTCACCAGACTGTAAGAAAAGTTGCAGAAAAAGAGCAACCATGAGGAGAAGACAGAGGTTTTGTTCAATAAGATGCTAGCCAGAATAAAAAAGTCACTCCAAATGTGTATTCAGGGATGAATGTTATTGGTCAAACTAGGTAACTGTGCAGAAAAGTACATTGGTATGTGGAATTTTAAGCATCAATCTAATGAAAAAGGTACTATTTTCAAGTTTGGGACACAGTTTATGTGGTCCATGCCGGAATAACAAATCCACTGAAGTACACCCTTAAGTACATTGTCTTCCAGGATACTAGTAGCAAGTGTTACATATGTAATAAACTCTTCTAAAGACAAAAAACAACAAAACCAAAAAACAAACAACCAAACAAAAAACACCAAACACTGCTTATTTCATTTCTAGTAGTCAGTTTCAATTTTTATCCTAAAAAGAAATACATTTATCTGAGATACATTGAAAGGCCACTTAAAATTTCAAAGGTATCACGCATCACTAAATTATGGTAAGGAATAAAGTTACATGTCTGCAAAAGGTTGTATTAGGGAATCTTTTTCCATTAACTAGCAATTTCAGTTTCCTCAACATTTTCTCTCTTCTGTATAGCTTTTATATTTTAAAAAAGCGTCCAGTAGTGATGTCCCCCTGGCTTTCTAAGAAAATTTCATACAACAAACTTCTTATGTTACTTCAGAGCCTGAAAAATAACATCTACTTTCCTTAAAGCTATCATAACCTATATATTAATTAGTATCAGGTTGGAAAAGAACTTTAAGATCATCTAGTCCAACCACCAACCCATAGCCACCATGCCTGCTAAATCACATCTCCCCTTTTCTTGAAAACCTCCGGGGACGGTGACTCCACCACCTCCCTGGGCAGCTCATTACAGTGCCCTCTCCTGGTGCAGCTTGAGGCCATTACCTCTCATCCTCTTGCTGTTACCTGGGAGAAGAGGTTGATCTCTTCCTTGTTACAAAATCCCTTCAGATAGCTGTACAATATTATTTAAAATTATTTCTTTCTTGGGTATTAACAATCTTAACATTTTAAATAGAGAAAATCACATCTTTGCTTTCATTTTGCTAAATGAAACAAGTCTAACTTTTATGACTGTCAGGCATCGCAGTGTTGTACAGAAATGTTTGAAATCTGTGTCAAGTACTAGTTTAGATGAAATAAAAAAATGTTTGAAGTACATAGAAGTAAATTAGGCAAGTGTT
Organism: Numida meleagris; assembly: GCF_002078875.1. Taxonomy (NCBI): domain Eukaryota; kingdom Metazoa; phylum Chordata; class Aves; order Galliformes; family Numididae; genus Numida; species Numida meleagris. Next base: position 29,221,758 of record NC_034412.1, on the reverse strand, counting down.
GACAGAGACAAAAATGACTTTAAGTTAAAAACAAGGTGTCCACCTACTCCACACAAAAATCATTATCTGAGTTCCATGTTCATGATATCTACTCTTAAAAGATTACTGTGTTGATGTCAAATTCTTGGTTCAATCTTTAAGAACTGTTAAGCAACAGGGAAAACTTAGGATGATGAGACGAGCTTTCATTCTGCAGTGATGTTCTTCCTCTACTATAATACTGAGAAATTAATACATCTCTCACTCTCAAAGGTGATAAGAGATTTGAGAAAAAAGATTCAGCAAAGCACTTAAGAATACCCAGAGTTAAACATCTGCTGATGTGGTTTGACACAAGGTGCATTATCACTAAGTGACCCAGAACTAAGAAATAAATTGCTCCAAATCACAGACTACATACATTTGAGAGCCAACTGGAATGCTGTTCTTACACATTTTTCATAGTTGTGACGCAAAACCAACTGAAGAAAGTGAAGGGGAAGAATTAGTATAGTAAAAGGATAGTAATTTATTCCTGTTAATGTTCCAGAATATCATATTGAGGAGAGCAAAATTGCTGCTCAGATGTCTGAATTAGTGGAAAAATTCTTTCTCATTTCAAGCACTTATTTGAAAACTATTTCCATATATGATAATGAAGCGGGCTTTTATGTAGCTATTTCTGAACATTGTGTAAATCTAGTAAAAGTGAACAAAAGAAGCATTAAGGGTTTAGCTTTATTTCATCTAATGCATATACTGCAAAGGAACTTGATTTAGAAAAATGCGAAGTACCAGCATAAGCTCCTTTCCCCAGTCAAAACAATCCCAAGGGAAATATTACTGAGAAACATACCCCTCACTCATGGCTTAAACATTAGCATCCAAAACGTTATATTGAAAGCTACCAACAAAAATGATCCTGTGTTTCTGATTATTTTTCAGGAGAGAAATTTCAACGTACAGTAATCATAATCTGCTTTTCAATGTAAAAAATATTATTTGCTTGGTTATTATGCTCATAAGAAATAAATCCTTGAGTATGTTGAGGAAGATAGCTTTTGTAATTGTTTATGTGGAAATCAAAATAGCATACATACATACATATTGCTCACATGGTGCATTATGTGAAGTTGGTTATACATGTCAAGAGAAGCAAAAAGTGTGATTCTTTCTGCTGTCAGCTCACTGTCCAGCACAGCAAAAAGCACTGACAAATCATACAAGTGAATAAACACACATGCGCTCTACTCTGGAGAGCAAAATACCACCTAAAACATGGTTTTGTTCAGCTAGCAAGCTGCATAGCAAGAAGGTTTGCACTTGTGATGTTTTTTTATCATACGTAGGTTATCATCTGAAAAATTCATGTTAACAGTATCACACAGCTGAGGCCTACACTGCACAATCTGGGAACAAGTTTTCCTTCCCCAGAGTAGTTTCACCGGAACAGATCTGAGCATGGACTTAAAAAACTTAGGGGACAATTAAGCAGATGTGAAGGCTTTCTGTCACATTTGCTGTTCACAAAAATGCTGATCTAGTTGAGATTCATCTGGCACCAAGAGATAGCATTAGGCATGCACTCTCTGTAGTCTGTCTGAAATTGTAATATATTCCTGATGACTATGATTACACAGGCAGGAGCAGAGCCAGAATTAAAGAAAGAGATTGGGAAGGTTCCAAAAGTACCTGATATGCCTGGGATAACTGACTCATCTTACATCAAAATGCGGATGGAAAAGAAATAGAGCACAGTTGCAAAGTCCCTTAAACATTTATAAAAGTTCAAATCCTGAAGTTTCTCCTTTTCCAGAAAGTGTTTTAGAAAATTTTATACAGAAAAGAAAAAATTCAAGCTGAAGCCTATTGCTGAAAGTTGTAAAAATGCAAATATTTTGATGACATAGATGAAATGTGTTCTGCACAACACCAGAGTGGCCACATTCTAAATAAACAGATTGTTGAGGAAAAGATACCTGAGGAGGGAGAAATAAAATAAGCAATGCTAAAAAGAACCATCGATATCTGTTTCACTGTGTACAAGGATAATCCTGCCTGTACATGACTGAAACAAATGTCAGCCAACAATACAAATTTAGTTCATTTAGATTCTTGATTTTAGGTGAAGATGTATGAATTTAAAATTCCTGCTCAGAGGAGCTTCTCAGTAGGCTAATCTGACAATGCAGAAAGTCCTTGGAAGAACCTTTTCCCACCAGGAAACTTGACTGCAACTCATATTCAGCTTGCCAGCCTAGATGGCTCTGCAGTAGGAGGATACTGGATATTGGCAAAGATAATCTCAGAAAGCAGACAAATTTTCAGTCAGTCAATGTTTTCAAGACATCAAAAGCAATGTTTAAAACTAAATACTTTTTATCTCTTAGAACTATACACTGTATGGGAGACTAAAGAGAGTAGTAAACAACAGTTTACCAATCTGCTTACCAGTTCTGCCTATTTATTGGAGTTTTTACATACGCTTCAGCAAGGAAGTCCAGAGAAATTTAATTTATCTCAGTATAACGCCAACTGTGTCATGTCTCTCCTTCAAGAAGGAACTTCAGATAGTTAAAATGAAGTAAAGACCACCAAGCAGATATCTGAAATTGTTAATTTTATTCACAATTTTCTATATGAAATTAGTCAGTTCTTGCTTTAAGCTTGTAGAGTATTCAGCAATTCTAGTGTTATAATATCTCTCCATGCTAGCTTTAGACAAGCCGATCATAATTTTCTTTCAGATTTTTTTTTTTGTTGTTGTTGTTACTTACAAAATTATTGGTGTCTTTGAATCTAAATAACCAAATTATTACCAAGCCCAAAGAATTTTCTCTATTACCTGGCCTCTGGTCTTTCAGTTCCTAACATTACAAGGTGCACAAGTATTCCTCAGAAACAGATGGTCTGTTAACAGAAATATTTATGGGACCATGGTATTTTTTTTTATACTTTACATTTGATGCCTTAATTCCATAGAATTTTATCATACAAAATTAATACAGAAATGGACTAACTTTAAATCTTTAAATAGATGAGTAAAATCTCACCTAATTTCCTTACTTCCCCATCCACAAGGGAATAACATAAAGAGTATTATAGTAGAACGAGGGTAAAGCAGTCTTTTCCTACGTATGTCATCTGGCTAGACCATAAATGGCAAAAGGGAAAAGATTTAAATACTTAAATATCATTTATAATAATGATACTTCTAGGGACATACAATCTGAATACATTTGAGCACAAAAGCAATTTTAGAAATAAAATTCTACCAATTTACTAGAAACATTCTAGCTTGCATAAATAATAAGATGCAGATTTTTTTTTTAAATGCCAGTTCAAGACAAACAACCATGTAACTCCTGGTAAAGACACAACATTGTAGACACTTTACCTTTTTAATTTAGTATCAGAATATTGATACTTCCAATAGAACAATAATATAAGCACTAGTGTTTAGGTTGTTATGAAGTAGTAACTATGAATGTAACTATGAATGAGAACTATTTAACAGTTGAAATAATTCTGAACAGTACTAGCACAGCACTATCAACTTTCACCACTTCTACTTTGGTCAGAAGGACTGTGTCCAAGCCTTTTAATAAATCCTGTCCCACATGCCAGCAGAGATACTGAAACAGGGAAAAAACTAAATGCAAACAGACAACCAGAAAGGATGTCACAAATTCCTTTTTAAAATTCAGAATAGTTTCTCAGCAAAGAAGGAACTCTGACAAGAATAAAAGCCTGAGGGAAAGGGTGCCATGACAGATTTTTAACTCCCCAGTGGTAATGAACGAGTTCATGGTTCTGCTGAAATAATTAGGGACTGTGAATGGGGAGGTTGCATTCAAGTAGCCATTTTTTTTGTTTGTTTCTGTAGCTGTTGATACGTATAGATTCTTGACTCATGCAATAAGTATAAGGTCTCTACATATGATTAATGAGTTCTTTGCATGATTTGTTTCTAGATGTATCTGTCACACACCCCTAAAATAGAGGCTCTACTGTTTAATCCTGATATCATTGGGAATTAAGATGCCTGATATTTTGGACCTACTAAGACTTTGGAGACCAACTTCTGAGGGACTTGATTAGAGCTTATCCAGAGCTTACCTCTTAAAGAACAGATATAAGAATTTCTTAATGCTATTAGAAAGGATATTACCATCTTGAATGATTATCATTCTTTTTCTTTTTATTTGTGTTTCTACGGGACACAGAGACCCAATATTTTCTGCCAAACTATTAAGTGACCACTTGATTTCTAAAACAAACCAACCACTTCAGACACAGGAAATCAGGACTTGTCATGTATAGCAGTTTCCTGGAAAGACAAATGCCATAATTCTCAGTGTTTCCCCTCTTCTTTTTTCACCCCAGTGTTTACTGCTTAGCATGATACCACACGATGTGGGACATGTCTTTGGCCAGTCTGGGTCCCTTTGTCCCTTCCCAGCTCCCTGCACTCCCCAGCCCTGCCCTGGCAGGGCAGCACGAGGAGGAGAAACGTTTTTGCCTCTGTGCAAGCACTGCTTGGCAATATCTAAACACTGATGTGCTGTCACCTCTATTTTCAACAAAAATCCAAAACATGGCATCATACAAGTCTCTATGAAGAAAATTAACTCTATGCCAGCCAAAACCATGAAAGGCTCCTAAACAGTTCTGCTGCATTTTTGACGTTTTGACTATTTTGATCAATATTCATTGTATTACCCTTCACTAAAGTGATTATTCAGCAAGAAACAGAACCCTACCCAATTCTTGAGCTGAGCTTTAACTGAGTGATGCAATAACATTAGTTATATTATTAAGAACATTTTATTACTATATAATAAATGCTTATATAAGAGTCTCACTATTTTTATTTCTGTTGCTTTTACTGCTAGATGAGAAGAACCCATGGCAGTTATATGCACCAATTAGAATGTAAACTGGAAATATATGTTATGTTTTTCTTAGAATCAAGAATAAGTAACATTCCTCTGTTACCACTGTACCTCAGAGTTTTTCTCAGTGGTAAGATAAGTATTCCCAGATAAGAAGGAATCATCTTTAATTCATTACAGAATTATTATTTTACAGTGAAAAATCACAAAGAAAAAAATAACCCAAACACTTTAAATATTTATAATGAACAAACTAAGCTGGGCAGACTGTCGTGGTCAAGTTCTGTGAAACATGAACTCAGGTGGAATTCAAGTTTGCTCTTCATATAGGGTAGAATTTTAAGACTTAAAAAAATCTAATTTGACTTTCCCCCACAGTAGGACATCATTCATAAAACTATTATTGCACATTTAATTGCTATTTTAAACAAATGTTATTATTACATTTTAAAGCTTTACTAATTTCTACAACATGAATGTCAGCTGCCATATATTCTTATGAATAAAAATTCTGCCAAACAGCTTTGAAGTTGAAAGTGAGCAACATGTATCTGTACTAAGCCATACAGCTCTGCTTCCTAAATAAGAAATTAAATTTAGAAAAGAACAAAGTTATGGCTTCATACACATGCCTGTTTAAAACACACAAGAATAAGGCAAGTACTGTGAAAAAAACATCAAATAGAACATCAAATAATGTAAGCAGAAATCTCTTACTGGTTCTTTCAGGCCTTTGAACCATCCTAGTCTTCTTACTCTGAATTCTGCTTTCATGAAGTGCCTTAAACCAATCTCTCAACCTGTTTGCAACCTCCCTAAATTCCAGGTCACTGCAGACTGAAAAACAAAATGCAAAATGTTAAACGTTTTTGTTTTCTCTCCCACACGCTAAGTAGAACTCTTCAAATTATACTTAAAAAAGTAAAACATGTAAAACAATACAAACACACGTGTTCCAGAGTTTGCTTTCCTTCATAAAACTCACTTCCATTACTTATGTTGGCCTTCAAAGCCCAATTAGTGTCCTGAGAAATAAAATTATTATTTATGTGTAAAGACAATATGAAATATGTCTATGAGCTGACAAAATCATTTGCAAACTACTGCAAATAACTGTAACAGTTCTAGCAAGATATTCTCACATCTTACTCTAGAAGGCTGCATAATAGACCCAGGACAGTCTTTTAGAGGTTCATTTCTATGTTCAGCAAATAATAGAACAGTAAGCCCTACCAGAAGATGTTGGAGATGTGCGTAGATAATGCAGGAACACTCCCCTTTCTTTCCTACACTAAAGTGTGAAAAAAGGTAACAGTGTTGAAAGATCAAGTGCTTCAAGAATGTCCTGAAAGCTTATTTGATTGGATTCAGTTTTACAAGCCAAGGTTCATGAGCACTTACCTGCAACAGGCAACAGAGCTTGGTGACTAAAAGGATGGTTTCTTTGATCAGAAACAGCAAAGACAGAGAAAGCACAAAAGACTAAAGAGACAATTTGTAGCAACAAGAGCAATGTAGCAGAGAGCAAGAGATATAGGTAGCAGACTGACTCGAGAATTGTACTGTACTGGTAGTTAGTACTGATGACTGCAGAAGAAACAGATAACAGAGTTGTGCAGGGATGAGGGCTATCCCTTCACTATTAAGTTGCTAGACAAGAGGGCAAAGAAAACGTGTGCTTGGAGATGTCCCTTCCAGAACTCTGCTCTTCCATTTTCAAGTGTTTGACAAAAGCTGGATATACAGTCCCCTCATCAACAGGTATAATTTCCAAATGATATCAGCATAAACCTGTGCAAGGGGAGGTTCAGACTGAACATCAGGAAGAATTCATTTATTGTGAGAGTGGTTGAACTCTGGAACAGGCTTCCTAGAGTGGCTGTTAATGTACCGTGCCGGTCAGTGTTCATGAGACATTTGGACAATATCCTCAATAACATACTTTAATGTCTGGATAGCCCTGCAGCAGTCATACAGTTTGACCTGATGATCTTTGTAGGTCCATTCCAACAGAACTATTCTATATTCTATAGTCTACAGTCATATTCTGCATTCTAAATCAGGATCATTTTCCAAGTCTACCAGTAACTGACTAAGCTACAACCTGAGGCACCAAGGCTCCACAGCCTGGATCTTGAAAATAAATCTCTAGCTCAGCTTGCTTTTCCTTTATTGTTTTTCCTGGTTTTATCAGTATTCCATATCATGACATCATGCAACAGGCTGTTTGGGTGCAGAGGCACAGTGCACTGCAGAGCTGTGTTTCCTGCTTTCTCTAGCAGCCTCACATAACTTCTGACTCTCCAAGAAGAAGATGCACTGGGATGTACTGCCTTTTCCAAGAGCCTCCACATGATTTCCAATTCTGGGTGATGGGAGAAGAACTCTGTTTTCTTTTCTGGGATGCAAGTTGTGGAGGGCCTGCCAATAAAGACTCAGACTGACACTCTGTCCTCTGGTTTTATTTTTGGTTTGTTTTGATTTATAACTCTTATTCTGTATTATCTCACATTCCTTTTAATAAATTAGCTTCTCCTATCTCAAACAGGTTTCTTCCCTCTTCCTTCCCCCTCCTCCTTTCTCCTGAGGGGAGGGAGGGATGTTGCGTGATTAACTCTTCAAACTGCAACAATTATGTAGCAATCTGTAATACTTGGTGACATAACTTTCAGCACACTTTAATAAATTAAATAACACCTATTTTATTTGACTAAGATTGATTCCTTTCAAAAAGGAATGTACATATGGCAAATTCTGGGCATCACACACATCCCATATCAGTTCTCAGATTAGGAGCATTCTTCCAACTTCAATTTCTTATAACCCTTTTCCAAAACTTTGCTTGACATTTTAAACTCTGAGTTCTAGAACAAAATAAAGAATGAGAAAATTATAATCTTTTTGTTGGTGGTGTTAATTTTACAGATTTTGGTATCCTGATCATAGGATCATCTTCAAAAATCAAGGCAATGCAAAACAAGCTGATTATAACAGTCATTTGATTATTTTACACCCCATAGCTACTCAAGTGCTGGAGTCAGCTCTCAAACGCAGTAGGTAATTACATTTACCCTATTATCAATTTAAATGCATAGTGAATTTTCAGTTCATAACACTTGTAATATGTCAAGTAAAAGCAGATGTCTTCTGTAAGTAAAATATACACGAGAGATGCAGCAGAACTACAGTGATTTGGACAGTTAGTAATTTACATGGGCTAACCGTGTACTTATCAAGGATTTAAAGCATGAGTTTATAATCAAATATTAAAATATGAGCTATTTTTATCACATTTTTTTAAATCAACAAACATTACTAACATCTCAGAAGACTTAAGCATTTCAGAAATATAAAACAATCTTATGAAAAAATATATATTTTTATATCATGCTAACTGGGGAAAAATAAAAGCCAAGACTACGCTAACATGAGAATTATAACATTTTTTTAAAAGATCATAACAGAAAATGATGTTTTATTCTGGAAAATGACGAAGCAGAAAACAATTTACATAAGTATGTAAGGAACACATAAAATCAATAGAATCAGAATTGCTCAGGTTGGAAAAGATCTCAAAAGATCATCAGGTCCAATACAGTGTTCTAGCTGGAGAAAACAGATCCTTAGAGTAGTGCAGTGATTTCTATAATTAGAGAACATCACATCCTTTGGGAGAAAGAATATCAGCCATACAGGCACAGACAAATTGGCGATCCTTCTTAATTTCTAAGAGCACTTAATCAGCTTTCAAACTGTTGTTACTACATCTATGTTACTATAAGATGTTAACTACATATTATGATTTCATGACATGTAAGAACCATTCTAAGATTCTAACACATAAAGAGAAGGAGCAAGATAATCTTGAAAACAGCAAAATAAAAAATTCCCACTCAGAATCAAATCAGTAAGTTTTCTTCAGCTTTCCAAGAACACTCAGATTAATATAGAGTAGACTTAAAAAAAAATAGTCTAAGAAGTAGCTTTCTGAGTCTTGAGAAGAGGAGAACATCAAGACTTTTATCACAATTACAAATGCAATTCTTTTTCACATAAGTTGGGCTGCACAAAGTAAACATTAACTATGCTTAATTAAAATCTTTAAGTTACAAACAAAAAAAAATCAGGTATAGTTATTGAAAACATCTACATTGATTTTGGTTTTTATTTTTATCCTGTCTCAACACCATACCAGTCACAATACTCCAACTTAATCATAACACTTTGTTCACTAAAACACAGCCAATGAAATGCGCTTGCTCAATCGTATAGCTAGGCTATATGAAGAAAAGTTTTATTAATTAATGCATTCTAGAATATGTTTAGGGACTTTTTGTCCCAGTGGTCAGCTTCCAAAGATACATGCTGCTGAAATTATTGTATGCATTGGTATGTACTGATTTAAAATATGTCAAGATGAGGTAATTCAGATTTATTCGGACTATTATTTCACATGATAGACTGGGAGATGAATCTTTAATGGTGAAAGACAGACAGCAAAGGTTGTAGAAGGTTAGACAGTAATCAGAAAATGCATATTAAATCACAAAAATTCACTTGGGAACCTGCCAGGAAGTACTTCTGTTTTTGTTTAATGTCAATGCAAGGCACTCCTGCTATTACAATCAATTCTAGCAGCCATTATGAGAATTAGTATGAGGTAAAATGAAGACACCAGCTCAGAGGTTACTAGAGCCTCCTATCATCTGAGTATTAAAAACTGACTGAATCTTAAAACAACTTACATAGCTAAGCAAAAACATGAAGGGATCTGAAGACTTGTAGGTACTCAGTCCAGAAATATCATTATGGGAAGTATCATTTAAATGTAACGTGGAATCAACTGTTCAATTTGTTTTCACATACAGTAGATGTTACAATTTGTGTGCGCATTTGAATATAATATATATTTATTGATTGGAACTCAAATATCTGAAATTGCTAATCAGTATGTTTTCTTTCACTGCCTTCAACTCAAGCTAACTGATGAAGAATTAAAAACAGTGCTACTGAAAGCTATAAACACAGGCAGAACACATTTTAGGACTAATGTAGTGAATTGGAATCCCTGACGTAGTTAAACCAGATTTAAGCGTTCTGACATAACAGAGAAAAACGTATTTTAACAGTGTATACTTCTTACATAGATACACACATATAAAATAATCTGTAATTCAACAAACATAAATCATTATCATGTTGAAAAATGCACATTGAAATATTGTTATATTACGGATAAACTTTTGTTAAGAGTCAAAAAGCAATCTGGGAGAAAAATATGACAAATACACCCCGCATTACTAGCATCATTCACAAGAGGACTTGGCACCATATAAGGCTGGAGACAGAATGCCTCTATTTACTTTAGAAAGACATACTTTCACCTGCATTTTCAGCAGCAAATCTCAGTTACAAATTCAATTCTAAGAACAGAACATCTGATAACTGTGAAGGAAGATATATAAACTTGAAGAAATTATTAGCATACAGTTTAATGTAAATTTGAGTGTAAAACTGATCCACTGATCTGTCTTCTCTGGAGACCAACAGACAGAATTTTTCTAAAGTCTTCATTTAATGCAACATAATGTGACTCTCTTCCACTTCCAAATCCTCTAATGGCGAGTTAGTTTAAAACCTATGATTCACTGATCAAATGCTTCTATTGGTCAATGGAATTAAGTTGTAGGAGACAGAGTAAGCTTTATTTCAGAGTGACATACAAAGAACCCTGCCCTGAAAGAAGGTAGACCTCCAAGTTACAATGCAGTACTAGACTATCCCATGATGTGGTTGTCCTTACCACATGACTTCACTGTGTGTTTCAAGGTACAATTAGAATTGCAGAAAAGCACACATAATCAATTGCATGCATTCTAGCAGAATTATAACTAGAGAATCACAAACATACAAAAATAATCAAAAGTAAATATACAGACAGTTTATGGAAAATTTGAAAAGCAGGATAACATCTAATACCTCCTGCAGCAAACTAGGAATTACTCCTACTTGAGATAGCTAGCTTAAAAATAATTGTGTGTTAAAGCAAGACTGCTAATCACCTGTCATGGTTTTGTGATTTTCGGTTATTGGTATTCCACATCATAACATCATGTAGTGGACATACCTAGTTCTCAGAAGAGAAGGACTACTACAGTCCCCACGGTACTTTGCTCCTTTGTTACCATTTTCCAGCCGGAGGGAAAAGATAGAAGCTCGCAGTATAAAAACTTGCAGATCACGAGACCTCGTCCCTTTTTCCGCCCGTCTCTCGTCTTGGCAGCACCTCGCTCTCCAGCCGTCTTATCGTCGGTAGTAGAGTAAGGCCTACCTTGATTTTGGGACATTCTCTCTCTCTGTATTGGATTTATCAGCTTAAATTGTAATTATATTGTATTATAGTGTGTTGTTTTGCATTCCGATATTTTATTTAGTAAATTAGTTTGTTTCTCCTCAGATTGTTGCCACTGTTCTTTGCTCTCAGGGCCATCTCCCTACCCTTTTCCCCTTCCCCCTTTTCCCGGGATGTGGGCCCTTGGGTCCCCCGTCCCCTTTGTCACGGAATCGGGCCTAACGCCCGTAAACCGTTGACATCACCTCAGCTTTTTCAATGCGTTGGAATCACTATAGTTGATCACAGAATAATTTAGATTGAAAGTGAATTCCAGAAGTCATTTAGTCTTCAGACTTCTGCAACTCCAGACATTGTTTAGTTGAAAAGTCTAATTACACCAGGTTGCTCAGGGCATTCATGTCCTGCGTGATCACTGTGCCATTCACACGAAGGTTCTTCATTCTACGAAAGACTAATTCAGATTAAAAGCAACAATATATGTCCATCTCATAACTTTATAAGGTTTCCCATTTTTTTTCATGGGAAGATTGCTACCACACATCCAGGATTGTGAGACATCCAGATACTGGCTACAGCAGCAATTCCAAGTCAACTGTGAGAATGCTCATTTGGAACAGTCCGGAGCTGATGCTTTGAGAGTCCAATATTCTATCTATTATCTGGCTGTACTACTGTATGGCTGCACAGTCATTCTAAAGTACCTTAGTTGCACTAACTGCACATCCAGCATGTGCATGTATGTGTATTTCTTTTCAAGAGAGCCTCACAAGAAAATACTGTAACTTTAACACTGGAATGCAGTGCTGCCTTTAAATACAGCATCTATTAAAGTGGAATATTATATAAAGGACAGTTACCTAGAATTGGTGCTCTGTGAGGCTGCCGTTCTGCTTAGGTTTATGAATTTAAATGTAAAGAAGTGATTGTTCAAACTGAAAAATTCAGGCCCCGGACTAAGGGCTAGTCTTCATGTAGATAACTCTGAACATCTAAGAATACCTTTAAAAAAATTGTATGCACATAGACTAACAATTCCTGCAATAAATAGCAGTATTTCTAGCTCTGTCACAAATGGGAAGCATAATGTATGGCAAAAATAAATGTATTCACTAAAAACAATTTGTCTGAAGGACAAAAAGCTCTTCAAACATGTAACTAAACAATAGGACAGTTGTTTAGGTTAGCTTTTCACACTCCTGTATCTATAACCAGAACTTAAAAAAAAAAAGTTGTAAATTGAAAAACTTCATATATATATTTCTATTTTTATAAGATGATGGAGTTTATTAGCCATCTGTTACCTCTAGGGCACATGATTTTAAGAAGTTACCTTGAAATTAACGAATAAAGGCATTCTGATTTCCTTACTATTTAACTAAACATAATGAATTTTCTACTTCAGTTATTCTGTGTTGTGAGATAATTAATATAAATGCCGCAGATGCCGTTATCAGGGAACTGCAGCTGCTTATTCCTACTGTCTCAAATTAATGTTCCATACAGACATTCTGCTCATGATTAATGTTTCATAAAATTTAAAATAATTTCAATTAAATTAAATTTTCAAAAAATAAAACTTACATTTTTGTTTCCTCAGAGTTTTAAAGACTCTACATATTTAAATATAATGACCACTTCAGAGTGCAGGAAAAATAGTAGTAACATATAGAATTTATGTATTAAGATACTATTTTCAACTTAAAACATGTAAACTTTCTAAAGCATCACAATTAAATAAGACAATAGTACTTTCTTAATCTGTCTGAAGTATCATAGCTTTATTGTGTAATCTGTTAATCTATTTTCTAGAAGACTGTTGATACATATGGCCTCCTTTGCTAACTGCCACTAACCTTAAGTGTTGGTGATCATCATGCTTTGGTACTTTGAACAATTAATTTTTGAGGGTGAAGATGATGTTATTAATCTGTAAACTGCACACTGCAAAAAAGCATTAGATAACCAGGAAACTCAACACTATAACATGCTATATTCCAGCATCTTTTCATTTCCAAATCCTTTGAATCCAGTATTTTATATCATTTAAGGCAACAAAAGTTTCAAAGGATGGAACAGCAATCATTTTAGTTCTGAAAGCTTTCAAGCCAACTCTACCCTAAAGGTAATGTACTTCTCAAAATTTAGTTTCTGAAAGCATTACGCAACACTGGGATGAAGTCAGGACATTTTCTTCCTTTCAAGGACAAGACTGACAGGGTCTTATAATGACAGTTTTGCATTTGACATAAAGTCTTTCCAACCAACAGACAAGGACAGAAAATGACTGGACAATGACTCTATATAAAGAAAACAAAATATTCCTATACTGAAAATCAGAAATTTTCTGAAATCAGATGCATTCTGCACTGTTAAGAGGCTTCAAAGGTCTACCACATTGGGTAGAAGGAATGGATGGAAAATTAACATTGATAGAACCGTCCACTGGTTTGCACTATTCTTCTTGCAAGGAAAGACAGCATAAGTGAACATGAGGCTAAACAATCAACAAGTGACAGAAACCTTAACTGAAATCTGTTCTGCAAATGTCTGACATAAAGGAATTTTATATCACATTGGATCTCACTAATGTCTGACAGTATTTAGATTGTGATCTGATGCTTTAAATCACTTTGTACATGTTATTTTCTTGTGTGTTCTTCTTGAATGCTTGATGACCAACGTTCCTCTTAATCACTTAAGACTGTACATTAAAGAGCAGTTTCCTGTAGACATCTCAGTGAGGACTGAGACAGAATTATTCCAATTTACATAATTATTTGTCTTTCCTAAAGTGAGGCCTTCAGAGGTAGATAAAACAAGCTCCTTCCCTACTTCTGAAGAAATCCATTACATTGACAATATAATAGCAGGACCAACTCCCATCACATGCACCACAAGATGCAAAAACTACCACACTGTGCCACCACTTCACAGAACTCTAGTTAAGTAAGTGTAATCTGCAGCTTGACTTCACACAAATTTAGCAATCAAAAATTGCAGGAGAAATGAAGAAAGCAATGATTTTTAAAAGATATGATTAGGGTACAAATATCCAAAATGCTTACACATGCAGACATGAAATATGTTAGCAGAGTGTAATCATGTTTTGCTGGTTTGTGTACTGAACACCAAATGGCTCATTCATGAATGTCTGATGTAGTATGGAGAATTTTTATGAGCTATGTATGAATATTCACAAAGACAGACATTTGTTTAGCTTTTGTAATTTCTAATACCTTTACATCTATGCATCTTTTTAAACCCAGAAATTCTGCACTACTAATCGCAATCTTATTGAATTACAATTATTAGAGGGAAAGGAAACTTTCTGAAAGTGCTGTTTTATAAGAAAAAAAGGATATGAGAAGCATGTACTGGTGTGGCGTGTGTATGTGTGTGTGTGTGAAAATACTGGAGGACATATGGACTGACAGGATACCACTGTGAGACAAAATAAAGGACTGTAAAACCATTGCTTTTCATCCAGTCTACAGGAAGCAGATCACAGAGACAACTATTCCCAGAGGCACACCTGAAAGTGGAACAGATAGTTCATGCAAACAGGGAGTCTGGCAACGAACTAACAGTGTTCATTGCCAGAACCCAAGGCAAATCAAGGACAAGAGCTGACGAGCAAACCAATAAGCTGCAATATCTAACAGTGTAAATGTATCCTTATGTTATCTCCAGTATTCATTCAGCTCAAGTCTGTTCCCTGTAAATGGAGACCATGTCACATTTACTATGAGAAATGGTTACAGAGCAAGCTAACAGTCCATTCTAAGAGGCATTCAGAAAAGATATTCCCTGTGGGTGCTCTCTTATTTTAAGGGACAGATTTAATATCATTCTTCAGGGGAGGTACTGATCTGAAATGCTGAAGATGAACTGGCTATCAAAATAAACAGCTTCATTATCAAGCACCTCTCCTATGAGGAAAGGTTGAGGGAACTGGGCTTGTTTAGTTTGGAGAAGAGAAGGCTCCGGGGAGACCTCATTGTGGCCTTCCAATACTTGAAAGGAGTGTATAAACAGGAGGGGGATCGATTGTTTGTGAGGGTGGATAGTGATAGGACAAGGGGGAATGTTTTTAAGCTGAGACGGGGGAGATTTAGGTTAGATATTAGGAGGAAGTTTTTCACACAGAGGGTGGTGACGCACTGGAACAGGTTGCCCAGGGAAGTTGTGGATGCCCCGTCCCTGGAGGCATTCAAGGCCAGACTGGACGTGGCTCTGGGCAGCCTGGTCTAGTGGTTGGTGACCCTGCACTCTGCAGGGGGGTTGAGACTCGATGATCTTTGAGGTCCTCATTCTATGATTCTATGATTCTATGATTCTATGATTCTGTGTAGAAGCTTACCCTTAGTAAAGCGTACAATTTTCTACAGAAAACGAGACTTCCAGAGGCTGGCACCCTTTTTTCAAAACAAAAGTTTTAAGACAGAATTAATGAAAAAGAAAAAATTCCACCAATAAAGGTTTCGTTTTTTCATCAAAATATTCGTTGTTTTTTTTTTCCTCAACCTCTTCTGTCTGATAGGCTAAGAAACTACAGGTTTTGTCTAAGCAGACTGGATTCTAACAACATTGCTGCTGTTTTCGCATCACAGATCAGAGTCCATGAAGGTACTTACAATCAAGTTGAACCTAGCGACAGCACATGCTCTTAGGAAACTTTACACTGTGCTCTTATATATCCTGTCAGTAAGCAACAAAACGGAAAGTTCCTCATTTATATAGCCTTTCCAGTTAAGCTGAATGAAGACTATAAGGGAAGAAGTAAAAGACATTTGCCATTTGACCAGCTGCACTGAATAACTCTCCTGAACTCTTTAAAAGGAGTTCTTCTTAAGCATTTACAGAGAGAGTAAAAATTTGTCACCTGAGTCACTAAAAAGATAAACTGTCTTATGTGTGTTGGCAGCAGAAGATCCCATGTAAATTTAACAAAATACAAGCACGCGGTGAAGTTAATGAGCAAGGCCATTAGAGAGCCTATCGTTTGCAATAACTTGCAATAAAACCAAATATAATGCTGAGGGATTCCGCACTTACAACACTGCCACTTAAGATTTCATAAGTCAATATTCTTTCTTGAGATGAATTTATGGCATTTCTTCTGTTAAGATGAATGCTTGGCCTCTAAATTCTTCTGTGCTTTCTTGTGCTGCCTACATCCTGTGGCATCTAGGAAGTGTATAGTGTCACTTTGGAACACTGTTGTAGCTGACAAGAACTGTGGCATGCATTATAATTTGAGTGCATCAGAGAGGAAGATCAGACTTCAATCTAAAGAAAATCTTCAAAAAGAAGAAAAACTAAGGTGAGTACTGCAAAGCTGCAAGTGCACATACTTCTTTAACCTCTTCTTGCAGGGAGAACAAGCTTTGTAGAAGCAGGAGAGAAATTCTGAGTGCAGCAAAACAGTAGCTTTCCATCATTATGAATGCCAATTTTATGCCTGCTAAGCATAAGAATGGCTTCAGATCAGCTTCAGATCAAACCGAACTCTATCAAGTCTAATGTCTTGTATCCAAAAGCAACTTATCACAATTGTTGTGGAAAGAGAGCAGAGAAATATTTTTGTGGATCAAGCAGCGGGAGAAAGCTTACCATAGCTCAAAGACATATTGGGCCCACCCAGTTTAAGTTGGTACTGACCATTTCTGACAATGAGCATGCTTCATGTTTCAAGCAAATATAGACCTTATTTTTATGAAAGGATAAGTGAAAAAAAAAAAAATCTGTGCAATAAAGATCCTCCTGAAATCTATTCATTATTTACTCAGTATTTCATAAGGGTAAACTTATGGTGCACAAGTTGCAAGTCCCATTAAGAAAGCACTGTTACCTAGTGATAAAATATTATTTATAAGACTCTACTGTTTACCTGAACCCATCTTTTTCCTCTTGTGAACTGGATATGGCCTATAAATACTGGAACCAACTGTTATTTACAAAAGACATCAGTCCGGAAAAATAATGTCTTATTTTCAAACATAAATTATCACCTTGAAAAGGCAGCATTAATATCCAAGTACAGTACGCTATATATAGGCTTAAAATATTACTTTCAAAATGAACAAGTACCAGTTGGTTTGCTGTTGAAATTTTAAGGAAAATCAAACCACTGAAATGATGAAGCTCCTTGTGCAGCACTTGGAACTATCAATTTTATAGATAACCCATTCTAGCAACAGTACATCTCGCTGACTTTAATTCAGTTCATCCAACAACATCATGAGTTTTGAACTCTCGATTTTGAAAGAAAATGAGAATTGGAAAAAACTGGGAAAAAAAGTCCAAGTCTGCAAAGAGATTTGGATGTGGAAAAACAAGGCCTACCAGTACTAAAACTTTTAAAAACCTTTGTTGATCAAAATAAACTGCAAATCCCCAACTATGAAAAAACCCTCATTTGTTAAACAAATGTATGTGTTTTTAAAACATATTATTTTTGAAGATTTTTTCCTTTGGCATCTGGGAAAGTTGCTATGAAAAGTGAATGTTTTTGTTCACTTTTTAAAAAACTGCTTACCAGTTAAGAAAGTTGCTTGGGAAAATACTTATTAAATTCATTAACTTTCTGAATACAGTTCAAGATAAATTGTAAGTTACTATTAACTTAAATACAATAAACTATGACATTATTTTTTAAATCATCAGTAAGGAACATCAATATTGTAGTATATAAAAATTTGAGAGCTAGAACACTTACCGCAAAAATTAATGCTAAAGTTGAGCACTCATGTATAACCACAACTAAAAGTCTCTTTAGGTTTGGGAAAACTATAAGAATCAACAAAAAGATCAGTGTTCATAAGGATTACTTAAACTGAGGTCTCTCTAAAAGTCTTAAAATAGATTATTTATATAATAAGAAATATGGTCAAAACATTAATTCTCATAAGCCTAAATGTATTCTTCTGAAAGTTACTCCTGGTAGGCTAGAAAGCCTAGAATGACTTAAATTCCATAAATAACAAGCTTTCTAGGAAAGTTGACAGCCGTTTTAAATATGACATGCAATTTTTCTGTATTTCGAGCTGTAAGTCACATTTTTATGATTTATGATTATTAAAATTTATGAAAATTCATGATTACATTTTATGTTATATGCTAAGTCACACATTTCTTGATTCATGACCTAAAAATGTGAGGTCAAGTGTACTTTTACTCTTGTGTTTTGACTGAAGAAGGAATATATCTTTCTTAGATTTGCCAGAGACAAATCTATTAGCAACAAGATGTCCTTGTGCTGTAGTTTGGAAACTTTACTCTAATGCACTTTTCCACTACACTCTTTGCTTTAAAATAAAAGAGTAGAATGTATATTTGATTTTTTTTTTTTCTGAGCTATCACAATATCCTATTCACTTGTCAAACAACATGCTTTTTGTCCTCTCACTTCTAAGATTAACTCTTCAGAAAGAAGTTAGCTAAATAACAATATGTTAATCGTTTCTGAGGTATGCTTTAATATTCTTTCACTGTGCTTATAAAAATACTGTAAGAGATCAACTTCAAATATTAACCTTAAAAGAAAATGTAGAGGAAAAAGAACAATTCCTTTAACACAGTTAACTGTGTTATAAACCTACTTAAAACTTTCATCCATATCTAAATTCAGGTAAAGTGACAATGTCACTGAAAAGACAAAACAGAAAAATAAACCCTTCAGTACTTAGTTTCACCAAAAGCTAGGTTTACATTTCTCTTTTTAAACCACAGGAGTTTACAACAGACCTCTACTATGAACAAGATAAGTAACATTAACATTTTTGACAGAGATTATTATTCAATATGTATATATACAAGATTTCTTTTGACTTTTTTTTTTTATCAGTGCTAAACACATGACTTTTTTTTCTACAAACAACATTTCAGCACTAATAAAACCCAATACAAACCTGTTTTTCAAAGCCACTTGAATTTAGGGGGTAGTTATGTTTTAATGCTGGGTGCTTCTCATTAGTATTCATCATACATTTATTAGTGGCATCATAACAGTGTCAACATGCTAATGAGCCAAAGCTTACAGTTTGATACAACTGAGCAACTGCTGATGCTTGCATACAAGGTGACTATAGCACTTGATCTTGCAGTATCAGCAGGAACAACAGTTAAAACAGATATCACAGTTAATTACATGGATCTTTGTGCCTTCGGGGCTGAAGTTGGCTTTTTTGCTTCTCATGAAGGCTTTAATGTTTTATTTAGTGGGTTTCTGATACATGAGGTAGTCTCTATCTGGGATAAAAAATTAAGATAGCAAGAAAGAAAAATAAAACTAATGTTGTAATTCATGAAGCAGAAAAAAAGCATCGCAGTTGGATTATTACAATAATTGAGCCACAGAATATCTAATTGTTCTATTAATGTATGTTTTCATAGTGCTGATTCATCAGAGTACACCTTTTTTTTTCCTTTTCCAAAAAGAAAATTTGCCTTCATGATAGTGAAACTCATGCAGATATAAAAATATACGTTTTGAAGTAGATTTAGATGATGTCAATACTAGTGCACATTTGTTTAGTTCTTCTTCACAAGAATTTGAGTAAAGATACAGTAACCTCTAAGAAGAGTTAAAACTGGCAGGATCTGGATAATATTTTAAAATGGCAATTATGCATGAACAGTTGGGTGTGTTTTTGGAACCAAAGGTAAAGAGGAAGATATAAAGGAAAAGCAATCAGAGGCATGTAAGGTTTGCCCTGAAGAGGAAACATATTGTTAAATCTCTTTTTTGAACTGCAAAATCTTTTCAAACTTTGAGAAATTACCACATCTTGACATTAATAGGATATTCAGATGACATGAATGTGGCCTAAGTGTAATCAAATGTCACTGCACAGATAAACTTCTTCAGGGCATCACTGAAGAAATTCTAGCCATATAAATTGTTCCATTAGTGCCTCAATACCCTGCAGCAGCAGCAGCAACAATAACAACAACAACAACAACAACAACAAACAGTTCTAGATTCTTAAATTGAGTTCAAATATTTGTGAAATGAAAATAAGAGTGAGGGCTACAGATATCTTGGTGGAACCATTAGTTAATTATTTCATTGTGAAAATAGGCTTGGAATGATCAGGATTTCACAAGATATTTTAGAAGCATGATATTTCTCAGTGATCTAAACTCTTCCTCATGATAAATGCTGTTTGTGACTAAGGCAACTCTCAGGTTTCTTTTTCAAATACAAAAGTTTTCCGTAACGATATGCAATACAGTTTTACAGGCATGTTATCAAAAGCAGATATTACTATTAAAAGCTGAGGGTATAGATGTTTAATTGCAGTGCTCACTTGAAATACATCAGAAGATCTACAAGAAAGTCTGGCATTTTACACTAAGCTATTTATACAAAAGGTTTCAAAGTACTTAAGGGAGAGTTACATGTAGCACCTTTCTGCTTTTTGTCTGATTCAGACTCAAGTCATTTTTATGGCATTCTGTTCTCCTTTTAATAATGAAATATTAATGCTTAACCACTTGAGCAGCCATACTTTTTTTTTTTTAATTATGAAATCAATATTGCTATCCTGTTTGTATGCTCAGGAGGGGTTCTTTTTTGTTGTTTTTTTTTTTTGTTTTTGTGGGTTTTTTTTTTTTTTTTTGAAGAACTGGTTATATTTTAATTATTGGAAGTAAAAGAAAACAGGGTAAGCCGGTAAAGACATGTTGATACCAGATGAAATGCCTTTGTTGTATAAGTTATTGGCATATTTGCTTAGAGTTACCTTAAGTACAAACTACTTTTAATGACAGAGATCTGCTTAAAAATGTTTAAATTTTTGCTTGAGATCTATTATGCATCATAAAAAAAATACTAAAATAGCAAACAGTTCATACAACAAACAGTGAAATGGCGTATCACATTTTATTTCCGTCACTTCAGGATACCAACCACAGAAACGTTAACAGAAGCCGTTGAAGACATACACTTTATGAACCCAGGCTTTTAAGAACGTTAAAAAAAATGTCAAAATTTTTCCAGCTACTAAAACAATCACTTCAACTACCTTGCAGCAAGCATGCATGGCACAATTGAAGTTCTGAAGTAAGCAGGAAATTAAACTGCTAAAGATTGAATTACTCTTACTGCGAACTACTTGCAAACAGGATATCACACATTCTTTAAATAGTGGGTTTACATCTGACTTTAAGACCACTCAGTGAACTCCACCGATCCAACACTCACTCAGAACACTATTGAACCATCACTCCATGCCTGAGTTTCCTGATGATCTCTTGATCATCCAATAAGCTCTGACACAATGACAGCACAAAATAGCTTGGCAGTAGATTGCACAACTGGTACCATAA
Source organism: Numida meleagris (assembly GCF_002078875.1). Classification (NCBI taxonomy): domain Eukaryota; kingdom Metazoa; phylum Chordata; class Aves; order Galliformes; family Numididae; genus Numida; species Numida meleagris. The sequence continues at coordinate 29,200,197 of NC_034412.1, read as the reverse complement.
GATTTAGCTTCCAAAAATAAGCCGGAGGGGCAAATAATCTAGTTTAAATAATTATCTTATATAGAAAGCATTTTTTCTGGCAGTTATTTCCCACTGATGTGCAATGAATTGCTATTAAATGCAACTGCATATTGGTGGTATAAAAATAGTATCAGTGAGAAAATATTACAATCACATCAGTAACTGAGACACAAACATAGCAGCATGTTGTTAGTTTATTCATGCGCTGCATGAACAGAAAGATAATGCTGATCCAGATACTTAGCATATGATCTACATCTCTTTGGCTATTTATTCTCAATAGAATTATTGTGACACACTTCTAAAGCCTTTAACGTATCATAAGACTGCCACGGTCCCTTCATTTACATAATTAAGGCAACTATAGCCATTACAATTAAATGCAACACCATATTAATGGTCTGAACCATATTTAAGATTCTTGCTTTATAATCCATAAATGCCAGTTGGCACAGAGCAAAAGAAGATAAGGAACGAACATACCCTAAAAAAAGCATACTCTTATGACTGTCTAAAATAGTTTTATAGAGATTGTTGTGCAGCACAGGCTAAACTTTCCTAACAATTTGGATGTTTGGGAGACCTCTAATATGGAGATCACTCATCAAATGTTTAATGACCTACATAAAAATTAAAAAATATCAAACAGAAAATTAAACAGCATTTTTTTTAATTGTGATGGCTTTTCCATCTCTTTCTTAAAATTGCAGCAGCACACACAAGCAATACATTTGGTTACAAACCCACAGGATAACACACTAAAGTTAAAACCTTTGCCTTCTTCAAAGACATATTCACCATGAGATTTCCCTTTTTAATTTTTACAACAAAGAAAGAGGAAGGAAAGTTAAAAAAAAAAAAATCAACCAGACTTTCCTAATAGATCAATTTAAAGCAACCTATAGAGATGTTTTCTTTTGTGAAAAGTGTATGAATGGAGCATAGCTTATTTTAAGTAGAATCATAGAATTATAGAATTGCTCAAGTAGAAAACCAGCAACTCTGAATGATTAATTACTCATCTTGTACATAATAAGTCTTTACCTCAAAAGAACTAGAGTGCCTAAATGGCCCTGTGTAAACAGTGTACAATACAACAAGGCAATAAATCCTAAGCCACAAGTGCACTGTCCACTCCAAGTGTGTTAGCTCACTCTCACATACTTATTTGGAATGAGACGAATACTTTCAACTAAGGCAAAGTTTAGGTCCAAAATCACTCCCTACAGTGGACAAGGCCACAAAACAACTCCAGCTAAGCTTATGTCCTCAAACAAACACATTTGTTGCCAAAGCCCCAGCCTATCCAGCACTTAACCTGTTGCTGGCGTCTGAGAATTAAAACACCCACACAGTGAACAGAGATGCCGCACCTGCTCTATTTCAGGCACTCAGAAAGGAAAAAAAAAAAAACAACATTCTATTCCAAAACTTTTAATAGAGGGCCAGATCTGAAGTTATACATCCATTTGCTGTTAACAGAAGATGTATCTCAAAGTGCAGCACAGGACAGAGAGGCTTTCCCTAGGATTGCTTTCCACAGCTTCAACACCTGAAGAACTTTCCATTTAAATGAAAATTTAGGACCTGATACATCTGAAGTTGACAAAGCTGTGAAGGTTTGAGTACCAAGGGTTGCCAAAAGCAGCCGTAATCAGTGAAAGGACTCAGAAATAACAAAGCAGCCTTAAGGAAAAGCAACAATGAAATTGTTCTGAAGAAGGCTGCTGTTGCAAAGAGGCTTTGAAGTGTGAGCAAAGAATTATTCCAGTGATAGGTATGTAATATCTCAGCTTTCCCTTTAGTATTAGCTTGTTTAAATACTGACAAGCACTTAGCAAGCAATCTTTTCTAAGGATTTCACTTAATCCTGGCAACAATCAAGTATTCGTTTTCACAGCATTCTCACGTTCTGTAGTGTTATGGGAGTTATTTTTCATAAATATAATGATAAACACCTTCTTGGAATCTAGCTTGTTGGTTTTGTGTGTGTGTGTGTGTGAGTTTTTTAATATGAATTACAATATTATTGAGACCATTACTATTTAATATCTTTATCAATGACATAGATAAAGGGATTGGGGGGCACATTCAGCATGTTTGCTGGCAACACCAAGTTGAATGGTATGGTCAACACACTGAAGGGAAGGGATGCCATCTAGAAGGACCTTGGCAGCCTTGAGAAGTTTGCCCATTTGAACCTCATGAAGTTCAACAAAGTCGAGTGCAAGGCCCTACAACTGGGTTGGGGCAATCCTCAATATCAATATAGAGTGAGTGAGGAACTGACTGACAGTAGTCTTGCCCAGAAGGACTAGGTGGATGAAAAATTGTATATCAGCTGGCAATGTGTGCTTGGAGCCCAGAAAGCGAATCATATTGTCATGGTTTTGTGATTTTCGGTTATTGGTATTCCACATCATAACATCATGTAGTGGACATACCTAGTTCTCAGAAGAGAAGGACTACTACAGTCCCCACGGTACTTTGCTCCTTTGTTACCATTTTCCAGCCGGAGGGAAAAGATAGAAGCTCGCAGTATAAAAACTTGCAGATCACGAGACCTCGTCCCTTTTTCCGCCGTCTCTCGTCTTGGCAGCACCTCGCTCTCCAGCCGCCTTATCGTCGGTAGTAGAGTAAGGCCTACCTTGATTTTGGGACATTCTCTCTCTCTGTGTTGGATTTATCATCTTAAATTGTAATTATATTGTATTATAGTGTGTTGTTTTGCATTCCGATATTTTATTTAGTAAATTAGTTTGTTTCTCCTCAGATTGTTGCCGCTGTTCTTTGCTCTCAGGGCCATCTCCCTACCCTTTTCCCCTTTCCCCTTTTCCCGGGACGTGGGCCCTTGGGTCCCCCGTCCCCTTTGTCACGGAATCGGGCCTAACGCCCGTAAACCGTTGACACATATCCTTCGCTACATCAGAAGAAGCATGGACAGCAGGTCACAAGAGATGAGTACTCTGGAGTACTGCATCTAGTTTTGGGGTCCCCAGCACAAGAAAGATGTGGACATGTTAGAGCAGGTCCGGAAAATGGCAGTGAAAATGGTCAGAGAGATGGAATACTTCTCTATAAAGGCTGAGAGAGCTGGGGTTTTTCAGCTGGAAGAGAAAGCTCCAGTGAGACTACACTGTGGCATTTCAATATTTAAAGGGGCCTTAGAAAAGAGACAGGATAATATCTTTTTACTAGGGGCTGTACTGAAACGACAAGGGGTAATGGTTTTACAGTGAAAGAGATTTAAACTGGATATAAGAAGTAATTTTTTTTTATGTTGGTAGTGCTGCCCAGAGAAGTTGTGGATGCCCCATCAAGAGTGTTCAAAGTGAGGCCGGATAGAGCTTTGAGCAACACTTATAGTCTAAGATGTCCCATAGCAGGTTGTACTTTAAAAGTCTCTTCCAACCCAAATGGATGGTCTTCCCTTAATCCTTTGTTTCTTCCTTCTAACTGTCAAGTTTTAATATGCTAAAGGGGAATTACAGGGGAAGGAACCTTGTGTAAGTGGTGTTCTCTGGCACAAGCTAGGTAAGATAGGAGATTGTCAGCCTACAGGTGACAAACACCTTTTCATTCCAAATAAATTCCCTCTCCTTCCACACCACACAACATTGCTACTATTCACATTAAATTAGATTACTACTAATTGGGATAGAAATATCTCTTTTTAGGAACTCTTAATATGGAGCTAATAAAAGATACTGCTGACAATTTCATTTGGTTCAATGTCACTTAAATAGAGTTTGTAAAAACAAACTCTATTTAAGAATCAATAAAAGATTCATGCAGAATATTCATCTTAGCATTGAAGAAAGAAAATTTGTGCCAATAATTTTCTGTTATTATACAAATACAGTAATGAATATGAAGTATTTTACAGGTACAATAATACAATATTAATGTGCTATGTCATATCATAGATATGTAAATCATTTCTAGATACAAATGAATTCTTGCTGAGATTATTAATCTACGTTAGAAAAAAATCAACATTTATAAACTATGAAGATACTAAAGCAATAAAATCTGGTTAAACAATAACACCTCCTGTTACAGATCAAGTAAAAATTGCCTACAATGCAGCTAATATACATCTGAGAGAGAAAAGATATTCTTACAGAATTATCATGACCCAGTGTATCAGCATAAGAATCTACAATGCCTCAATTTTCTCTTTTACTTTCTAATGGCTATGCTGTGTATATAATATATGCTTACAGCTCACAGTTATTAGAAATGTATATGATGAATTAAGCAAAATGAAAAGTAGTATTTTAGGTTACATAATTGGACAAATGTAGGTCTAAAATGAATCGCTTTGAGATTTAAAACTGAATACTACATGCAAAAAGCAATAAAAGCAAATTGAACATTTACTGCTAAGTCAATACCTTCTAAAGAACTAGAATGGATGTACAATAATATGTTACTTCTGTAGTTTGTTTAAAATGACAAAAGAATTCAGAAACATTGGCAGAGTAAGAATACTCACCTACAAATAATATCTTTTCCACTAAAAAGGAAGCTAAGTCACAGCATTAGAACTTGTTTACATTTAAATTAGTGGTAAGATTCGCACTGGTGACAGTAGTTAAGACACGAGCAGAAATAACAGCTCAGGATCCGATATTTGTGGTTAGACTACAAAGCAACACAGCACTCTCAAACAGTGAATGCCCGAATAGATGAAACAAACATCTGGTTTTCAATGCCTCCACTGCTTTGAAAAAAATCACCAGAGTTTGATAATGAAAATTAAGCAAATAAAGAAGTATAGAGGTTTTCATTAATTCCATGTTGCTTTCTATAGAATTGCGGTAGCAATTATTTAACAAAGTATTTTATTGAACTACTTAAAAATGCAGTTAAAAACAGTGGACTAGAACTCTGATCATTGCCTAAAGCAAATTTAACTAACATGTATGAAATGTTTCCACTGTGTTTACTCCAAAACTAGTAATAATGACTCCTTCCATTTATTGTGCATATTCTTCCAAGACAGTTAAAAACTGAGAACAATTTCTCCATTATGGACTTCTCTTAGTACTTCATTTTATAGGGAATTAAATTTATTTTTTATTTTCTGAAACAGATAAGGCAACACGAAGTTTGATGCTATGATTAGATGTTTTGTGAAATATTTTAAAACATGTTAATTTATTTCTAAGTAAGTCCCAAACACTACAACGTACTAGCAAAAAACATTACAATGCACTATGACCTGTTAGCCATTTATCTGAAGGGTCATTTTTCTCGCATTTGAAGTTTGAAAGTTAAGTTTTAGTCTTGACCACACAGCATGAACTTCATCTTTCAGAAGGCAATTTTGCTTATTGTCTTTTATAAATGGCTTCCCCTGGCTACTGCATAACTGAGCACTGATATTATGAGGCCTAACTCAGCCAATATATAGTGTTCTGGATACAGATTTTATTCTATTGATAACCTGGAGTTAATCTTGAAGAAGAAGAAAAGGAAATTAAAAAATTATATTTTTAACTTTCAAGGACAGACAATGAAAAGCAGAGATTAAGGAGTTAACACAATTGTTATTTTTGGACCTAAATCTCTACATTTGTGAATGCTGGAATGCAAAGAGAACAAAAGCTCTTTTTTTGGCACCTACACCTGTACTATATGAAGCATGGCTGAGGTCATGTACTGAGATGATGGTGGTACGTAAATAAAATAAGAGGATTTGGGGGTGTGCAGTCTTGCTATTTGTTTTTCAAGCATTGGTGCACACAGAATGTAACAGATTCCACAATGTCTTTAATCCTACTGTTACTTATCCTCATCTCCTCACAGCAATTAACAGTTTGGCAGTATTCTGCATAAAATAGGATGGAGCTGAGAAAGCAGCTATGTTCTATGATTAAATTCTTTGAAATATGCTAACTGAAAATATTTTCAGCCTGCAGCACTGCCTTTTGACCTCCTTCCGGTAAAAGTACAGACTTGAAGAGCATGACATTTATAGCAGCTTCCTATGTTACCTATGTTGTCCTCTCTAGATGGTCAGAAACAGAGAAGCCTGCTCTTCCACGAATATGTCTACCTCCATTACTTTAGTGAAAATAACAAGTGACCTCTTACTACAGGATTTGAAATTCCCTCAAAAGATTTTGAGAACAAATTCTTCTGTTTCAGTAGCTAATGAAAGTGGATATTGAATATATTACCCACAATGCTGTAGCTTTTTCTGTATAAACTGAAGGACCTTCAACTAATTCTGAGCTTCTGGATGTGAGTATGTGTCTCAGCTGGACCTTGACTGTCTATTGCGACAGAATCCCAACCTTGATTCCAGGAAGAAGCTATTCAAAGACATAAACCAGGAAGAAGCTATAGCATATGTCAATCTAATTTTTAATATACACTCTTTGGGAGACCAGGATCCTGTGCACGTTGTGACACATTTATCAGTGTTAGTGTAGCCTAACAGAGACATAGAAGATAGGCACTTTGTCTAGGTCACTGGTTTCCAAGATTTTTGGATTTAAGGATAATTAAACCTTCCCCGGTGTCTGTAGAGCAAATTCCAGTATAGCAATTTCAAGGCAACTGACTGTGGGAAGTATTTGATGGACAGTGGGCATATTTATTAGAACACGCTCGAGTAATCCCTGGAGTGTCTTTGGAGGCCTGAGACGAGGAACAGCTGCTGTGTTGCAAGGTCAAACATCTACGCCTCCAGGTTGTGCTTTATGGGACTGCTAACCACTATCTAACTGCAAGAATGCCTATGTGATGATATCCGCTGTCCAATTAGCAGTGTTGTAGCGTGTGACGCCTACCTGATGCTCTATAAATGTTGTAGTCGAATTCCAATAAATTAAGCACTATGCGATAACCACATTGGTACAGCGGGTGACTTCGGCGTGCGCGTTGCGACAACTGACAATGGATTGCTTTCCTGAGGTATCTCTAAAAGCAATTTGTTCAGAGTTAGAGTTGTCAGCCATATGCTTACCTGCTGTCCTTGGCATTCAAAACACATTTAGTATTTAGGTAATTGGTCCAGGCAAGAAAAAAAGCCCAGCAAAAAGTCTCACCTCCTGAAGGCTTTTAATGTTATATTTATATTTTTTCTTCTTTTTCTTTTTAAATTTATTTAACCAGTAGGCCTCCATATAATCTTCATAAGATGTAAAAGAGAAACAGAAGGAATTGTTTAACTAAATAAAGAATTCCTACTGATGCAATGAGTGAGGTCTCATTTAACTCAGTGCGAACGCTCTCTACCTCAACTTCTGAATGAACATGAAACAGTTTTTTTTCTAAGGACTGACATATTCCTTTCTCTGTCTCATTCTGCAGCTTTTCAGAGATCTTAACTACAAGAGCTGACTGCAAAGTAAACTGTAGTCCAGATCCTCCTTTTTTTATTTTGTGGGGGGGGATTTAAAATTCCTCAGTCTACCAATTTTTACTTTCTTAAGAAATAATTACCAGTCCAGCTTCACTAATTTGCCGTATCTTAACTAGTAATATAAGTACAATACAAGTGAAAACTGAGGCTAGAAATGAGGTAAGTTTCATACAGGGACTGATTATGGATTAATACAAATCCTGGCTTATGATTGTCCTACCCTTACCTTCCAACCATATTCATCCAATCTAAGTCACAAATACTCTTTTAGATAAGAGAATGTGAAGTATTACACTGTAAATGCATACATGCTTAACATCCTATGTTAAATGATGTATGTTAAATGCAGTTAAATTGTATGTCCTTACTTTTAAGACCTATGTTCCATGGGCTACCTTCTTACCTATTTATGTAGAAAATTTTAAAAATTAAAAAAAAAAATTAAAAAAAAAGACAACACATGTCCGGATACCACGAGTATCCACCTTTTCATTTTCTTTGTAATGCTTTAAAGAAATACTTTTGGTTATTAAAAGTTCTGAGGATCTTGCTGTTGACATTCATTCCTTCTTCTGAATTAACATAACCTCTTGATAAACCTGGCCTACTAGATCCTCCAAGCCACAAACTAAGCTCGTTACTTTTCAAACTAAACTTAATAAACTTTTAATGCTTCTCAGGAATAATCATGAAAATATACAAATAAGTAAAAATATTTCATCTAATTGAAGAAACAGTAAGTCATTATGTAATAATCATTTTTTCCTATTTTCCTTCTATCTAACTATGGCTTAAGCCATGCACATCAAAAAACAAATTCTAACATTACTTGGTGAGGCAAGTACTCAAGGGTTCACACACTTAGCAAGTTTTAATTACGCTTGCTGGTATATAACATTCTCTCTAGAAGATCTTCAAGGGCATTCAGGATTATTTTTCCAACTTTAAGTTGCAAGCTACTCATTAAACTTTTGTAGAAATTAACAGAAAACTGCTGTTTGTATAAGCTAACGTGGCATAAGATTGTACAGTGGGCCAAGATGCATTTTCAGAGCAATTTCATTATAATTGGAACTGTTAAAAGTCACTGAACAAAACTGAACAACCATCAAAGTAGACAAATTTGTGCCATTTTTACAGAAGCTTTTTTGCTTTCCTTTTTAACTCATGCTACATGAGAGAAAAGAAAATTTGAACTTGGGATTACACTCCTAGAAGATTTCCTTAAGAAACATAATATTAAGAATATCTTAGTTTGTTAAAATATCTCATCGCAGTTTTTGAATTACGTATAATAAAATATAACGTAAAATCAGCTGTCTCCTAGTAAGAACCATTTCAATATATACTCAAAAATATAAAATGTAATAGGTTTCAACTCAGTTTGTCTTGTTCATTGAATAAATTGTAAATACTTCCTGACAACACGAGTTGCTGTAAAGAGATACATTTTACATTTAATCAAAAATTTAAAATAGCAAAATCAACGTTAAATAAAATAGAAAGTAAGACAATGCTTCTGGAATCACATGAGAATATCACTGATTTTGTTAGACAGTTTAAATGGTCATTAATGATGTTTGTTAACATCCGAAGAAGTTCATACATCTGAGAAACGTATTTAAAATATATTAAATTATATGCTGTGGTACAGCATATAATTGCTAAACAGAAAGTTCATTTGTAATAACAGTTCATTCAACTTTTTTGTTCTTGCTATTTTCCACTCCTTTATTAACAATTTAGAATTACAAAATGAAATATTTCTGTATCAAGATAGTAACATTCTTGTATCAAAGCCATCAAATCAGTTAAAAATTTTCAAGAACCTTTGACATCCCAACTCCTTTAATCAGACACTAAAAGTCTACATTTTTGTTTTCTTTAAGAATGTGATATTGGTAATGTATTTAAAAAATGAGGCACCTTCTGCATTTACCCCATTGAATGGTCTCATCTCCTTATCCCAGTGACGGCTGGTAAGCCTACGCTGTGCATCACACATATTTGTTCCTATCCATCAGACCTAAGGTCTAGCAAAAACACTCTTCATCTTATATGATGAGCAAAGGAAAGGCCTCAAACTGCCTCTGAGCAAAAAATTATAAGTAGCACCTTGAGCAAAAAACGGGGCCCAGATACTGCCATGAGGACAAAAGTCTCCTCTGTCTTAGAAGAAAGCAGAGAGTGTCCGTCAAAGAAGACTTCCTGTTTCCTGGTCCCGTTTAAATAGTGGGGAAAAAAAACCCAGAAGAGCTTGCAGAAATGAAGACCAACAGATTCCAACTCAGAGAAATCCCTATGTGCATATCTGCACAAGCCACTGTGACCTGAATGCCCCAAATCCCAGCACATATTTCAATAGGATTAGGGTGAAAGTGGGACATATGGCGATGGATCTGCCTGGAAAAGGTTGAGCCCTGTAAATGCTTCCTCACTTCTCTCGATTAACACCTCTGTCACTAGTGTTACTTATCCTTTCATTCTGGTTTACCTTTCTTTCTTGACTCCCTAACACACCCCACTATTCCATAACTCACATCTTCATTTATCTCTGTGTGCGACCCTTCCCTCTAACGCCACTTCAGGTGCTCTTCACATTTTCCCCACTCTTATGGCCGTAGACTAAGGGGTTTTTTTGTTTTGTTTTGTTTTTTAAGTTTGTATAATACTCAGATTGCTTTCTCTAAAGCATAACCAAAGTTATACTTGGTTAAAACCAAGTTGGTTTTGCTACCAACTTGTGTTCTAGGTCAAGATCAAGCCTTCATCCATTTCGTTTCTGGATTCAAGCTAACTGTCCCTGCACATAGGTCAGGTTCAGTGTTGCTGAATGTATCATTGGGTTGAGCCAGCTTTCAGAAAAGCTTGCGTGCCCTCACTTGCCTCATACATTGAGCAGTGAGACAGATCAGTTAAACTTCAGAGTTCCCTTCCAACTAAGAGTTTTGTGTGATTTTATGATTAGATTCACACACACATTGAAAAGCTTATCTTTTTTTCTGAAACCTCATTTCGTTTTGCTTCCCAAGGAGCATGGCATTTCATACCAAGACTATTTTGGCTAGGTTCGTAGATATACTTGCTTCCTAGGTACACGAAAAAGGAGAATGTTAAAAGAAAAAGTCATCCAAACTTGTCAATAGGAATAAATGAAAAAATGCTTGGGATAGGGTATATTTTAGGAAGTCTCCACTTAAGTTATCTCTGAAACTGGAGCACTAATCTTAATTTGTCTCTTTGGCTTTGTCAAATTTCTAAGCAATTCACGGATGCACATACAGCTAACACTTAATGGAATTCAGTTTAAAGAAAATAATAGGATTATTTTCCAGCACTTATAAGAAAATCTGCATTAAAGTTACAATAGTGGCTGAAATGTCAGCAATGATAGTTAGCTCACTTTAATATTTCTCACGCCTCCTGGCCTTTGGCCTTGTAAAGAAATTATATTCAAATTCCAATGTTCTGGTAAAATGTGGCATGTGGAAAAGCCCTGATTTTGCTTGCCCTGACAATCTGTCAGGAGAGGATTACTGGTAATTCCTATACTCATATAGGCTCTTTCTGCTTTCTCTTTTACATAACTAAGCATAAGTAATCTTGTTCCCTTGGCAGTATAAATCTTCAAGAAGAGTTCCTTCCTATCAGTACTAATTACAAACAAAATAGGTTGTTTTCAATGTTTACATAGAGGAGTACAAAAAATAGTCAGCTTGAGAAAACACAGACTAAGATAAAAATAAATAAAAAAACTGTATCAGGTAAAACAGTTCAAAGTAGATAAAATGCTAGTTTTATTTTTTTTTTTTTTTTTGAGGGAGGGCAATGATATATTCAAAAACTAACATAGGGAATGGCAGGTCTATTACTCACAGAAAGATGTTTCACAGCTGACTGTCTGAATTTCACTTTATGCCCATTGTTAGGCTAATATCCTTACATCTGTGCTGGAAAGCCAGAAATTGTTGCTGCACTAAGGCTATACTCTATGGGGTCACGTTAACTACATATGACTGTCTCTTCTATAGTGGTTTTAATTTGTGCTGGCAATGTGAGCAAACAACAGATTTACTTAATTTTTTACCATTACTACATGAAATTTTATAATGAATGCTTTAAAAAATCCTGAGGCTGCATCACTGCATTACAGCACAAGAAAAATTTAATTAAACATACTTAATAATATTTAATTACACAATCAGTAATATTATAGAATACCATGAGTGACCTAAAGGGATGTTTCAGAGCAGGTTTTTGATTGGCTTGTCTACTGCACACAGCCCAGTGTTCACAGTGCTCACACCTTCATTCCCTGTTCAAAGAATGTCCATTTTTCTTAAACTAGGAGAAAAAAAATCAAGTTTTTGGCAGCAGCTACAGCTTGTAAAGGAAGCGATAACAATAAATTGCTCAATAAATTTACAATGGTGCATCAAGCTTAATAGTTTAGCATAATGAAAAACGTTAAAGTAAGTCAGAAATATAGTTCTGGATTCTTTTGCATTTAAAAGATTGCTATAGGAAAAAAAAATCTTCAAAAACTAATTCTAGTGTTTATCCAGTTAGGACACAGGATATTTATGCTTTAGAAATTTAGTGTGACTAAACATAAAGAAGAAAAAAAAATACACCTAGCAAAGTTCAGTGCTGCCCTCCACTCTTGATCTTCTTGGCAAATTCAGGTCCATGGTTGCCTGACATACATACCATGCTATGATGGCTCTCCTTTCAGGATCACCAAATTTTGTTTTGTTTAACAACAACATTCCAAAGTCACCTGGGAGTCACTGAAATATAAATATGCTTAGCCACAGTTTTTTTCATCAGCTGCATCAGTGGCTAAGCAGCAGCAGAGCAAAGCAACCAAATGTTTCTACAACCTAATCTCACACATGATCCAAAAAAAGTTGATAAATTTCTATCCACTTTTCAAAGAACTCATTTTTACATGACAGTCTTTACCAGAAGTTCCACAGTTTAAGTGCAACTGCTTTTTCCTATAAGCTTCAATGAGGACTTTTTTCTTTTTTTTTTTTTCTTATCACACTATATTTTCTTGCAAGTTCAGTTGAAAACATAAAGGAGCAGAGAAAAAAATTGTCTTAAGTACTACCGCAGGTATCTTGAGGAATATTAACACGTAACAAATGAACAATAACTCACAGTAAAATAGCTGCATTTGAAAATTACTGTGCTGCATTGAAGTAGGCACAATTTCAAAAGAAAAGAAAAGATCCTTGAATAAAATAAGACTGTTTTTATTAAAAAATACACAATGTTTGTGATCACTGTGCTCTTCTATGAACAAAATCTTATTTCCTTCTAGAAATGAGCCATTAAAAATCATTGTCACTCACCTCTCCTATCATTTCTGCCTGTGTTTGTGGATTTGTCAGAAGGGCAAGGGCAACGTCCTTCACATTTCACTGAGATTTGTTTTCCTGAGACACAAGCTTGATATTCTAATTTGCACTGCAAGAAGAGAGAATGACTGTCATTAATAGAAACATCTTTTACAGTAAAAATTACAGCTCCTTAAGTATTTTGAAGGAATCTTTTATAAGGTACTTAAGTTCTTGTAGACACAGGTGCAAGTAAAAATTTCTGCAGCATATGCTAAAGAGTCTGATTAGATAAACGTATAAAGGTTTTGCTCCCTAACCTGTCTACAATTTTGAACTCAATTCAGGCATTAATGCGCCTGTGGTTTTAGACTGATTTGAGTACAGATACCAAACAGAATTAGACTGCATTGGTTTTATTTAAATTATATGAGCAACAAAGTATCAATATTCATTATCAATAGGAAGGGATTAAGAGGGAGCTATTACAGGCTTTATGACTTATTTTCTACTTCTGGCAGTATTCTAGTAAAAAACAAGTAAAATATAAAAAGCTGTGGCTGATTCAGTTCTAGTGGCAGTTTTTCTAATATAGAAACAGATTCATCTGTATGGTTCTGATCTGTGTACTTACAGGTCTGATTCAGAAGCCTTGCAAAAATTAACTAAATTTAACCAGGAAATGGAATTACCTCAGATATATAAAGCTAGTATAGTAAAGATCACATATGCAGAAAATAATATTGTATTTTGTCAATCTAAAAAACTGCACTTCTATTTCAAAACAAATTCTTGACATACAGATCTGTAAGATTACCAGCATACTATCAAGAAAAATGCAAACCAAAACAAACAAAAAAAAGTTAAGTATTTGAAAATGCTCGTAGATAAGGAAAGGAAAAGAGCAAGTTGCTTATGTAGAACACTTCATCCTTGAACAAAGGATTGAAGATGCCTCATTAGTCAGATAAAGGACAGATTAAAAAAATTGTAGGAGTCAGAAAAACATTTCAAGTGACAAATAAAAATATGAATTTGTTTTTTATGCACCACACAATTTCAGAAAAAAAAAAACCAAGACTTTGTGACTTATATTCCCTGACGCATGTTCTGTTTGGGTATGTAGCATCAGTTTAATGCAATTATATCATACAATTAACAGGATTTCTGGCAAATCCCAAAGTTGAAGTTTCTCTTGCCTAAAAATGAGGAAGGGGTTAGGGCACATACTGTAGCTATATAAAAGACACTGCTGAAAGGCTTGATGAGGTTTCCACTAGTATGCAAACATAATGACTTAAACACAGTTCATCCCTGTGATTTTATAGAATTTTATCAGCCTTTAACACTGCTGCACTTCTAATCTTGTCACACTGTCATGCAGTTCTCCACTTGAATTTCACAATGTTTAAATACTTTTTGCACCATTTCCAATATGAAAGAGAGGACATATTAGAAGAAAGACAGTATCTCAGATGTTGTACTTTTACATAAAACCATAATCACAGCTCAGTTCTAATGGGCTACCTTTACTCAAAAAAAAGGCACACTTGAATGACAGCATGACTAAAATGATCTTTAATTCAACCAAAACCAAACCAAACCAAAAACACTAAAACAGATCTCTTCTAATTGAAAGGTATATAAATACCACTGCCTTCCTTACAGGAGCTGACTGACAAAACTGGCTACTTAACTGTGTACCTGACAATTGTTCTGACTGTACAGGAAGGTACCATGATGCCCACTAGACCTCCTTCCAGACAGCACATGACACAAGTCATATTTTAATAAGTGAAATAATCATTGGTGTTGGTAGAATAGATCATAGCCTGAACTTAATATATATTTCTGTTGCTTTTTTAAGATCTGAGAATTTTACAGTTCAGTCTTAGTAGATTAGAGAGTCAAATCTACAAATACTTTGCCTTCAGGATGCTTACAAAAAATGCTTTAGGCACTGAGTCAGTTAGCAATTGAATTTAATGAGACCATTTAAAACTGGACATATAAATTCTATTTTTATTTATTTATTTAAAAAATTGGGAATCAAACATGAGGAGTATAAAACAAAGAAATACATTTTGATGCTTTTTTTTGTTTAAAACTCCAGCACTTCCACTTTGTTTCACTCAAATGTTGCTGAAGAAACTAATTAACACTTCAAAGTTGCTCCAGCCAACATGATAGGTATGAAGTATGAGTTTACCTCTGAATTAATTTTCTTTAAAGGTATCCGCTTCATTCTATTTGAAAGTAACATTGCCCTCTTAAATGTAAAGTAAAACAGTGCCTGACACCTGTTGTGGACACTGATAGATGAGTTAATGAGTGCAAGGTCAGTAGACAACAGTTCCAACTCAGTGTTCCCATTCACAGATATGCTAGAATTTCACATGCACTGAACTCTTTCTATGGACAGGCAGGCAGAGTTACACTCCATCTGCAGTAACAAAGCAAGATCACAGTGTTTGCATAAGTCAGAAATAAATCAATAAGCTTTTCTGGCAATTTTATAGCAGCAGCTAATGATACCAGCAGTATAATTCTAGTTCAAAACTCTTGTCCTTGTTCTATAACTCAACAATGCACAGAGATATTACAAAGGCAGCTCAGTAAAGCAAAGGCAGGCTAGATATCCCTCAGTGCTCATCTCAATAAACTGGCAGCTAAGCAGGTAACACACCTGAAAAACTTCATAAAAAAATAAATTTATGGCATACAGAATATGAGGACACAACGAAAAACAGCTGTACACTACTAGTAGAGAAAGTGTTGGGAGCATGACAAAATCATTCGTTTTGTGATTTTGGGGAAAAAATATCTGAATATATGAATGAGCAGGAAAACACAGGAACATAACTACGAAGTGTAATATTATAAAGAGAAAAAAATAATTTTAATTCATTCATCTTTAATATTGACTTTTGTATAGGAAAAATATATCACTGTGCATTTTTCAAGGAACTCATCTTTTGTAAAATACCTTATTTAATCTGATTTTATAAACAGTTGGCTATTTGTGCTATTTTCACCACAATCCTTTATATGCATGAAAAAAAAATCCATTTTACATCTGAATATATCGAGCTTTTTATCTTCTGATGTTGATTCTCTGCATTGGAGTTTCAGTATGTCTCATTTGTATGTCTGATTTTAGGGCTGTTTCAACTGTGAGGTTTTGCATATCTTGTTTCAAGACAGAATAATAGCTATTTCTTACTTTTAAGCACTCTGCAGCATACTGCTTTGAAAACAGATGGAGTGTAAGTACCATGTCAGGGTCTCCTGGCAATGTATTTTAGGATGAAATATTCCTCATTTCTGTACTGTCAAGTTTCCCACAGAAAGATGCAATTTGTTTTCTTATATTCTGCCTGTTTGAAAACCTGTTCAGTTGTAAATTGACCCAACTTTCTTCAACATTTTTCTTAAGTAGTTGTTTGGTGAACAAGAGACAAGCAATTAAAATCCATGGGAAGAACATCAAAGAATGTATGTCATCTCTAGACATGACTCATGCAGCTTTACTGTTATTACAGTAAAGATGAGAACAGTTGTATTTCTGGAACAATTACTATGTACGTTACTTTGATATACATAAGCTCTCTTCTTACAACTACTCTTACAGAGCTGGAAAGATTAAATGACAGTAATATATTTTATTAAGCTGTGCTACCTTCCAATCCAAAGAGCTACCTGTCAACAGCTGCCAAACCAATCTCTGTATATTCTGTATTTTACAGACTAGTTCTGCCCCAAGATGGAAAAAAACAGTATTTTCTTTTCTATGGCAAAATAATGAAATAATGGATATTCAGGAGAAAAAAAAATAACAACAACAACAAAAAAACCCCATGTATTTTTGTGTGCATTCAATTGGTATGAATACAGGAAGAATATACATTTTTTACAGTGAGTTCACAAAGAATCCCACCTTCTCTTGTATTTGTACATAAATGAAGTTCCAGGTAGGTATCATATTCTTCTATACGTACATACTTACCTTTAGAATATCCCCAAATCAAGTTCCTGTGACCAACTGATGTAATTTTCAAGTGTGAATGGCAGTATGCATGCATATCTATGTGGAGGACAGGATAAAACCTGTGACTTGGGAAAACTTTTTGACTGAAAGATTGCAGGAAATCTCTACAGAAAGGAATATTATGTCAGCATGAGTATCAAATACGAACAGGTAAAACCTCTGAGAATATTTTTATAGTCTAGAACATTGCAGTTTAGTTGAATTTGAACTGACTGAGCAAACCCGCAGCTGCTGAGAAACTGTGAAGGGAAGAAAATGTATGATTACTCTGGAAATGAATGGGAAAAAAAAAGAAAATGAATAAGGAAAAGATTATCTCAGAAATTATAGTTTGATTTCTGGGAAATATACTGAAATAAAAACTCAAGTAACTTGTGAGCACTCAGAAGAAGAAAGAAGACAAATAATGCTACAGGGTTTTATCAGACAAATTGTAATAGGTCTAGTTTCATTCTATCAAAGCGTTTCCAGAAAACAAAGATATAATAAAATTCAAGTACTTGATTTTGCCAGTGCTTGTCACGTGCTCTTACACTGCAACCTTGTAAGCCATACCAGAAAGTACACTCGCTATTTGTACAATCATGCTGTAAGATGATGACAAAACTAGTTGAAAGTGATTTTCAGATAATAACAATCAATGACTTGCAGTCATGAAAGGCTGCACTGGAAGTAGATTTTCACAAGAGCGTATCGTAACCCTAGAACTATTTTGTCCTTTCATTAGTGGTTTAGAAGATATCCTATGAAACATGGAATACATTGGAATAACGTTAGAAGACATGAATATAATAAAAATATTCTTACTATTGAAAAAGGCTGAAAATGCAACGTAATTCAATAAGAAAATTGCTGCTCCTCTTTCAAGTAGACATAGTAATCAACTTCAACATTCAAACTAAAGAGCAACTGGCTAGAATTCCATTCCAAAGGGAAAAAAAAAGGAATCAAGTGATCACTGTCAACAATTGCAAGAAAAATGTCATACCATAATTATAAACAGGACTGTAACATGAACAAAACGTGAAACAATTCTGTACTGCTCTGGTAAAGGTTAAAAGAATGCACCTTGTGGAGCTTCATGACAAGATTTCAAACAGGACATGAGCTCACATGAAAAAGTCAGAAAAAAAAAGTAACAGGTATAACCAAAGGCCTAGAAAAAAACATAACTGGGAAACCAGCTCAGTGAAGATGTTCAGTCTTGAGAAAAGACGATTCATGTAACAGCTGTCAAATAAAAGGTATCTGAAAGGTATTTGAAAAGAGTACCATGATAAAAATTTTGCCTCAAATCGATGCAGTAGAGTTTTAGAATAGATACTAGGAAGACTTTCTGATAGTACTGAGATATTAAAATAAATTGCTGGAAATGCTTATTAAATATTAAACATTGGAATCTTTACAACCAGAATGAGATAATTCTGTCAGGAATGACACCTGTGTAGTTTATCTTGCTTTGAAAAAATGGGTCAACCAGATAACACAAAGCTTACTGTATGAGAAAGCACAGCTAAGTCTGCTCTCAGTGTCAAGAGACATGCTTGCATGATGTGCAAAGAAAGAAGGAAAGAAGCAGGGAGATTATATAAAATTAAATGAAATTAGTATTTTTTCTAGTCCAAGGATGTTTGATAATTTAATTCAGCAAATTTGTTTTATTTAGTACTAAGTCTATAGTTTTGCTTTTCTGGACTCTTGGAAATCCAATATACGATTTGAGAACACACTAAATATTTTTAGATGTAACTAAAAAAGATAATAATTGAATGTATAGATTCTTTTTGACGTGAAACATGAAGAAAATGATCCTTTGATAGCATAGCCAAATCTCATGAATAATTGGCTTTCATTTATCTGCAGCAGTCTTATATCTGTAAAACAACACTCATATCACATAGAGGGACTATGATGAGACAGTGTAAACTGGTTACTATTTGCAGACCTCTCAAAAACTACAAAGAATAGAGATCTATTAAGAGGAACGTAGTTTAACTGTGTGTAGTTTTACTGTATAATAAGAGACGTTAGACTGTGCTGAACAAAGCAGAGATAACAAATGACTGATTAGATAACAAGACACAAGCTTATTCTTTGTTTTAAGTGAGAGAAAGATTTGAAAAAGAAACAGTAACAACTTAAGGTAAGATTGCATTACATGTCTACCCAAGAAGAAAAACAAACAGCGCTTGCACATGAGCTTTGGCATTTCCCAGTCTGCTATCAGCTAGCTTTTACTCATAGATTTAACTCTATCCATTTTGAGAATACTTCCTCAGTGACAAGATAATGTATTTTTCCACAACAATATTGTTTTGTTAGGAATATCTATCAGCTTTTAAACAAACTAATTAAAGCCAGTTATTAAAGTCACATGCAATTTCCCTGGCAAGCAAGGAACAGCAGTTCATGCACTGGAGCGGTCTGCAGATACTCCCACCAACGCCTCCTTTTCTTCACCTTATACACATCGGGCAGCTGGAGACAGATCTGACACACTGGTAGTGTAAGATACAAGTCATTGAAGTCATCTGCTAGAGTATTCACCTCAGTCACCTATACTTATTGCACCTATTACATGCTTTAAGCCATGGCAACGCTGCTATTAGTCCTTAGTATTGAAAGCTTGAAGTTAGGTTAGATATGTCAACATACCCTTTTCTACAATACAAACATAAATTTGCAGTGTAGGATGGGTCATAAAGTCTTTTTTGATGCACTGAGGCATATGTAACTTATGAAAAGGCTTTCTAGAATACTATTTCATTGAATGCTGAGCACTTAGTAAATTACCTGTTAGACAGCCTGTAACTCATACTTATGCAACTGTAAAAAATGTTTCATCTTTGAAAGATAACTCATTTATAATTGTACCTTATATGAATAATGAGAGCTTTTTAGAAGTCCATGACTTTTCTGTACAGGTAAAATTAAACAGGTTGTGCAATCTGAGAAAAAATACACTGATGAATAATTAAATTCAGACTCAGATGATACTAGTTAGTTCATATGCTATAAATACTTTAGTATATGCATTCATGGGGAAAAAAAGTTGATAGATTTTTTTTGTTATTAAGACCAATTATGGTCAGGGATTGTTACTCTGACACTAGCCATTGAGAGAGGAGAATATAAGAGGCCCTACTTCTGACTCCTCAACTTTTCCACCCTCTTAATCACTCAGCTCTAACCAAACTTTTCAGAGTACAAGAGGAGAATAAGGGGAAACTAGAGTTGTCAGTAGGGGCTGGAGAATTCCAAAATCTTAATACTGCAGTCTACAAGCTGTAGACCACAGCCCTCAACACCTATCTACTGAATATCCATGGGTCAAGCAGAGAAACCTATCTGTTACAGTACAAACAAATGGAGTGGATGAAAGGTATAAATATTCTAAAGTTATTCATTCCTACAGGAAAAGCTTACACTTCTTTTTTCCTTATTTTTCAGATGAACATAAATGGGTGATAGGAGATTTAAGTATGATGCAGTCAACAGGATCTCTGAGAAAAGATCTCTTGCTGGAGTACAACAAAGAAAACTGTTGAAGAAAAGAGTGAAATATTTCTTCCAGCATTATGTCTTTTACTAATAGAAATCTCTCCCACGGAACTCCACATTAATCCATCTGTGGAGATCTGTTTTCTCTCCATTTTTAGAACCTGATACCTCTTGCCGCGGATTTCCTCTGACAGCTGAGAAGATAATTACTCTATACCAGTAATCAGTACTGCATGATTTCAACTTCATTTTGTGCAATTTTTCACCCCCATGTTCCCTATTTTCCCATTTTATCTCCATTTCAGAAATACCACATATATACACTCACTCAAAGTTTTGCTTTTACTTTATTTTGTGCAAGTCACTATGTGGATTTATGGCCTAAGATTTGAATGCTCTGAAGTAAAGTAGGTAAGAAACTATAAATAGTTATATGTTATAACTGAGTTTGTCACTGCTATCACAAATTGTGTGAGGGGGATCAAGTATTGCTTGATATGAAATCTGGAAGAGGGGTAAAGAACTTCCATACTCAAGTGGGAGATACAAAGCAATGGTTGATATTGCTTCTTTTTTTTGTGGTATCACAATAGGTTAGCTGAAAATGTAAGTAAAAACATGTCCAGATTTTGTGACATTACTATTGTAGGACATGGAAATTGTTACGCAAATCTGTAATTCCTTACAAAGAGCAGCTGAGAAGACACAAGTAATTGCAACATAGAGCTTCAAAATAAAAACAATCAGCTAGACATAATGCCAAGATATAATTTTTTCAAGTAATTTAAGCTTTAGAAACTGGAAACTAACCTGCAAACTTATTTTTGAAGTGTCACACACAGATCTAAAAATGCTTTAAAATTATTTCAGCAACAATTGATCTTTCTATAACAACATGTTAATTATGTGTGTTACTTACCCAAGTAATAGGAGTTTGGGTAAAAAACTTTCCAGCAAAGAAACTACTGTTTAAATGAAAATAACATGAAAAACACCAATTATAAAAACACACAACTAGCGCTTTCACCAGAGAACAAAAGGACAAATTCTTATTGAACCAAGACCCTGAGCAAAGGAAATCTTCTGTGTTTGAAAGAGCTGCTGACACACTGCTTCTAATGCTATGAACTACAAAAAGCCATTTAGACGACAAAATTAAAATCAGTTTATAGTTTTCTTCCTTTGTACCTCTATAGGTCTCGCCTGTTTTCTACAGCACTGTGCAGTGCAACAGCGCAAAAAGAGAAGCCTAAAATCAAGTCAACTAATTACACAATCTTTTTTTGGACACCCTAAAAAATATTAATTCACAGGAAGAAGCAGATAGATGCCTACTGTGATTATCTAAATTAGACACCTACCCGTCTTTGCTTTCATAGAGGCTTTTGAGACATGATGCTTAGGAAAATCCTTATATGCATCTATCTGCTTTTTAAATCAACTATCTGAATTTTTAAGTACGTATTAGTTTGGTAAATACATGTGTTGCTCTGAAAGTAATGCCTCCTATTTATTTCTATGGAAACCAGAACAGATACAAAGAACAAAACAACACCATTAGAGAAAGCAATTTCACATCTATAAAACACCACTTTCAGCATAGTCACCATCATTAACTACAGGTTTTCATCAGCAGTGAACAAAAGCCTGTATGATGTGCTCATCAAGAACTACATGGCCATCAAAAACATTGCTTGTTTTCATGTCGCTGTCACCACTGCTGGAACACACCACTCACCACTGCACTGTGTTCCATAATCAGCAAGTGTCGATGAATGTCAGTGAGTGCCATTTTTTCTGGACGGAGTAATTCAATGACACACCTTTGTTTCCTACACGCATCCATGTCAGACGTCATTTTGTCAGACTGCCCCTCTGCTGCCATCTGTCACATGGCATTAAAATGTAACGAGATGCTGTCAGGAAGGTTCAGCCTTTACTGCCATACCACCAACATCCATCTCTGATGTCATGGGCCAAAATAATAAAATAGGAGGTATTACTTTTGCTGCAACCTGATCCATACATCACCGCCTTATTTTATATGTTTTGCAATCACGTGAGCTCATTTTATATTTTGAAATAAGAACATAAAGTTTGCTTAATTCTAAACAACAAAACCGCATGATATCCCTATTTGAAACATGCTATTTCCAGTAAATTAATATACTTGAAGTTTTTATTATAATTCATTATAATTATATTCATTTTTGGTCTAAAACAATATATTACCTAATTTTCATATTAGTATTTCAATATTCCTTAAAGACAAATTCTATAAAAGGCAAAATATTTCAAATATATATTAAAAAATATTTAGATTTGTGGGTTTTTTTTAATGATTAACAAAAGGGGCAAAATTACATAGCTATATTACTCCCACCTGTATTTTTCCATCTGTTCTTACCTTACTCCCAATTATAACCACTGATGCAGTTTAAAAATGGACTAATAGCCTACTGTAAACATGTTTGATATTAGTAATTTCTCTTTCTGATGTATGCACATAGATACTTCAATCTGTAATCTGAATTCTGGCTCTTATTCAGAGCCTTCATCTATACTATTTGTACAAATTCCAGTAGTTAACCAAGCTCCATTTTAGAAAATTCTTCATAATTTTTAGCAGACAGAAGCTACAGATCCATGGAATCTCACCCAACTCTCTAAGTATATAAGACCCTTGGTGTACTTTCTTTCTGGCATTCAGTTTTGTAACTTGGAGAAACTTTCTTGAGGGACTGAAAAAGGAATAATGCTTAGACAAAACTAACTTTACATTTTCAAGTTCCCACTTCAAATGGAAATGAATATTCAAAGAAGAGATAAAAGCGCAAACAAAAAAATTAATTCTCCTTAATTATCTTGGAAATGGCTGAACATTTGGGTTTAAAATCTACCAAGAAAGACCTTCAGTAATCCTCAGGTGACATGCAAATTTCTGAGTAATAGTAATAATAAAGTAAGAGTAAGGAGAAAGCTGTAAAGCCTACAGTAAGATACAAATAGCTTGTAAAAGCATGGATTTTTTTAATTAAAAAAATCTGCTCATGGTTTATTAGCATGCATAATCACTGTATTTTTAATGTCATATACTTTCCTACCATGCTAGCTGATTACATTACTAATTAAACAAGTTGAATTTATCTAATTATATCTAAGTTGAAATATTTATAAAATTACACATGAGCTAAAATATCATCTGAAGAGTATGCTCATTAGTCTTCAATTACAGGAAATATAATTAAATTAACATATACAGACCTGGTTAGTCCATGCAAGGCTATACAGTCCGTCTATGACATTTAAACTATACCACATCAATAGAAAAAAAAAAACCCTATTTACTTACATTCAGGTGAAACCCTGATCGGTGCACTGCGTAATCATCCCCTTTAGATTAGTAGTTAAAGACAGTCAGGCATTCTTGGATTTCTTGCTGGCACACTGCCACTACAAATCTCTATTCTCTTTATTTTGCCCATGTAAGTACATACGCTAAAATTCATTTTAATTCAAAATACTAAATGTTATTTATTTAAAAGCCTGAAATACAAGGTTGCAAATGCTAATATTAAAAGAAATTCCTTTATAAAACTCCATAAAGGTTCATTTCTTGCATAGAGCCACACAGAACTGTTCCTAAATCTTTCTACTTCTTGCAGTCAGCACTTCACTCATAAAATATGCAAAGTTTTCCATGTTCTAACTCCCATCAAATATACTAATTAAAATTAGGACACAAAGCCATAAGTCACGTTCCAAATGAAGAGACAGAGTGGCAAATCTTTCTAAGCGAACACACTCTTCCAATGAGTCCATGGTGATCTACGAATTTCCATTCTTTCCTGAAACTTTCCTTTGATACAGAGGGTACACTACCGATATTCAGCCATACTCTTCAGATCCCCATCTCTCAGTTTCATGTGGCATACATCAGTGTCTAGATCTGTTCTTTGACTTTTTAAAAATTATTTTACTTCCATATTTTTCTTCTGATTTACTTTGGACTTCACCCAAGAGTGCATTTGTTTGTTAAGAAATACTTGGTTTCACTTGGATCAAGACTAATGCAGAAAAACAAACAAGACGAGGGAACAGAAATGTAGGTTCAGGTCTACAGTATTTCATGGTGTGCTTTTTGGAATTATAAGTACAGAAATAGTGATCCCTAAAAGATGATTCTGTTACTGATACTATACTTCACTGAGATACGCTAAATAGGTAGGACTGAGTCTTTTCTCTGAAACAGCAGGACTAGTTGATAGCACTGCTGGTCTAAAATTTGCTTATGCTATCTGATGTTATTACTTAACACATAGTTATTTCAGTTTCTTGCTCAGTGTTAGTGTGACCTACATGAAGAGTGTGTATAATTATTTTTGATAGAAGCTGAACATTTTGTTCTGTTTGATTACTAAATTTAACTAGAAATTCTAGTAAATTTTAATTTGAATAATTCCACTTTCTCCAGTCATTTTCACTTTTCAGTTCTGTAGCTTTTCAAATGCTTACTGTTCTAATAATTCTCAGAGAAAAATCAATACAACTATGTTGTAATGTTATTATAACCTCTTTTGTGCCTGCTACTTACATGTTTCTACAAAACCCTTCTTAGAGGGAAAAACAGAATTAATTTTTAAGAAAATTAAAGATTGGTCAGAAAAGTGAAATAAATTGCAGCCAATCAACACTTATTAGACCTCTCCATAAGACACTATTTTTAAATGATTCTATTCTGTAGCTACAAGATAATATTTGGAAAATGACACATTTTAAACACCAAACTTACTTATTTCTGCAACACAGTACATAGCAAAATGATAACTGTCTTTGTTGATACAGTCTCTTCCATTTCATTGCACATTTGGAGCATCTGCCTTATGTTAGAGGACAACTTCCACTGACTGGAAAAGAGGATACACAACCCCCATTTTCAAGAAGGGAAAAAAGGAAGATCCAGTGAACTACAGGCCAGTCAGTCTCATCTCTGTGCCTGGCAAGATCATGGAGCAGAGCCTTCTGAAGGCCCTACTAAGGTACATGGAAAATAAAGATGAAGCGATTGGTGGTAACCAACATGGCTTCACCAACAGCAAGTCATGCCTGACAAAACTGGTGGCCTTTTAAGATGGAGTTACAACATCAGTGGATAAAAGAAGAGCAAATGATGTCATCTACCTGGACTTGTGCAAAGTGTTTGATGCTGTTCTGCATGACATCCTGGTCATCAAATTGGAGAAAAATTGATTTGATGGAAGGACCACTTGCTGGATATGGCATTGGCTGGATGGTTGCACTCAGAGAGTTGCGGTCATTGGCTCATTGTGCAAGTGGAGACCGGCAACGAGTGGCGTTCTTCAAGTATTGGTGTTACTTAACATCTTTGTAGGTGACATGGACAGTGAGATACAGTGCACCCTCAGCAAGTTTGCAGACGACACCAAGCCGAGCGGTGCAGCTGACATGCCAGAGGGAAAGGATGCCATCCAGGGTGACATGGACAGGCTTGAAAGGTGGGCCCACACCAACCTCATGAATTTCAACAAGGCCAACTGCAAGGTCCTGCACCTGGGTCATGGCAATACCAAGCACAAACACAGGTTGGACGGAGAATGGCTTGAGAGCAGTCCTGAGAAGGACTTGAGGTTGTCAGCTGATGAAAGGTTCAACATGAGTTGGCAACGTACGCTTGCAGCTCAGAAGGCCAACCATATCCTGCATTTAAAGAAAAGTGTGACAAGTAAGTTGAGGGAGGTGATTCTGCCCCTCTGCTCTGCTCTCATGAGACCCCACTTGGAATACTACACACAGTTCTGGGGCCTCCAACACAAGAAGAATGGGGAGCAGTTGAAGCGGGTCCAAAGGATGGCCACAAAGATGATCAGAGGGCTGGAGCACCTACATTACAGGAACAGGCTGAGAGAACTGGGGCTCTATGGCCTGGAGAAGGCTCTGAGGAGACCTTAGAGGCCTTCCAAAGCCTGAAGGGGGCCTACAGAAAAGCTGGGGACTTTTTATAAGGGCAGGTAGCGACAGGACAACGGTAAATGGTTTTGAACTGGAAGAGGGTAGATTAAATTAGACTAGACATCAGGAAGAAATTCTTTTCTGTGAGAGTGTTGAGACACTGGAACAGGTTGCCCAGCAAGGATGTGGATGCCCCCACCCTTGAGGCATTCAAGGCCAGGCTGGATGGGGCTGTGAGCAACCTGATCTAGTGGGAGATGTCCCTGCCTGCAGCAGTGGAGTTGGAACTAGATGATCTTAAAGGTCCCTTCCAACCCAAATCATTCTGTGATTCTATTATTCTGGTGTTTATGGCTCTCCCTCATAAGTGCTCCATGTACTACTAAACTTATTTCTTTCTAATAAGTGCATAGATGTATGAGAGCTGCTTCAATGATAATACCTCCATTTTATTATTTTGGCCCATGACATCAGAGATGGATGTTGGTGGTATGGCAGTAAAGGCTGAAGACCTTTGTTTTAGACCAAAAATGAATATAATTATAATGAATTATAATAAAAACTTCAAGTATATTAATTTACTGGAAATAGCATGTTTCAAATAGGGATATCATGCGGTTTTGTTGTTTAGAATTAAGCAAACTTTATGTTCTTATTTCAAAATATAAAATGAGCTCACGTGATTGCAAAACATATAAAATAAGGCGGTGATGTATGGATCAGGTTGCAGCAAAAGTAATACCTCCTATTTTATTATTTTGGCCCATGACATCAGAGATGGATGTTGGTGGTATGGCAGTAAAGGCTGAACCTTCCTGACAGCATCTCGTTACATTTTAATGCCATGTGACAGATGGCAGCAGAGGGGCAGTCTGACAAAATGACGTCTGACATGGATGCGTGTAGGAAACAAAGGTGTGTCATTGAATTACTCCGTCCAGAAAAAATGGCACTCATTGACATTTATCAATACTTGCTGAATATTTACGAAGACCAAGCAGTGGATGTGAGCACAGTTTGGTGGTAAGTAATGTGTTCCAGCAGTGATGACAGTGACATGAAAACAAGCCATGTTTTGGATGGCCATGCAGATTTTTACAAGCGCAGCACACAGGTTCTTGTTCATCACTAGCAAAAATGCATAGTTAATGGCGATGCCTGTGTTGAAAGATGATGTTTTGTAGCTGAGAAGCTGCTCTGTCAAATGGTGTTATTGTGCTTTTTGTACCTGTTGTGGTTTCCACAGAAATAAATAGGAGGCATTACTTTCAGAGCGACATATGTATTTACCAAACTGATACATACCTAAACATTTTTGGAGCAACCTACATACCCTCTCCTGGCACACTGTTTGAGATCTTCATTGAAAGAATTACTGTAATATTTAAACGTTTTCACTGGGCCAAGACCCATGAAGTTTTCTCATTTGTCGTTTGCGACTTTCAGCCTCATGTACTTTAATCCCATTCTTATCAAAGATTGTCTGCTGTTAATGCTCAAAATTTGTGCCCTAGGTTGACATCATCTTGCTTGATCCTCAATGCCTTCAGCCAATTTTCCCTTACAAAAAAAAAAAAAAAAAAAAAGTCCGAGGATCACAAACATTCTCTAATCCCACCTAATTACCTCTGCAGGTACAATCATTTATCCTTCTCTCCACTGAATCTAGGCTCACTAATAAGCTGCAGCTTGGTAAATCAGAGACATTCCCTCTGTTTTCATTCCCTTCTTGTATCTGACACAATTCACCACCACCATCTCCACTCTCTTCTCAGGTGCCTAAATGTTTCAAATGTCCAGAAAAACACTATTTATTGCATCTTAATGCTCCAGATCCATGTTACCACTGGTTAACTTTCCAAACTGTTTTCCGCTCCACACCATCACTCCACCAGCATAACTACACCAAGGGCAATTCCGATGTTCAGCCTCTATTCATTTATTTCTGTATGATGTATAGATTCTATCGGAATTAAGTCTTGGAGTAAAATTATTCTGCTTATTTCAGATGTAATTTCGATTAGAGCATTTTGAATACTATTTTCAAAAGATTAACTTCTGCTGGTTAAAAGCTGCTCAGAGGAAGAATGTTATTTAATCTCCAGATAACTATGGATGTCTCTAATGCAATCTAGCAGTTTCAGAAAACTGAAATCTGAACTATCAACTAATCTTCACTTTAAGTGATCTGCTTTTTCTTCTTTTAATGGTGGTCCTTTTTGTCAGTTTACATACAAATTTAGATTTTCATGAATATATTCTGAATCTGAACTCTTTCTGTATTTATTATTTTGTATCAGTATACTACTGCTGTGATATGAAAAATATTTAACACTGACAGAGGTTTCACTTTCCCCTGTCAAATTGTCCTACTTTTTTACTACTTTGTGCCTCCAGCCCAGATTGTTTCTGTGTTAGAAAAAACACAGTATTGTTTTTAAAAATAATGTAAAGGCATTACAAAGTTCAAGTCTTAAGAAATTTTTTTTTCCAGTCCATAAAGTTGCACTTCTTAAACTGAAGTACTGTTTATGTACATTTTAATGTATACCCAGTACATAGTTTTATATTAAACAAACATAGTACTCTGGAAATGAAAAAAAAGGGACTCAAATTCCATTGCTGGTAGTGTAAACACGTCATCCTCATTTAGGAAATACTTAAAGCCACTCAGAATTTCGGAATACTGCCTGTTCTATCTAGTATTTTGTCATCTAAGCTATCATCTCAATTTCTTACCGCTTTAGCAGCTATTTATTTTGCATGCAGTTGATAAAAAACATCAGTTAATATATAATTTGGGATTTTTAGTACATCAGCCTATTTGGAAAAATTGAATAAATAAAGTGAGTAAACCCTTCTGACACTTCTCTGCTTGACTTTTTTGAACATCATGTCCTATCACTTCAGGTTCCAAATAAAACTTCAAGCATTACTGGCAAAATGCATTGATTACAAAGATTGGAAAACTACACAATCTCCATCTGGTCTGTTAGCATTAGTCTTTCTTTTTAAACATTTAAATAATAAACAAGGAGGTTCCAGCATTTCTGTGAAAATCAGTCTAACTTCATAAAGTTTACTTCATGTAATCAAGCAATATACATTTTATCTTGTTGACTAGTAGTGAATCACATTCAATAAATTGTCTTTTTTTTTTCTCGCTCTCCTTCTAGCCGCAAGTCTGTGGACCAGTATGTTATAAAGAGATTTATTTCAGATTACATTATTTTGTTTCTAAGGATAGCCAACAAAACTTAGAACTTACAATTTTTGGCTATGTTTCATTTAAGTCTACAGCTGAGAAACAACACAGATAAGAAATAACTAAAAACATCTGAAATCAATAAAAACAGCACTGATTAAAAAAAAAAAATGGGATGTCCTTAGAATATAGGCTTATGTAAAACAAAAAGCAAACAAAAAAACACTAACTACTGAAACTTGCAGAGTAAGGAACCAGTACCAAACTCCCTCTTTCATAGACCATATGTTTTTCATCCACTGGCTCTCTTTTGCCCCTCTAGAGACAAAGGGATCATAATTTGAGAGACTGACGTACTTGAATAAAACATCCACAACTATCAAATTAAGAATTCATATCTTTTTACTTGCTCTTCTGTATCTTTTCTATCTTAGTTTGAGAAGCAATATTAGATTCATTATTTTTGTAAAATAACATTTTTAATGCTACTTATACCTACAGCACTCTCATGAAAAATAAAGTTTCCATTTAAAGGAGAGAAAATTATTTCATAAAAAATTCATTGTGAATATGAAAATAACTGAAAAAATAATTCATAGAGGATCTAGAACTTACTGCCAAGATGGTTCTAGAATAAAATCATAGAGCAACTAGCATATTTAAATGAAATCACTTATGTGACATTTTATTTTCAAAATACTCAAATCATTGCTCAGAAATCTTATTTAAGTATCAGTTTTGTCACAGCGGGGCTATGTGCAGATCATCCTTAGCCTAAGAAATACAGCTTCATTACTCTGATGTGTGATCTTTTTTTTTTTCCTTGTATTTCCCAAAGTCCTATTTATAATATACTACAATATTCGTGAATTGTTTCAAGCATCTCAGTCACCATCTTCTCCACAGATACACCAGCTTCATTCAATGCATGAATAGACAAATTCAGAATGTAAAACTAGACTAATGAAATTTAAAACACATTTATTATTTAAAAGCTACTAAGTAAAAGCTGTGTATAATGCCACCCTGGCAAGAAAACTGTAAGATCTCTTTACGCTGAATTTCTTCTTGCATAATAATGAATGTTCTCTTCAATAACTCAACATTCTAGCTTGCAATAGTTTTATTTCAACATTCCTGTACAGATAATAATTAATATTTCATACTTGCTGCTTTTTCTTTATATTTACTACTGGTGAATAACTAAGGGCTGAGAGCACAGAAAGCCTTAATGCTGCCTGTTAAAAATCAGTGTGAAACACAGCAATCTTACCTGACCTCAGATAAGCTCAATTTAGAAGTTACCTTACTTTCTACAGTGCCTATCCATTGTAGTCTCTTTTTTCCTTTCCAAAGCAGAAAAACACTTATGGAATATCTATAGTTGCATAATTTTATAAAAACATTTGCATGGGTTTGGCCTGAAAAGGGAGGTCATACAAAAATAATGTCCCTCAGAAAACTGCAAGTTTCTGGCTAACGTACTATTTACTGACTTATTTTCAGAGAATGTATTGCACACTTTGACATGGTCATTGACAAATGCATTCTAAGCAAAAGAAAATTGCTATATACACTCCTGCTGGAGCTTGATGACACAGTGAAAATCAACTTTGCCTGGAGTAAAGTAATACAAGCATTCATATGTACATCAATTTTAAAAATGACTGCTCTTGAAATAACCTTGCAGAGACCTCTATTTTGATGCAACTCCACCACTGAATTTGAAATCATAACATCACTGAAAAAAACATATAATGTTTATAGTAATACGTAACTGTGGTCATTAACTTCTTAGGTTTTTTTTCATCAAGCATTCTCCTGCTATAAATTTAGACTCTACCATTATGAGGTAGTGAAATACAAAAGAGCGAGCCCTGCAAATGCACTCTGATGCCATGTTACCTTTGTATGACATCCATTCAATGAGAACAGAGGTCGAATAATATGTACTACTAGAATGATTGTAGCTCTGACAATGCACTGGAAAGGAAGCAGAGTATCTACTTATTCCATTCTTTTCTCATCATTCTGCTTAAGCAACACATCCTCACTTTATTGTTAGTACATTAATTGATGTGAAAATATCTGCAACTCATCATTATTTATGGACTTCTGTTTATCTGCTTCAGACCAGACAGAGAGAAGCCATAAGGGTCACTTTCACTCACAGGACTATTCAGAATACAACATTAATGAAGTTACCTGATTCTAAATGGATCAATTATTCCTGATCAGTTATTCCCATGTTTCCACAAAAAATCAAGTAATTCTGAGATCTTCTGCTAGCATGTCAGAGTTCATTCACACGTGGTTTAACAATATGAGATACTGTGCATCTGAGAACAATTTATTATGGGCAAGGGATTGGTTCTAAAAATGAGCACAAGTTGCTGCACAGCTATAGAGACAATCTCTTCCAAGTATAGAACTATTGGTTTCTCCTTTCCCTGCCCTACAATAACTACAACTAGAGAAGCTCATTCTTCAATTAAGAGGCTTCCAGGCTTGTCCTGGCATGTTTGCATGGTTTTTTTTGTTTGTTTTGTTTTTTTTTTAACACCCGCCCCATTTTTATTTTTTATTTTTTTAACTTTACGATGACTGCCCTTAAGATTTTTTAAAACAGGCTTACAGTTGCAGCTTAATTTGTGAGAAAACATTCCTTTCTTTACAATACTTCTTTTTGTGAGCAGCAACTGCTTGTGCCTCGGCATGGTGGTCAGAGAGAGGTTACAAATAACTGCTTTGTTCCTTCCTCCAGACAACATGCCAGCTTCCAAAGGCAAGGAAAAGGAAGCCCATGACATTATGATTAACTAAAGTCTGCTTTCATTCTTGTCTTGTGTCCTCCTCAAAGACAGCAACAGTTCCTCCAGGGTCTGTGAGACAGAAAATTGATAATATAGAAAACTATGCAATAAACGTGAAAAACAGCTGTGACGCTAGTGTTATATTAGGAAGATGTTAGGGAGAAACTGCAATGGAAAATGTTTACGATAGTTCAAAAAAAAAAACCAACTTATTTTTCAATATCATTTATCTCAAACTACTTATCTTCTATACTTAAATTACAAAATCACAGCATCTGCCTTATTTTTTAAGGCTTTTTAAAGGTTAGGCTTGGCACTTCACATGATCCAGTAAAAGAAATGGTAAAAATATAACCTGATGTCTAGTTGCAAGATGCAAGCACATTTCAAGCTCTTGACAAAACACAGGAAATTACTGTGAATTAAAATAAGAACATTTTCAAATGCTTAAATTAAACCTTTAATTCATGTTGACTCTGGACAGCCAGAATGCCTGCTAAGCCAGAGAGTGTCCAAAATTCACTGGGCTTCAAATACCTGATGTTGAGAGTTAGAAATTTTAGTTAAAATTAAGACTCTTAGGCACTGTTCTGTAAGTGTTGTGGTTTTATAAGAAAAATATTTTCTAATTTGATGTTCAGGATAAAAGCACAAGAATTGTCAAGGTGGTGAAAATAGTAGTTATATTCTGATTTTTTTTTCTTCTACTGAAAGTTTTAAGGAAGATGCTAAAACAATCAATTTGCTTTCAGCATTTTAGAGCCTCCCAATTTCCTAGTGACATCTGCAAGTTTGAGCTGAGCACTGTATTAATGCAGGCTCATGATTTTTTGGACTTCAGCATGACCAAAATCTTTTCTCTACAAAAGATTAGGTAGACTGACAATACAGTTTTTGAATTATTATTCTGTCTCCAAGTAAGAATGACAGAAAAGTCTTAAAATGCAGGAAATGCTGATGCAAGAAGTGATGATAGACAACATTTATTTAAATTACTACTTTTTTTTTTTTGTCTGGATATTTTACATCTATGCCTTTGGGCTTGGAATATGAAGAATCCTGTCAACGGTCAAGAGGCATATCTGATTTATGGGGTTTACCTGACCCTAGACTGAGGATACACAAGAATTTTCTTTCTCTTTAAAAGCCATGCCTTGGTGTCTGTAGCAAATACATTTCACTGGAGCTCTGCTACATTGCAGAGCACTGGTGCACTGTGCTTCTTTCGGTTCTGCTGTTCTATGCTGTTTGGGATTTACCACCACTGTGATTTTTTTTCTTAAGATGTGCTACTGTTGCTGTAGGTTGCAGTCAGGAATATATTATAGTTAAAACAAGTAAATATTGATTTGTGTAACAATACAGTATTTTACTTTCCAAGAGCTGGAATTGAAGTGAACATTGAAAGTATAATTCAGTTCTGTATTTAATTCTTACCTGAGAAGAATATGTATGACCATCTGATCCACAAACAGGATTGGTATAAACTACTGGACACTGCTTGCAGTTTGATGAATTGGGACCACTCCTCCACTGTTTATGGCCTAAACCAGCCTCTTTCATACTGTAAGTAAACAAAAAGTATGTGATTCTGATAAGCAGTAGTAAAAATAGAACATAATCAGGGTATTTTAATGAGCCTTTACAAACAGTAAGCCACACATCATTTCAGCCATTACATAAAGCGCTGGCAGTATTTACTCTTTGCTATATGCTTCTTTGCTATCATACCATACTCATTGTAGCAATACTTGACACCTGCATGTAATTTCTAAGACATCTTTGTAGAAAAAGATAATAAAGATGATGCTTTGGTGACTATTACGTTTACTGATCAGTGAAAGATATCTGACTTGTGTTGTATTTGCTTATTTTCTTCTTATTAAATAGTATGAATAGAGCTATTATTATACCTGGAGTTTAAAGAGTTAACATTTAAGTATTATTAAATGTTATCATAAGAAATTCAATAGAAACAGTTAAGTGGTCCTTCAGAGTACTGTTTAGCCTACTTTGACCACTGTCTTTCCCAGATTGCATTTCTCAAAATTCAGACTCCACTACCACAGGTAGAGTTCAAAGGTAGATAGAGGCAGCTTGCTGGAACACAGATTTGATCGGCATGTGTGTGTATACGTATGCTTGCACACATGCATCCACCAGCACGCAAACATACAAAACCAGATTTTAACCCAGACAAAAGCTATACTGGTCAGATTAAGGACTAAAATAAGAATAAGTTCTGACACTTCTTCAAAATATTCTCCCAGCCTTCAGTAGCTTGTATCATATGGCCATGCTCAGAGAAAAATGTTTTCTCCTGGTTGCTCTGAACTGTTATTTCATGATGTTTCCATATGCTTTTTGCACCTATGAAAGCATATAACAACCACTGTATCCTGAAACAGTTGTTTTATGAGAGATGCCTAATTCATAGTATGACCTACAATATGCTTTATATACTAAAGGCTTCCATATAAATAAGAAAATAGAACAATAATTATTTTCATTGCATTTCCTGCTTGGAAACTTAGTCAAAAATCTAAAAATGTTTATGCTTAGAACTCAGCAATAACTTATCAGAACACAACAAAGCAGTTAAGTGTTCACACTCAAAAAGTTCAAATCAAATCTTTAATGGAGCAGAACGCTTTCACTTCAGTTCACCTGATCATCAACAACTGTTCTGCTAAGTAGTCATGAACTACTGCTTGAGAAGAACTTGTCAGCAGTAATAAAATGAAATGAATTAAGAAAAAAAACAACTTGTCCTCTGTTTTTATGATGTGCATAGTAAACCTAAGAAAGCACACGCTTGATGATAAACTGGTGATGATCAAAAGCAAAATGCCATTTGTTGGTTATGCTGATGTTTTTATGCTGTCCTTAATTATGGCTGTAAATGTAGTCTTTAAGAAGAAAAAGATCATGTAATTTATATATACATGTTTGCATTCAGATTATGCTGTGACTATGTTCCAAGCTGATTCAATTACAGGTAGCATGATGAGTGGTAAAATATCTGTACAGGAAGTACAAGAGAGGGAGAAATCTCAAAGTCTTACCACTAATTAATAATAACTAACAATACTTTCCGCTGGATTGCATCATTTGAAGGCTAAATACATGTATTATACATATTATACCTGCTGTAATTTCTGTTCATCTGACTCACAGTAACTGTAAAACACTGCATAAATCAATTGCAAAAATTCCAGACATCAACAGAAAGAATTTTGATGTAAGTAAAAGACAGAAATTGGAAACAGGACTTCTGAGATACACAGAGGCTGTTGCGTATGGATTCTCAAGACTAGTAAAGATTACAGATCTTTAGCTCATCTGTCCTCACTATTATATCTATGCCCTCAGTGGAGTAGACAGCCAAATAGAGATGGGAATGGAGTGGGAGGAAGGCGTGTCCCAACTGAGGGAAAAGGATGAGTAAAATCATCTAAAGGAAGGAAAGAGAAAGAATCACAACAGGGCTGGACACCAGAACAAGCAGAGGAAACAAATCACAGGTCTATGAAGACAAGTGGAGTGGTATAAACAACATAGACAGATCAACCAGCCTCAGACTTAAGCTTTTAAATGCAACCTATGCCAGGCTATTCATTCAAGGCTGAGAAATCAAGTTTCCTCTTCTAGAAACAGTTCCCCTGAGATATTCAGCATATCACTCTCAAGATTTTGTTTCCATGTAACTAGTATAACTTTTCTATAAAACAGAAGTATCTGTGTTTTCCAAACTCAGAATAAATGAATTAGTGATAAATAAACTATAAATCATATTAGTCCAGAGATTCTGAGTCATACAAATGCTTTAGACAGACATATGTTCAGAAGATTTATCAAGAAAAAAGATTCTGTATTATCATAGCTGCTCAACAGCTTTTTTTTTTTTTTTTTTTTTTTTTTAAACTATCAGTCAATGTGCTGGCAAGGAAATTAGGAATGTGGAATGTCAGTAAAAAATATTTTGAATACCAGTTATGGTACACACATGCATTTCATAAAATCTATTAGTATTGAATTAAATTTACATATCCTAACATTTCCTTACTCCCTTATTTAATTCTATCAAGTTTGTTCCTCTTGACTATTTCTTAGCGCTTTTACTGGTGTTTTCTTTTGTGTGTTTTTTTTCCCCCCTACAGGCAATGACCAAACATACAAATTGCTTACACGGAAACAACTAAGAAATGATTATAATGATAAAAATCATCCTTAATTATAAATCACTGCTGTATGACCATGATGTAAGGATACAGAAAGACTGCTTAATGACAACATAAATAATATCAGATATAACTTAACTATGCATTTAAAGCAATAATTTTTTTATATTTTAAAATGATAGAGGAAAATAATCAGTAAACAAATAAATCAGTTATGTCACTGTAAGAAAACACAGTCCTTTCGTTCTTGTATTTGTTGGTTTTTTTTCCATTTGATAAGCAAAACATCCAGATCATCACAACTTGAAGTTACTAAAATTCTGCCATTTTAATTTTTCCACTACAGTCACTAAAAAACTTCTTGTCCCCGTTAGGCTTTTGCCACAATAAAAATAAGAAGCCATAATGTCTTTCACTCACAGATTTTGTACTTCTTGATTTCCTGAAAAAGGATTTGGGGATCTCTCTAATAACTAGTACTAAATACAGAAGCTCCACCTCCTCTGACATTGCTGACACCTGAATGATTATATTCAATCTATGGGTTTTAATTCACCAGCAACACTTGTGATTACATTAATTTGCATACACCAAATTGCCCATATGCTTTTAGATTGCACATGCAACTGCATGTCTGGAAACATAATTAGGCAATCTGCTGAATTACTGTAGCCTATGTACCTGTTTGCATACATAAACTTACCTTTCTGTATATACAGTGATCATGCCTCCAACTACTTCAAGAATGCTTAAAATAACTCTTTGAATATTTAGCTGCAAGCTACTAACTCTTTGGTAACGTGACTTTTTTAATGACATATAAAATGCATTAGTGTCCAATTCACTTAAATGAACTTGATAGCTTTTAACAAAGCTAGATTTGAGAATCCTCAAATACAGGTCTTCAAATGCAGACTGATAGAAACAAATTTGCGTTAGTAACGAACTAATGTTTCAAGGAACTCTTGTAATTTTCCTCTGATAGCTATATTTGAATTTCTTAGATAGAATTACTCTGATTTAGAGGCTGTTTGATTATGTTTTGCTGCAGTCTTTGGGAGACACAATCAGGCTGTGTCAGATTAACATAATTAGAAAAAGCACTTGCTTTGCCAAACCTAATTTGTTTTTGTTAGACTTGACTAGATTTCCTTTAAATTCCTTCTTCCTGTGGAAGCATCTCAAAATAAAACTACAGCTTTCAGTGTTTCTCTCAAGTGACAAAAGCAACCAAGATGATATGGCGTGATGAGTTGCAGGCAGCTCAGCACCTCACAGATGTTCAATCATTCCCCACAGAGGGATGAGTGAGAGAACTGGAAAACAAGTGAAACTCATGGGCTAAGATGAAGACAGTTTCATAGGAAAGAAAAGGAAGGGAAAATATTAATAATGATAATGAAACAATGAAATAATAATAATAATGAAAGCAATACAGAAAACAAGTGCTGCACAACACAATTGCTTGTCACCCACCAACTGATACTTAGATGGTCCCATGCAGTGGCAGTGGTCCCAGCCAACACCCCCAGTTTTATCATACCATGTGATGTCATATGGTATGGAATATCCCTTTGGCCAGTTTGGGTCAGGTGTTGTTCTGTCCCCTCACAGCTCCCTGTGTACCCCCAACCCCTCACTGGCAGGGCAGCACAAGGAGCTGAAGTATCCTTAGCTCTGTGCAGCACCTGCTCAGCCACAACTAAAACATCAGTGTGTTATCAACACTGTTTTCCTCTCCAAGCCCAAAACACAACATGCTAATAAATGCAATGAAGAAAATTAACTCTATCCCAGCCAAAATCAGAACACATAGCCATTTCTTGCATGTGTTTGCGTCCCTACATTATTTGGACTTTTTCACTATTTTGCATTATTTGTAACACATTCAAGAAGATTTGTCTCAATTCTTATTATCTCCTTCCATCTACCTGTAATAACAAAATGTATTTTTACTTTAATATAGCTTCTTGTCTCATTGTTATATAGTTTCATTACTTTCAGCAGTATGCTTTGCAAAAGTATGCAGAAAAGAAACCATTATTTTATTCTAAATATCTATGTAGGACACTCCAAAAGTAATGCCCTCTATTTATTTCCATGAAAACTACAACAGATAGAAAGAGCATACTATCACTATTTGATAGAACAAATTCTCAGCTACAAAGCACTATTTTTCAACATAATCAACATGATTAGTTATGCATTTTTGCCAGTAATGAACAAGAGCATGCTGCGCTCATAAAAACCTGCACCAGCATCACTGTTAGGAATGTGTTGCCTATTCAGTCCATCTTTCATTGGCCTGAATAGGCAGAAGTCAGAAGGTGCCAAATCTGAACTATACAGTGGGCATGATCGGACAACCTAGCCAGGACTGGCAACGTGCTGCATGGCTTTGAAACTAGTACAAAGCCAGGTGCTATTGTGTTGCAGGAGAAACACTGTCATCTTCTCTGGCCTGACTCTGGAAGTTCTAGACTTCAGCTTAGCCAGCATCATCAAGTAGTGGTCAGAGTTGATCTTTTATCTGGCTTCTAGGAAATCCAGAAGGATCACGCCTTTCCTATCCCAAAAGACAATGCATATCACTTTACCTGCTGAGGGCAGCATCTTGAACTTTTTCTTCAATGAGGAATTCACATGTCGCCGCTCCATGGACTGCCATTTTGACTCCAACTCGTAGTAGTGACACCACATCTTAATGTGTGTAATGATGTGATCCAGGAAACTGTCACCTCAGCCTCCTATTGGTTCAGTAGGTACTAACAAACTTGCACACAGTCTTCTTTATGTTCCTGTGTCAACATCTGTGGAACCAGCCTGGCACAAACTTTGTGATACTCCAGTGTTGCCACGATCGTTCCCAATGCACTGAAGCCAACGTGCAGCTCTGTATACGGTACCCTGGTCATAATCTGCTGATTTGTGTGGATGAGCTAACCAAGTTGCTCTTCATTTCATGGTGTCACAACTGTGCATGGCTGTTTGGAATATGGCTTGTCTTTCACATCACTGTCACACTGCAAAAACGTACCTCTCACTGTCTCACTGTGATCACATCCACTGTTTGGTCTCCATCAACATTTAGCAAGTGTCAATGAATGTCAGTGGGTGCCATTTTTTCTGCATGGAGGAATTCAGTGACACACCTTTGCTTCAGATGCACTTCCACATCAGATGCTATTCTGTCAGACTGCCCCTCTGCTGCCATCTGTCACACAGCAACAACATGTAACAGAAAAGTTCAACTTCTACTGCCATACCACCAACATCCACCTCTGGTGTCATGAGCCAATATAATAAAATAGGAGGCATTCCTTTTGGAGCAGCCCTCGTATAAAGAAAATTAAAACCTTAAAAAAATTCATATGTATTTTTTAAAAATAGTTGTAAGTAACACTGCTGAAATTTGCCCTCTATCTATCTGTGCCACTTTGACTGACTGAAGTTAGCTAGCATAGCATTTTAATGAGATGGAAAAGCATTGAACACACAGCAACACAGAAATGAGTTCTCATTATTTATCTATAGTTGCATGAGAAGTGAAAGGAATTTTAGTATACAAACACCTGAATGAAGAATTTGCACCAACCTTTTTTTTTTTTTTTTTAGTCAAACAATACAGGCATTTCTATGAGCAATGTGTTACACATGATTATGCAAACTACCAGAAGCTTAGAAGCTTTTTTATGGCTTTTTTTGTGGAAAAAAAAATATGATTTCAGATGTTGAAGCAGGCAAAGATCCTATTTACAGATAGTACTACATACAGGTGTTTCTCTCATAATCTCCCAAACTTTCCCACTTGTAATTCACACATCCAGGCGCTGATCAGCATGTATTTTTCTACCACTTCATTAAAATATGGTTTACAATGAAGAAACAATATTAAAGGACTTGAGTCATAAACATTATATGTTATGCTAGTTTTCTGATCACCACTGTTACATGGCCAGATTTTTCAGGAGATACGCATATACAAAAAATTATATGAACAACTGAGTTATCAAAACGAAGAGAAAAAACAAGACTTAAGGTAATGAGCAAATAACAGGAAAATAAATATAAAGAAATCTGACTTAGAGACTAAGACTTATTAATAAATAAAGGCTTTCACCAAAGGCCCTAATTTCAGCTGGTAGGCTGCATGTATATGTTGCATTAAAAAAGCTAGTCCTTAGTGAGATAACTCTATTGGAATTGGAAGGAAAAACTGACCGCTGTAAAAAAGTTCTAAATATTCTTTCCAAACTGTAAGAGATCGTAGCTGTTCTGAGCTTAACATCTCCCTGTCTCCCATTCCAGGTGTAGCTTGTCTTTTAGAAGTTCTGATTAATTTTTTTTTTTTTCAGTTTGAGATCAAAGACAGAATAAAGATGTTCAAATACTACCTAGAGACAGTAATAGAAAGTAGTCTTGTTAAAGGATTAAGATAGTTGTGGGACAAATTCTTCTACATTGTATGAAATACCATCACGCCAGAGGACAGTTAAACTATGTATTGGTTAATCTGAAGTATATTTATATAATTCTTACAGTTCTATTGATGTTGTTTTGTTACATCACTCACTTCTATCAACTTCCCTCTTAAGTACTGTAAGTACTGCATTTACAGTATTGATGCCAATTATAGACTTTACACGTACTTGAGAGGATGTAAAGCAATAACCTTACTACTCATTTCAGGTGATAAAATATGCAGGACACAAATTCAAACTACAAAGAGAATGTTCTTCTGAAAATCAGTTCCTCAAGTTTAAAGGTTCTCGTTTCCCAAATGTAATAATTTGCATCTATAGAACGCCGCAGTATGTATGACAAGAAAGTACAAAATACTAGTTAAAAACCTACTGCTGAGATTCCCTACAACTGGGCAAAATATGAACCAGAACTACATTACAGTAACTTGCAATCCTTAAAAGTCTGCTTGCAAAAAGCATACCATTTAAATATGTTGAACTACATGATTTAACCATAACTACACAGCTCTGTACAAGTCCATTCCAAAATGCTCAAGGCTATTCCTTACACTCCAAAAATGGAAACAACAGCAAAAATTAAACTAGAACTTTTGGAACAGAAGAGCTAGTCATTGCTGAAGGTCTATTAACTTTGTTTTCTATGAAATATCAGATTTTCCTTTTCTTTTTTACAGTAAAGAATCTCATTTCTCTAAAAGCTATTTTGTATTCAGGTGTCCATTTGACGTCTTAGGAATTTACAGTATGTTCAAATCACTCTGCCATCTAGAGACCACAATAAGAAATCTTCCTAGATCAGTATTTAGCAAAGACTATTACACACAAAAATAAAATGTTGGCAGGTAAGCTGATTTCCTAGACTAGCTGATTTCCTGATTTTCAAGATGATAGCACCAAAAGTAGTATGGCCAGCAGGGCCTCTATTTCACTCTGCATTCAGCTCCAGGGCCCTA
Organism: Numida meleagris; assembly: GCF_002078875.1. Taxonomy (NCBI): domain Eukaryota; kingdom Metazoa; phylum Chordata; class Aves; order Galliformes; family Numididae; genus Numida; species Numida meleagris. The sequence goes on along the minus strand of NC_034412.1, from coordinate 29,158,298 downwards.
ATCTCAAGAATTACATGAGCCTAGTAGAGGAGGGCCATGAAGGTGACTAGAGGGCTGGAGCACCTCTCCTACAAAAAGAAGATGCAAGAGTTCAGGTAGTACAGCCTGGAGAAGAGAAGGCTCTGGGGAGACCTCATTATGGCCTTCCAGTACCTAAACGGGAGCCCATAGGAAAGATGGGGAGAGACTCTTTTATCAAGGAGTGTATGATACGAGAAGGGAGATGCTTTTATACTAAAACAAGAAATATTAAGGTTAGATGTTGGGAGGAAATTCTTCACTCTGAGGGTGGTAAAGCACTGCAACAAATTGCCCAGAGAAGTTGCAGATGTCACACTCCTGGGGGTGTTTAAGGCTTGGCTGGATGGGGCCCTTGCGCAGCCTGATCTAATGGAAGGTGTCTCTGCCCACAGCAGGTGGTTTGGAACCAAATGGTCTTTAAGGTTGCTTCCAACTCAAGCCATTCTGTGATCACATAAAAATTTGTTATTGTACCACTTCTACACTACAAGTCATAGAGTTCTCACTGAACAAAATTAAGATGTCGCACATTGAATTTTTATCAGTTGGATGGAAACTAAGTAGAGTAGATAAAATAATTTTCTCATTTAATTCTTTAGGAAAACTGTTGACTGCCAGCAAGTAACAGTTTATTATTTTTGTTAGACTTCACATGTCTCAACTACAGTTCAAAATGCCACATTTCTATAGCAACTAGAAAAGGATTTCTAAAGATTATTAAGACATTCCATGGTAAATCAGCAGTATTAAATGTAGACCTTGATCACAGCATACCACAGAATTGTTCCAATTAGCACAACAGAACATTTTTTTAACTAGAAAATAGCTAATTTCCCTATAGACTTAAAACACTGACTGCCACAAAACTGATCTTTACCATTACAGTCCACTCCTAACACCTTGCAGACAGTGCCTGTCATGCAATCTATCTTTCTCATTGCCTTCTAAGTGCCACTTTTACTCTTGCTGCCCATGTTCCCAACTCTCCTCCCTCACATGGATCATCATAGTGTCTGCTTGTAAATGAAGCAGAAAAGAAGGAAGAAAAGTCTATTTATAAGAATGACGTTAATGTATGAAAGGATTTCCATTTACTCTCTTTGTTGTCATCATCAAACATCACCTGTGTCAATCACTTGAACTCTATCGTCAGCAGGCAGCTTTTGAGTATCGGAAAGTTTATTTGCATAATTCAGAACCTAATATTCAACTCATTTTATAGGCTCACAAGTAGAAAATATTTGAGTTAATGACCAATATCAGAAAAACATGTCTTTTTTATTCCTGAATAGCAACTATAAAAGATAACTAAAGAAATATTATTTCTGCAAAGTGATTGACATCCTCCAGGAGTACAAATAATGTACAGCTTGACCACTTTTCATTTTTTTTTTAATATCCATTAATTTTCTCTAGAAACATACGCTTTATTTTTTTTAAGACTCATTCCTCTTAGTAAATTAATCAGTTATTTACTGGAAGGCATTCTCATACTCATTTACTAATGCTTAAATTACTTCAAGTTGACGGTAAATTTTCAAGAACAGTGTTTATAATATTCTGAAATGTTACATCACTCTCCACCAGCAGTGACACAGCATAAATTCTAAGACAGTGTTATTCCCTTCAGGATACAGTAAAAAAAAATCATAATTTCTTACATATTCACATAACATATTGAAATTTGATTTTTTTGTTTTTCAGAATCGAGGATATAGAAATGAGCTGGAGATTTCCTAGCTTCAGAACTTTTGAAAAAATACATTTTGTACAGAACAACAGTACTACTTTAAGCGTTAGTGATTAAGACAGAAAATTATACAGTTTTTCTGCAGAGGTTACATTCACAACAATAGAGGGAGTGAAAACTGACTTATGATAGGTACATTGAAATGGAACCAAGGCAACTGTTATGGAGGCCTTTTTTACAGTTACAGATTTTATAAAGACTCTTAATGATATGTCAACAGTTACACTTCATTTCAAATGGAAGCAGAAGGAAAGTATTAGAAGTTACGCAATGCTCTATAAAGAAAAGTACTGCTGAACTAGAACATTTGTAAAGCCAAAAGTAAAAAAATTAAATAAATGCAAACTCATGTATTAAACTCAAATGGATCATTCAGTTTGTCAAGTGTCAACATGCAGGTAAGCCACATACATTTCATTTGACTTCCAGGTGATCTCAGTGAGATATTACAACCAATTTCCACTGGCTCCTCTTGCACAGCCCATTTAAATCCAAGGACCAATGATGACACTCTCTAAAAATCTAGTACTATCCTCTAGTCTTTCTTCAAAGATTTTAACAGATTTTTAGATCTAATACCTTCTTGGTTTTATTATATGTCAAATAAAGGGATTTTGTTTCCCTCTCTCAAAAACTTTACTTTTGTTCCACGAAAACTTCTTTGAATTTGTGTCCACTAAATTTTGTTATCCTAAAGCAGTTATTTCAGAATCTTTGTCTTCTGGTCCATGATAACTTAGAATACAAAATACAGCTCTAAAGGGTAGCTTTAGATTTAAACAGAGACAAATTGTGATAAAATTTGTAAACGTTCATCTACATGACCGAAGATTCTTTTTTTTTTTTCAGTGGTTTATGTACAATACATACGAACTGCATATTCAAAAACAGTAACTATATCAGAAATTAAGAAGATATTCTTATGAGCCTTTACCAATTTTTACAGAATTTATGTTAAATTTTTTTCCCACGTATACCATGTCCATTTATCATACATTATATGTTAAAACACACTAATCACATTGCTAACTTAAACTTTAAAATGAGATTGCATCCTCAGAGCTGGTAGTGGCTAGAAGCATCTACTGACAGGAGTATGGTCTGCTTTGTTTCCAGCTCTTGGAGTAAGAAAAATCCTATAACATTATCCAAATTCTACAGCAAAACTCAGTTTTGAAAGAAAAAAACAGAATACTAAGTATGAGTGTTATACATTATTCTGACAGAGCAGTCAGTGAAAAAATAAAATAGTAAACATAGAACAGTAGTATCCTCCAAAGGAAATAATATTTTAACCTTCCTTTAGATTTACTAATTCATGTCTTTGTCATTCAAGGCTTTACAATACCAGCCCTACCTGTTTAAATTACTCTTAATTTTATTAAATACAGATTCATTTGTCAGCACAGGATGAAACCAAATGTATTTTGGCACAAACCAGGATAAAATATTACAGCTCTCTAGAGAGTCAGACTGATATTTTCCAGCCTGAAGTGGACTGGGGTACCGATAGATATATGGTACAAGTATGGTGGTTTTCGTTGTTGCTGTTTTAGCTTTAATTTTAAAAGAGCAAATAAATTCAGAAATAACGACATTACATGTCAGCATGGTTAGCCATACTCTCCCACAATACTGTGAGTAACGACATTACATGTCAGCATGGTTAGCCATACTCTCCCACAATACTGTGAGTAACGACATTACATGTCAGCATGGTTAGCCATACTCTCCCACAATACTGTGAGTCCCAGGTATAGGAATGAGATATGAATGTGAAACTTAAATAAAATCATTTGCAGTTGTGTTCACTTCTATTGCAAACTTTAATTAATTAAAACACAGCCCTATTATTTTCAGCACAACATACACAAGTGGGTACAATTCACATGAAACATTTCTTCTGATTCTGCTGGCATCGAGATGTGCTGTTCATATGGTATTTGAACTACATACACTTACATCTGTCTGAAAGAAAACTTAAATTGAGTATCTACTCAACTGCTAGCTAGAAAAACAATCATGGCAATATTCAATTCAGATTTCATGATTAATGTATGTATGCATCACATCGCATATAAGAACATATTGATAGAACTGACAATGCATCTTGTTCAAAGCAAGTACAGAAAAAAGGTATGGCACTATTTAGAGAAGGCTACTTTTATATCTGACTGAACTGATATCATTTCTATCATCAGTTTTATAACAAGGAAACGTTTTGAAAAACAGATTAGGAAGCATATATTAAAAAGCTGGAAAAAGGTACCCTTATATCATCCAATTTAGATGCTGAATCTTAATGCTTCTTAGGCAAGTCTGTTGAAAGACTGTCTCCAAAGAAATATTCAAGCAGTGACTACAAAGCCTACTTTCCTCTTTTCCATGGCAGACAAATATTATCATGAAAGGCAGGGGAGCATCATTTATAATGTTTTTTAACATTCAACTATTCTTATAGTTCTTTTCTGAATCCTAATTCTCAATATCCTGCCTGATTTGTGAGTATTCTAATGGCACAGAGTATTGTGCTGGTGTTCTAAGAGAACAACTGTTGTACACTGAATTCAAGATTACTGCATTTCCTCACTAGCTGGCAATCTTTAAGGTCATAACCAACCCAAGGTTGACTGTAGTACTCTAAGCAATATTTAGATATATAACAAGGCCATTACACCAGTCCCATGATTCCATATATTCAGCTTTCTGTCAAGTGGGAGCTCTAAAACAACCAGGTAATGACTGGGTCACTACAACACGACTGCATTACTGCAACAACTCTCAAAATAATTACTGTTCATTTTTCTAATACTCGCAAATCCTTAACTTGTTCCAATGATGTATCTGGCATCAGCATTTCAGATCCCAGTGTCATACTACAAGCTTATTTAAGTAGTTTTTAAGCACTTTCCAATGTGGCAGTTTGCTCCTCTCTGATACAGCATGCTTCTTTCTTATCTTTACAATTTGAAACATATATGCCAAAGTTTATACGTATTTTGAGATATATGCACATGGACACACACACAGAGTAAATCCACTCAAGTTATGTGGCCTTGATTTACTAGTGCACAGCTAGTGACAATTTCTGAGATTAACAGCAGAATACACTATCTCTGTATACCCAGCATAAATGACAGGTCATTGATTTATAATCAAGTAGAAGGTTACTATTTTCCATCACATTCCATTTTTAACTGACAGTGTGACTAAAGTGGAAAATAAATGAAAACAAATATAGAATGTCTCATACTAATGGATGCAGTCTGTTTGAGCCTTCTGTTTCTATTCTGTTGCCAAAAGCCACAAAAAAATTCTTTAGTTGCCTTTTTTTTTTTTCTCCTTTCTCCATGAAGACAATATGGAACATATTTTAATAGTTTGACTGGCAAACTGATTCACTTATGTTTGAAAGTTTCCCTGCTTTTGTACATTTTGATGTGTTTTTTACTGGTTTTAATTATATCAGCTTTAATTTCAGCACTTCAACAGAAAATGGAGAAGGTACAATATGACTTTTGGAAGTACCCAGAAATCAGGAGGTTCCATTTGAGTCTCTTGGATCTGAACTTCAAATGCATTTCTATTGCATTCTCTACAGTTGTTTATCTCTTTCTCTCTCGTTAATTTATATTGATGATATTTATGCAATTGTCATGTCTTTTCTCACATCAGCTGAGACAGAAAGAAAAGAGAGAATAATACATTTTTAGACGGTAAAATTTATCTGAAATTATTTTCTAACACCACCTGTGGCTGTGTATTTCAAGCTTAGTAGCTTATTTTCTAACCTCTACAATTCTGCATTTCTGCGATTCTCTTATCATGTGTATGTTACTACCATTTTGAGCAAATTGCAAAATGCAAGGAGGCACCTTGCTCTCTAAATTGTTTTTAGCAGTTCCATTACATCTGTGAGGAGTGAAAATATCCAAAATACTCATGTTCAGAGGTCTGAATATCCCTTGATTGTTTGAGTGGATTGAGACTCCTTTAGAATCTTTACAGCACACAGCATTGCCAACCATTTCTTCTAATGGATGTTCTTTGCTCTGAAACACAGCTTTAAAGCAATCCTTCCCTTTTTCATTTTTTGTTCCTAACCCACTTTGGTTTTAATTCTATGGTACTTAACTTCATTCATCACTGTGTTCCACTGCTAGACTGATGCTGCTCTCACTACTTGACAACTCTACTACTTCACCTGGCAATTTTAATTAACTGTTCTCCCACCCCAAGAAATATCACACCCGTTTCACTTAAACAGTAATAATGTTGGTTTTTTTTTTTACATTAGCCTGTTATATTACAAATACACTGTTAAATAATTCTACCTACCCTGGACACCTGTTCTAATTAAACACCTTTGAACTCGACTCTACTCTCATTCTAGTTTAAATCAGAAGTAATTCTGCTGAACAATAAAATCATGTAATAAGCAGAACTAAGCCTCTCTACATATATATTATTTGCTGTCTGGTGTTGAGGAGCAATAGGGCTTGAAATGAACCAGCTGTCTTGGTAATTCCTGCACAAGCATTACTTGTACTGAATTCCACTGCCAAAATCCTTCATCTTCCTCAGATAATCTCAGAAACATCAAAATTCCATGTGTGTAGCTATAAATTACAAGATAGAGCACATACTCAGACAGAGAACTGCCTTATGTGATGGCCCTCAGGGTCACAGGTAGTACCTGTATGATATTTAAATTAAAAACAAAATAGTATCAACTTGAACTGGTTTTGCTAGTATTATTACACTAACTCATTTGTGCCAAAGTCTATGATGTTTTCAGATGATGCTGTTAACAAGGTGTTAAAGAGCCATTGCAAGCTGCGAACAAAAACTATTTTACAGTTCACAAGTTTTTAGAAGTATGCTTCACAAAACTAAACTTCTATATTCTGGCACTCATTAACAGCTATGACATTTCTATGAAAAAAAAACAGAATTCCCCAAGATGATCTAGCTAACTGTCTGCTTACTGTATTGCAATCCTTCAAGTATTCTCTGAATAGATGGGAGACTCACATATCAGCACCTCTTTTCTCAACTTGCTATTATCCTGATATCAGTATGGTATTTTGAAATTTACAAATGATGTCTGATGGCATCAGAAAATCCTATTACTTCCATGAGTATCTACATATGAAGATATTTTTAAAACATGCAATATTATTTGTGCTGCTGCTTGAGGTGAGAAAAAGAAATGGATTAGGAGTGTGACATTTTCTTGTCTGTTAATTCACACATATAGGTAGATTATTTTAAAGATAAACATTAGAAATAATTCTAAAAAAGCAGGCTTGTGATGAAATTTCTGTGCCAGAATATGAAAGAGAAACTAATTGTCACTGTGACTGTCAAATTAAGTTTTATAAACTACCAGTATGTTGTCTCATATTCTGCTTAAGATGACAGAGATTTGCTTATGTGTGTTGGTATTACATTCCTCATGATATCTTAGAAAAAAAATATTCTACGAAGTAAGTGCATAGCCATATCCATTGTTAAGAAAGCTAAGGTTTCTATTTTATTTTTATATTTTTTCCATTAGTGCATGAATGCATCCTCAGTCATCCCTCTTGCTTCCTTTCTCCCTTCCCTAATATCATAAAGTTGGTTCAATAAAGTGGTACCTACAGAATCTGCTAGGCTCCATAAAGTATTTCCTACCAGATCTTACTTCAGGTATGCAAGTGTGACCGCATGAACATTAATCCATGCTATAAGTGAAAGCAAAGTACTGTTAAAGGACGGGACAAAGTAATACATAAAAACAAAGGAGAGTAATTTTCCTTGAGATAAAAACATTAAGGAAAACTAGAAGAAAAATGTCAAGGGATCAAACTCAGGAAGAAACAAAAACATAGCATAAAAGATGAAATAGCAATAATAGATACTTATATTACAGTAACAGCAACAGAATTGTAGTTTTGATGTTAGCGTTTTGTTTAAACTTGGACTGTAGTTCCGAGTCATACTTCATTCTGCATCATCTGGAATTTGGAAAACTCTTCTTAAACATTTCAAAAATTATTTTAAGCTCTCAAAGAAAAATAAGATAGCTTAGGTCTCACCTTTTGCTCTGCTCTGTTGCTCCCAGAGAGACTCCATCTCCACCTGGAGCCCTTGCTGGTGTCCCAACTGTGGGGACCCGGTATTATGCATACCGAAGCACAGCACGTATCCTAAATTGTCTACCTAATTTCACCTTCAAAGGCATGACTGTGCAAAACAATAAATTCACTCCCATCTTCAAAGCTAAATGTATTTCTAAATACGTTCCTTTAAAAGAAAAATCACAAACCCAACTTTAAAGTACAAAGACTGCAGTGTAGCAAGAATGAGTAAAAGGCCATGGTTACACTGCAAAAGGCAAATAGTGGTCTATTAAAAGATGACAAATGGAAACAGCAGTGAGGGAGAGAAATGATTTCATAATTTGTTTGGGAAAACATTTGTTGCCAGAAAAAAATCACAATTTTTTGCTTTTAAAACTTCTGAGAGCAGTGGTACTTCTTCCCTCTCTAATTCTATTTTTATTTTTACTGCTGTTGCTATAGCTTCAAGCATATATAAACAAACCTGTATCTTTTCATATCTAACTGGCTTTAGAAAGAAACTATATTGCAGTATTTAACTGGACTTTTGTACAGGGCAGCATGCTGATCAAATGCAGCAGGCACCCCCTTTCAGGCAGCAGCCAGGAAGTGACCATAAGAAAAAGGCAAAGTTTAGCAGTTCTTTATTGCCAAGAAGAGGTTGCTGCACGTCAGAAAAATCTGTTGTCTCATCTGTGCGCTAGCTTAAAGGCCTGTTCCAGTTATCTACACTAATATCTAAATATTTCTTTTAACCACAATGCTGACCAAGAGCTCTGGTGGGAGTAGTGCCATGTCAAAATTAATCAGGTTCCTAAAATTTGTTTTGAATCTGCTGTCTCATTTATTCCCCTGGTTCCTTGAGCAAGTAAATGAAAGCAATTGAGCAACAGTTCCAGAAATAAAATGCCATCATAGTTTTCTAAAATTATTTTTCCTCTCAATGCCAATTTTTTCAGTGCCTTTTCATCCTGAAGTCTCTCTAGGACTTTGACCATATTTTTAACAGCTCTGCAGTGTTTCTGTTTCTGCTACGTGCCATTTGTCAAGGTGGCCAGTAACAACCAGAACTTAACATAAATCAATTGTAAGACTGCACTAATAAAATGATTTTGTAATATTTACAGACTATTCACTTTACCATTCCTAATTTTTTGTTTGCTTTTATAACTACTGCATCTATATACCATTTCCCTGAGTTCTTCATAGTGATACTTCAGGCTTGGTTCTTGGTAGAACATACAAACACTATTCATTATACCATGCATTACTTTGTTTTACAATTTTAAGACAGGCGAAGCAGATTAGCATGTGACAGAAGGACTGCAGTAGTTAAAAAGGTATGGATTGGTTTCTTAAGCTGTAACATCCTTTTTTCTCCCCTCATCCAGAAATTTCATCTAATTTTCATCTATGCAAAATTTTAGCAAAATTTTTTTCTGAGATTCCCAGAGACAGACTCTACAGTGCATGCATTGTGCGGATGGTCTGTATATGTGCAATAAACTCACAGTTTCACTGAAATAACCATACAGATATTGCTTGAATTGAGATAGCAGATTGCACAAATGAAGGAAAGTTTAGATCAAGCCTTAAATATAGGATTATAAATAAATTATTATTATTATTATTACTACTACTACTATTAACAGACTCTGCAGAATGGTTTTAGGAAAAGTCATAGTGTAAGTGTCCCAACATTTTGGCTAAACTATAAAATGACAAAATTTTTTAGGCAATAAGTATCTGATATAGAATACGTTGTCATCTGTCAAAGGAGCCATTATCTGTAAGTTTAATACTGTTGTTCTCTACTAGGAGACTACAGCAATTTTATAGAAAGCATAGTTTTGATGATCTGGACACATGAAATAGTTCTTAATGTTTTATTTTAAATGAAAAAGAAATATAAAAACGGAACACAAACATTTAGTAACTCATGATATGCCCTTACTTTATCAGAAAGTATGTTGAATTATTTGGTTTCCAAAAGCAGTAGTACATTTTCCAAGGTAGAACATCAATATTTGTACACAAACCGCACTATGATAAAAACATTTCCAGCTGTAATTTATTTTTAACCACAGGAAATATTAGAAGTACTGTTTTACTAAAATGGAATTAGTGGAATGATTTCTTTTCACTGAACACAGCTTTCCCTACTCAATTTCAAACACTTAGCAGCTTTTTCACCACAGAGCTGATAAACACACAACCTACAAAGAAAGACAGGTACATGAAATGAAATGCATTATTACTGACGCTAGTCAGTAATACGAGTACCTAAGTTTAATCAGTTCCAAATCCACAAGAAAATATTTAAACCTCTCACAATCATCACCACTTTATTCTTTTCCATTATAGCAGGGTTTTGCAGTAACACCAAAGGACAAAAAAAAAAAAATCCCAAATTAGGCACTAATTGATTATATAATATTTACTGCAAGCATTTTATAGTTGATAATGTATTCTACTACAGTAAGCTCAAAACTGATACTTACAGCTGCTTCATAAACCACTACAAAAAAAAAGTGCAAGCTTTCCTTTAGATAGGCAAAAGTAAGAAGGGATATTGACAAGTTCTTGAACCCATTTTACATGTATTTTCTGATAAAGGAACACTGAAAGATTTTACTTCTATTACTTTCTGTTATTACAAGGTTTAAATGAAAGTCTACAGTGAATCTTATTGCTATGAAGTAAAATTATGAATTCATATCCAAGGAAAACAACCTTTTATAAGCACCATTTTCACCAACCCTAGTTTTATCAAAAGAGCAATCATTTTACTTGTCAGATTTTCAGGAAAGTTGTGAAGGAAAATAAAAAAAAAAAAGAATCAGAAACCATTTGATTAATGGGACTCTGCATTAGTAGCAAGCTCTACACTTTCTAACAGTAATGCTTTTCTAGATCAGACTTCACATTCCTATTTTTTGAAGAAAAGTATCTTAATTTATTGCCATTTAAGAAGTGGTTCAGCTGAGTGTGTGCCTTCAGTGGCTGCCAGCAAGATGTTAGAAAAAAACCTAATTCCTAGTTTGTAATCTTGTTGCAGAAGTGGAAAGTAGGACACTCCTGATCACTGAAAACTTCATCGTTCTGACTGATTATCTAATGCCCCCACAGCCTTCTGAGAATCTGAACAAGATTAAAGGAGCAGGTACAACATGAATAGGCTTAGGACTTAATAAATTCAAGTCCATCTGCATCATTCTGGAGACAGACTCTGTATTTTCCTTAAAAATAAGTGTATCACAGATTTTGAAAGGGAAAAATTTTGTGAGAATGTGTTCTACTTGTGATGAAAACAAGTTCTGTTTACACCTCCTTTATTTCAAGTTCACTTTGATCTCCTACAAAGCATACTTTATTTTACATTTGTAGAGAGCTGTTTTGTTTGTCCTTAAGCACAATCATTTTCAAGTTTTGAAGTTTGGCTCAAGAAAGCATAAATACTTTATGGCTAAGTTGCAACCTTAATAAACAGTAATGCTATTACGGTAAATATTGGTAAGGCAGTGTACATTATTGAAATCTCCAAACATATCTTTTGTTCATGTTAACAGAATTTACTTATAAATGGAGAATACCATTAAAGGGTACTGTTTTCCTCTGTGTATCCCTAAGTCCCATCAAACCACAGAAAGAGAAGTCCCGCACAACATATGCAAAACATCATGCACAGTGTTAGAGCCTCTTTTTCCATTCCAAAGCAAAGAAGTAGCTAGTAACTAAGAAGCTTAATTTTTTTCCTTTAATGAATTAAATGATGGAGCATATAAAAATCTCCAAAATATTCATATTTTCACCTCTTTTTTAAGAACACAAAGTCCAAATTATTTTCTCTTTTTAGTACTTTGTAGAGTGTCGGTATGATCATATGACCACAATGGCATAGCCACACAATTATTGGACTAATCAAAGCTATATAATGTTAGCATTGTGAAAGAAGAAGTGTTGCTCATTAACCCATTACAAAAGAATTACTGTAAATTCATCCTACGTGCAGCATCACTTCCTGAGCAAACAAACACACATAATGCAACAAGCTTGAAACACTGCCAAGCTGGCAGACTGGCAACTCGAATTATGCAAAGAAACAGAAAACCTTCAGTAGATTCAACAGAGCTTGGAGCATAAGAATGATTAAGTGTTTCTGTGTACAACCACAAATCACAGTAATGAATCAGACTAAAATTTCCAATAAGAGACTTAACTGCACCAGCTGGCTTTCTTCAGCAACATTATAATGTAAAATGATGACATCCTAAAAGTGTTACAGCTTTTGCACAATGTGCCTAAAGCAAATCCTTTGCTTTGCTTCAGGTTTTTTCAGACCATTTTTGTAGTCATAACAAAATGCTGCAGCTACAAGGCTGTACGGATCCTTATTCTATGTTATGCTTTTTTGTGTATTTTTACTTTCTTTTTTTCTATTTTTTTTTCCAAATTAAATGAGAGCTGAACAGCTTCAAGTTGTAGTTAGAAAAAATAAATTTTAAAATAATTATTTTAATATATTTTTAATAATTATTATTTTAAGTCATATTTAAACCCTCCTCATCAGTATCTTCCTCGTGAGTCCTAACATACTCTATCAGAGCTGCTTGGATTACTTGAAACAACTACAGATTTGAATTACAGCTATTTTTTTTTTTAATCCCAAACTTTGTAAATCTAAATTCAAACCTCCCTTTTTTAAAATTCATATCTAACAGGAACTGTTAGGGGCTAACAAAAGCATCAGCACATATGAATGAAAAAGCAAGAAGTATTACTTCTTCAGAGAAGCTCTGAACAAATATTCTCTTCATCATTTAATGCACTTACAGTTTTATGAGGGGACAGAAAACATCTCCAGGGAGAATATTAACTGCAAGAATACCAGAGTCATTATACACAACTCAAATACTGCAACTGTTATATAAAACATGGTGTACTGATCTTCAGGAGCACCGGTATTTTCAAAAAGATGGATTCTCATCTGCCAAATTTAACCTTTAAACAATTCTTCTACTTTAAAAAATTGGCACTTGTGTAAACTGTTATCTCCTCATTTGTAAAATGAGACTCATCATAAAACAAATCCCAAGCACAGTGCTCTGGAAACCTGCAATACATATGTACATATGGCATAAAGAGAAAAATGTGTATGTGAGTGTAGATTTACTAATACGCACATGCACGCATGTGCATGTCTGTGTGCATATGCATGCCTGTGAGCATGCACATTCTTACAAAATGAGTTTCTCTCCTACTTAGACTTGCTTATTTTTTATGCCTGGGACAGAATCTTTTCAGCCATGCAGCACCACAATGTGGAAACAGAAGTTCCACTTTCGCAACAGAATCAATGTTACGGTTCTGTAGCACTTGAAATTTACTCTGGGCTTCTGTCACACCATTCATCACAGGGAAAGGTTAACCAATCTCATGCTTCAGGGCCCAACACTCATCACTTCTAAGATGAGAAAGAACGTTTTTCCTCATGTTATAACATTACGGTGAACACAGCCAGGGAAGATGAACTTCTGGTGATCCAACTCATATAAAGAAGTAGTTAGATTGAATTTTGATCTTCCCCATTTCCAATATTCTTCAAAAATACTATAAGAGGGCAGGAGTCCAAGGCAAGATAATGAACTTGAACTGAATCAGCACTTGGAAATGCCATTTACGTCAAAAGCCTAAAGGAAGTTGTAATAAGATTAAGCATTAGCACAAAATCCATCAGACTGCCCAACTGACTTGACTCAGTAAACTGGATTAAGTGATAAAAAATTTTTTAACACTATTAGCTTCTCTGAGTCTATAATAAAGTGATGTTCTTGAATATGTGTTAATAGTGAAAGCATGTGCGAAGCACCACATCAACAGATAGGTATTTAAGAAACCTTCTGCTAATCACTACATGCAGGTCCTACTTTCCAAAAGCTTGTGGACAGGGAACAATTCTCCCTAAAGCTAACTTCACTGTGTAGAATTCTTAGGTAACACTGGGGGAAGTATTTGACCCAAATAGTACCCATCACTCTCTCCTTAAGTTTTGAAACAATTAATTCTGTATCATCATGCCCTCTATACTGCTCATCTCCTGTCAAGAACCAAATTTTACAGAGGTCCAGTCTGCAGACTTCTCTGAAATATGCCTAGTGGAAAGCTGTAATTCAAGAAGAGCAGTTATAATTTTTTTGGCTTAGCTTTTTTAAATGCTTACTTGTTAGGACTCTATCCATGACTAGTGAATTGCCAGTACTCTTGGCTATAAACCAATCAAGCTTTAAAAACAACTTGAACTGAAAGATCAGAATCTATCAGTACGTTAATATTTGTTGGTTATCTGTTACTCATAAAAAGATCCAAGAAACTGCACACCCTTATGATAAGGCAATCCTAGTTGTCTTAAGCACACCTTCCCTATTTTATTAAAATGACATACACAGAGGCTGCTACCATAAGGAGGCAAGTAAACAAAAAAAAAAAAAAAAAAAAGGAAAAACAAGCCAAAGAATGGACTGTAAATGAGTATAAGGCATAATATGCAAACAGAGAGAAAAATCAATCATAAATAAATGTGCTGCTCAAGGAAAGATCCCTTATTTCTAAGTATTTCTCTAGAGACTTCCTATACATAATAAGTAGAATAAAATAACTGAGACTAGAATACCAAAACTGTGTTACAATTGTTTCCTACTCTTGAAATCTAAGAAGCAATAGGCAAGAAATCTAATGGAAAGAAAGTTCGTAAATAATAGCTTTGGATTGTTTTGTGTTTTAGTTCCATCTTGACATGTCATGGATATAACACTGTAGAGACAAGCATGATCTGTTTCTCCTATTGCATGGAACCGTTGTGATGATTTCCATGTATAGCAAACTCATAAAAAGCACTGTAGAACCTTCATAATCGGAGGTGTAGAGGGACGCATAAGGCATGGTTGGGAATTCAGACAGCTAATACATCTACATTTCTCTAGCAAAATAGCACATATATTTAATACACTGATAAATTGCACGTACTCCCAAATTGAGAGATTAAATGTATCCAGTCAATTTTACAGAGCACATTCCTTACGTAGGAAGAGAAAGAGACTGTTTTATCAGATTCCATTAGGATCACTCAGTGCAAAGATAGTCACCAAGTTCTAACACATCAAAGACACTCAATTACTAGAAAAATATTTTTGGACCAAAACTGTCTTGCAATTCTCTGCATTTCCAAAGGTACACAAATTGCGTTTGTAAATATTATTCAGTAAGTCATCACTTCACCAGTTTCCTGTACTACACAGTGTAATCTTGGAATGGGCTGTGCAATGATTAGGTCTCAAGTGAATTAACCTCACTTGTACATTGTCTTTTGTAGCTTATTTGAGATAAAAGCAGATAAACATTTGAGGAGAACAGGTATTTCCTCTCTTTTTTCTTTCATTAGGGCTTTAACATTTTGACAGACATTCAGTACCAAAAAAGAATTTCAGCAAAAGAAATTCAGTAAAATTTGAAACTACAGGTGCTACACTCTTGCTCTTTACCTGCAGCTAACTTGTCTGCTTAGAACCTTACTTATACACTGCTTAGTTTAGTACAGTACCCTATGATTCACAGGATATTATTCTTGGAGAAAATTACATGACGTTATAAAAGTCTTTTTCAAATATAAGATGAAGTTAACAGACTATTAATCAGGACCAGCGAAGCTATGATATATGCTGCTGCAGTAGCTTTTCAGCTTTTCTGAGCCTGATTAGGTATCAGCTTTCCAAGGACTTAGTGCATTCCTGCATGTTGCAATATCATTACAAACTCTTTCTTTCTTTGCTCAATGGGGCATCCTCAAGTACATGAAGATTTAAGGATTTATCTTTACCACCTGTTCCTCTGAGTAAATAGATAACACATATTCCACTGTAGGTATTCTGAAATATCCATTACCACCTACTGCCCTCCTACTTTCACTCATTCCTTTTTTATTTCCTGCCCAACTCCCTTTTGGTTGAATATTTAAATAACTTGTTTCCTCTTCTCTAAGGTTACAGTGCTTAACTCCAGCCATTCTCAGTACAATAGATTCAAATAATTAAATCTCTGTAAATTGAAGTAATTGAAAACTAAAATGAGTAAGCAAATTTCTACTAGCATTATGAATATCCTGCTTGTAACCATAACATTCTCATCACTGTATTCTCAGTATTGGCAATATTGCATTCGGATATTCTATAAGCTGTATTTCTAACTGCATGAGGTACATTCCTAAGCATTTCATTATTGCAGACATTTTTTTTCCCCTCCCATAAAGCTTATCATTTGACCAATAAAGATAAGTGTGAAATTAAAAAGGGATGATAAAACATCACTTAGGCAAAAAGGAAAAAGCTAATGTCAATCTCCAGCAATTCGAAGAATGAATGAAAAACTCTATTTCATATCTGATTCTGAATTATTTGCTTATCATGCATTCTAGTGCAGGCAGCTACCCCCTTCCTACAGCAATTCACATGGAAGTATATGAATGAATAATATTAACATATACCCTGTATGTTCTCCCCTTTGAAATATTTCCCTTTTTTTTTTTATTCCCATAGTACACAGCCAAGCCCATGTAACACCACTTCCAATACAGTTATAACCAGCAGACATGGAAATAGAATTACATGCTATCAGCAAACACCTGGCAACTCTAATCATGCCTCGATAATATCTAAAGCCTTGATATTCCAAGCTACTCTCATAATGAATGGTATACAGCACTTATTTTGACCTTTTCGCCAAAACTGTTCAGTCTTCACAGTAGAGTACATAAAGAAAGTTTTTGCATCAGATGATGTTGTACTGTGGAATCTCACTAGAAGAGGATTTGCCATCTTCGTGAAAACAAGATCTACATGCAGTAACTCAGAACTGAGGGGAAACCATGATCTCTGCTGCCATGGAATGAATAGAAAACCTAGGCTTGCCCAATACACTACACCATGAAAAGGACAGTGAGATGCAGTGGTTGGTTTTGAAACGCTACAAAGGCAATCACGTCTCAACAAATGTCTACCCCTCACACCAGTTAAGTAAAGTGAATTGTGTAGGCCCATACTGAGGCTTTTTGAACACATAGCCAAGAAAGTAGAGGATGAAAGCCTGTAGAAAAATACTGCTGTGAGCTGCAAGGTCAGAACTGGAATTTGAGAACTAGCACATTTCTGAACTTTGTGGAGAAGACTATTCAATTCCAGTTTGTATATCAAAGTTTCACTAATTTAAAATATTTTCCCTTCAAATATTTGTCCTTTTGCTCAGTTTATGAAAAAAGTATTTTTTTGCCAGCCTTACTATAAATAATATATTTAATGTCTTGATTTGTCATTAAGAATAATTAAACTTCAGTTACAAATAAGTTAAACTATGAAATTGTAATACTTGCACTTAATTTTTGTGGCATTTCATTAAAATGATTATTAAATATTTTACAATATGCTTGAAGTATTCTTCCCTCATTTGAATGAAATATAAATGAAGATTATATAAAGCATAAAGATGAGCAATTTTCAAAGTAAAATATAGGCATTTGATTTAAAAAATAGTTCCCCCAACACTCTTCCTGTGATTAAATACTCATCACAATAAGGAATAAGTATATGCATATATGCTATTGTAATAATCAAATAACAAGAAATCTAGAAGAACTCTATGGGAAGAAAGAGTAAGCCTTATTCATCTGGCACAAGGTTCTCAGCATTTTCCTGATTGCTTCATTCCCTTTGAGATACTGCAGCAATAAAACCACTGTCATGTCAAACCAGGTAATGTTCAACAGCCTCTACCAGAAAAAAAGCTTTTCAACACCCCATATACATATCAATCCTAAAATTTCTTGAGCAGTTTAAACTGTTTAAATAAGATCAGAACAGAAGTTGAATATTCTGGTACTGTGGAAAGAAAAATATCTCATCTTAGGCACCTTCAATAAACAAACTTTTCTTTTTAAAAATACCTTGTGGAAAATTTAATATGGTAAATCTGATAAAAACATTGAACTGCAGAAAAAGAAATTATCTCTTCAACAACTGATAACAAACTTTGAAACTGAAGTAAAGCAGCATAGCAATATAATTCAGAATGCCATGATAATCTCCTGATCTCAGCAGAGCTTGTGACTTAAGAAGACATATTCTAAAGGGGTGCGTGCTTCTGGATTAACAATACTAATTCAGTCACAGCAGCCATTCACTCAAAAAATCACTTACCGCCACTTAAGAGAGTGGAGGGGAGCAATAAATTTCTACATGTTCAGACCTAAAAGATGGTTTGGAGGAAGAGCAGAAGCAAGGACAGGTAGCCTGGGAGGAATACAGAGAAATTGTCCAAGCAGACAGGAAAGCTACAGCTCTGTAGACATAAATCTGGCTAGGGATGTGAAGGACAACATGAAAAGCTTATCTGTGACTGTCAGTGCGATGAAAGGAAGAGTAGGGAGAATGTGAGCCCTCTCCAGAAGGGAGATCTGATTGGTTGGGATGTGGAGAAGGCTAATGTACTCAGCAACTTTTTTTGCCTTAGTTTTCACCAGGAATTGCTCTAGCTACACCACGGTAGGCTAGAGCAGGGTCTGGGAAAAATGAAGAACCATCCACTGTAGATCAAGTTTGAGACCTTCTAAGGAACTGGAAGATGCACAAGTCCATGGTATCCGATGAGATGCATTCAAGGGTCCTGAGGGAACTGGCAGATGTCTCTGCCTATGCTATTATCTCAAAGAGTGAAAAAAGTTTTATACATAAATGTCTTAACAAGGTAATATTGCTGCTTGGAAGCAGTGCTTCTAATAATAGGGAAGTCGGAGAATTTCAACTAGATAACTTTCCAGAACAATCTATTTTGCTATACCAGCACATCTTAGGCCTCTCTCCCAAAGTAGCTCAAACGTGCTTATAAATCTTTCAATTGTCTTGGAGGAATACAGTCTCCTCTTTACTGACTGTCTCTTGAACATAACCTTTGCCACTCTATCAGTTTGCATATTTAAAACTAATTTTCCTGCACAGATGTGTCTTGAGCATAATCTCTGGAACATCTACAAATCTACACAACAAATATAGCCAAATACGTCCAATTGGCTAATACTTTACAAGGAGCTCTCAGCAATCCATAAAAAAGGTCTCAATTATTTTCCAGAAGTCTCCGCCTATATTTTTTTTGTTTCAATTAAAAAAAAATCAGAAATTATTGAAATTACCAGGTCTTTGAAGAATACTACAAGCACAAACACATGGAGGAAGTGAAAAAGGAAAATTATTGAGGTGATTTTTTGTAAATGTTTCACCATATAACAATCACACACAGCTGATATATTAGAAATTGATACAAGTAGATAATACAAATTGGTAGCTGATAACATATTTTTTTCCTCATTTAATTTTTACCAGGACACATAACTGAGTAGACCAGTCCTTTAGGAACTTAGAAAAACAGATGGCTATGTTGAAAATCAATTTGCACATTATAGGTTTTAGTGAAGGAATATAACCTTGGGCTAAAGCAGCTAACAGACGAAGAGAGACCAGCAGACAGGACTACCTGTGAATATGCTATTCATATACGTACCTACACAAAGGTCAAAGACTGCATGAAGAAAACCTCATTAGAAAGAAAGCACAAAGCAATTGATTTCTCCTTGAGCTTAACAGTCTGGGGGAACAGTGATATCTATGTTTGTAGACCTGTGTCCTGGCTCAGCACAAGTAGGCAGCAAATTGCTTAATCTAGCTTACAAGACTACATTTGCAGATCTTATTTTTCCCGTTATGACTTAGTACTATATTCAGAGAGGCTTTGCCCCTTAAGATATTAAGATACCTTTCAAAAAAAGTGCCAGGAACTCTGGGGTGAATAATATAGGTATGAAGGCAGATGTCAGTGCATTTATTAATTCAACCATCATATCCGTTTTCATCTAATCTAAAAGGTTTTTGGTCTTTACCTACTGCGTGTATTCATAAAATTAAGATATCATTTTTTTCACTGTTTTCAACAGTGTGTATAAAATCTCAGAAATTTTGAACAATTGCGTTCTCACAATCAATGCTGATGTACTCCCAAAAGTTCATGAGTAGTTGAAATTAACATACCTTGCTTTATCTGAAAATAATTCTTTCAACTTATTATATATAACATTTCATTAAACCAAAATGACTAGCTGCACCCTGAGATTATTTGATATAAAGAGAATCTTCTATGAATAAGTTTTTGTTAATTAACTGCAGCTGCAGATCTAGATAAGCTTCTCCTTTCACTATGTACTACTCTGCTTGTTTAAAAAGATACGGATAGATGTATTTAGAATCATAGAATCATAGAATTAGCTAGGTTGGAAAAGACCTACAAGATCATCCAGTCCAACCATCCACCTACCACCAATAACCCCACTAAACCATGTCTCTCAACGCTATATCTAAATGTTTCTTGAACACCTCCAGGGANATCATCCAGTCCAACCATCCACCTACCACCAATAACCCCACTAAACCATGTCTCTCAACGCTATATCTAAATGTTTCTTGAACACCTCCAGGGACAGTGACTCAACCACCTCCCTGGGCAGCCCATTCCAGCGCCTGACCACTCTTTCAGAAAAGTAGTGTTTCCTAATGTCCAGCCTAAATCTCCCCTGGTGCAACTTGAGCCCATAAATTTATTTATTATTTAAATGTAACTAGATGCTAGGAAGAACATTCTTTGTATCATTTGTTAACCGGTACTGGCTCTCTAAAAAGCTTGAAATTATCATTTTACATTACACAATACTGTTTCCTTACTCTTTTCAGCCCCTACTGAGCGAGAAACTTGATCAAATTCTGAGTTCAATCATGTTACTGAAGTTTAGTGGGGCTCTATCCTTTCTACCATGCTAGGTTTCCCACAGTGAAATGCAACAAATTGAGAAACTCCAAGTCAAAAATGCAATTTGATTCCAGCTCCTGAGCAGACAATAATCTCATGATTCAACTAAGGGTAAGGTTCATGCCCCCTGCTTACACACTGTCTTCCCCAAATAAAGCCACAGAAGTGTATTAACATTTTGCTACACTGAGACCTATGTAACTAGAGGACCTGGAATTGTTTCCAAGAAAAAAATAAATTAAAACAGTTAAGAATAAAAATACTCTAGATTCCGATTCTGTATAATGTTTTTCTATGTTTGCTTGTTATAGTCAACTAGTCCAACACAAGAAAAATAAAAAGGGGTACAAAGAAGCCGAAAAGAACAAAGAAAAAATGTTACACTACATAACATGCAGTTTAAAGACCTCTAGTTTCATACACAGAGTGACGAATGTATAGCAGCAGTATATTATCACAATCATTAGATTTGTTTGGTACTAATACAGTTGGTATTTCCTTAAATGCAGTTGTATCATCAGCTTATGTTTTTAAAATATGTACGCCCTCTACCTTAACAGCCTATTAAAAAAATCAAATATTAAACAGTCTAATCAAATTATGTATGCAAAATTACTTCTAAAATTCACTGCTTATATGTTGTTATATAACTAAACTAATTATAGTATACTTATGGTTTACAGTCAGTCACGAACACTATTGAAAATGTCTATAGGATTAACTTTTAAAGTATTTACCTGTGTGTAAGCCTTCGGTGACTAATGCAAACAGCAGTTTGTTGATCCTGTGCAACACAGACCTTATGACGACTACATTTCATCTTTAAACATGGGTCTTTAGCCGGATCTAAAGCTAAAAATAATTTTAAAAAATTGTTAACAATTATCTAGAAACATGCAATTAAAAAAAAGAAACACATCACACACAAAACCCACCAAGTATGGCGTGGGAGGGTTGTCCTGTCATTTTTACAGCTCACTGAAATGAAAGGCTCTGATTTCCATCAGCATAAAACACAGGATATTCAATAATAAGGTAAAACAAAGTTGTATAAAGTTCCTTACCAAGGAAAATGGATCTTCACAAAACACATATATTTATGTATACCTTCATATGTTAACATTGTTACTTATTTATAAAAATACTAAGTACACCATCCAACTCTCTCCTGGTCAGCATTTGTAATGAAGGCAGTTGAGGGTAAAACACTCTTGATATTATAATTTGTTGAAGACTTAAGAATCCTGCACAACCGTTATGTCATTCAAAGCCATAACTTTTTCCGAAGGAAACACTTTTGAACTGGATTCTGCTGCCTACAGTTCTCCATTTCAGAGATGTCACTTCTGAACAGAATTAGGTTTGTCATTTTTAAAGCTCCAAATCTGTAACATATCTGAAAACACTATAAACCAATATGCCAAAAACTAACTTAAAAGTCAGGCAACCAGCATTTATCAGGAGTTTGGAACATTTGTTCATTCAGATGTTGGCTGCCATATCTCCTACATGCAAAGTCTTTGTAAAAGCTGTACATCAGAATTGTAGTAAAAAAGCATCTCTCTCAGTCCTTTATATGTCATTGTGACTATGAAATATTATCACATACTAAGCAACACCGCACTCTCGCATTAATCATTCTTAGTAGATCGTAGTCGTTTATTAATTGCCACACATGCACACACATTGTTTTCAATGAGCTGATAATAATTCTCACACAGCAATCAAATTGCTTAAAAAGTATGAAATGTTCCCATTGTACAGATGGTGAATGAGCAATGAGCCCAAAGCCATAGTATTAGAAGGCTGGTTCCCTCTTCCTATTTGTTTCATTCTATAAAGATTTCTTCACTTTTTGATATTCAATGTGTTTGATGAAACTAATCTCAAAACAACATTAGTGTACATTGTTTCAGACAGAGAACAATCATACCAGGAGGGGCCTAAGTGAGGTCTTATCAATTTTTATTGGCATCCAACCTGTTGTTCCCAGTGGATAATCCTGGTATCTTAAATCAGTCCTTTCAGACTAGTAATAAAACAGACAAATATTAATGTCATCAAATGATAATTTCATTGACTGTTATTAAATTGCGTGAGATGACACTAACATCCTAGAAATCCAGGTAACAATAGCAAAAGTGATCATCAAAAGTGATTATCAGTTATTGTAACATTTGCAACCTATTTCAGATGATTCAGAAAACCAGATTCAAATTGAGATAGGTCATACATTTATCCTGATTACATCTTTTAAGTTTCAAATGAAGAGTTGTAAATCAGGACTGTGGATCTTCTAAACCTAGTCTGTATCCATTAAATAGCATGCAAATTAGAATACTATATCTGAATTCTATTTTGTGTTTACAGAACATGATTTTATTATGATCTTGTAAAAGATTGCTAACTACAAGAGTAAATCTGATAAACTCATTCTGTGGGCAAATTTGTGTGCTTCTATGCGTGTAGGCTTAGGCATCTTTGCATTTAATTCTTTTTCCTGCTTGCTAGCAATGATAAAGGAACCTCAATTTTTTGTTGTGCTCCTCTAGGCATGCACATCCAGTAATAGCTCACTGTCTGTAATTAGAATTTAGTTGAAAAATAAAAACATAGGTTTCCAAATATCTTTCATGCTTTCACACCAAGGACAGCTGCAGGGAAAGGGCTATTTTTTGTTAGTAAATCAACCAATGTGGTTAGATACATGTAGGAAATAGAAATATATTACTTCAGTACAGCTACTTTTTTTTTAAGAGGATTTTCATTTCAAGAAGTTGTCTAGATTGCCTAGTAACACACACCCTAAAAACAGGTTCATTTCTTGAATATAACCAAGAGTTGGCAGGGTCATGGAAACACATTCTATATGTATTCTGCATTTGTTTCAAACAATGTAAATAATTTCAAATAGTTCAATAATGCTATTAAAGCTGTTCACCTTCAAGTCCCTTCAAGCATGTGTCTTCTTACTGTCTATGGAAATAATATGCATATATACAACTATCAGATTTTATCAGACGTATAATCAGAGAACAAATTAATACTTTATTTTGAAAAATACATAATTAAAATGTTAAAATCTTTTCTCAACTATATTTCTCCTTTTATGTATTTTTATACACCATTTCATTTTGAACAGAAATATATTTCTACACACATAGATCGCTCTGAAAGTAATGCTGCCTATTTATTTCCATGGAAAGTACAACAGATATGAACATCACAATAATACTGTCTGGTAGAACAAATTCTCAGCTACAAAACACTGCCTTTCAACATAGTCACCACCATTAGCTATGCATTTTCACCACAACAAACAAGAGCATACCACACTTGTAACAATCTGCACCAGTGGAGGTGACCCACTGTCCCTGTCACCACGGCCGAAATGCACCACCCACCACCTCACTGTGCTCACATCCACTGTTTGGTCTCCATAAACTTTCAGCAAGTGTCAGTGAATGGCAATGGGTTTCTTTTTTTTACCACATGGAGGAATTCCATGTTGCACCTTTGCTTCATATGCGCTTCCATGTCAAATGTCAATTTGTCAGACTGCCCCTCTGCTGCCATCTGTCTCACAGAAACAAAATGAACAGAATATTGGTGGGAAGGTTCAGCCTCTACTGTTATACCACCAACATCCACCTCCGGTGTCATGAGCCAACATAAAACCAGAGGCATTGCTTTTAGCCCTCATATTTTCCTAATGTTTCTTCATAACTTTTTACTTTTGAACCTCCATCATACACCTCTAGTAGATGCATAAACAGTGAAAGTCTTTGCCTTCTTTTTTTTTTTTCTTTTTCCAATACTACATACTGTTGTCAATTCTGTACTACAAAACAAAAAGGATGTAAATTTTATATCATTTATTTTGCACTATCACAATTTTTGCGTTTAACATACTTTTTAAAAATGAAAAACTCATGACTAGCATTAGTAATTTTCACAGATGTGAAGGGATTAAAATAAATCAGAAGTTTATAAAAACAAGGGAACTTTAGTTTTTAAGAATTAATAAAACCAACTCTATTACTTCATGCCTGGACCTGATGAAGCACACATATGGATAATTTTCATGCAAACTGTAAAGCAAATTCTACACCACAAGGAAAAAAAAGAGTTCCTAAATCCACAGTCTGAAGTCTTTCATGCTCTGGAAGAACTAGACTGTCCCTACACCGCAGGGACAGATTTGACTGAGTCCTGTTTCCAGGGAAAGTATAATTGATATAAATTAAGTCTTTAACTTAACTCAGGAAACCTAACTCAGAAAAGACAACCTAACTCAGGAAAGATACAGAACTGAGTCTAATTCTTCTCTGTATCTTCTAGAAAACTTTGATCAAACTAGCCTGCTTTACCCTCATTCTGAACATGCAGTCATTCACTGACAACAAATCACACTGCTTTCTCTTTCTGCTAAAATAAGCAGCTACGAAACAGTACTACATTCATACTGGAAACTGGCCTGCAAGAAGTCATTTAGTGCCTATAACGTATCAGCTGATTTCCTAGAAAGTCAGATTCAACCAACTTCAAAAGACAGAGGTCTGATCTTAGCTTTGTTAACTTGATAACATTCAACTCTATTTAGATTGTAATATACAGAAAAAAACGCACTTGCTATAGGTTACTTAGGCCAGGCTGGATAGAGCTTTGAGTAACCTAGAGGAAGGAATCCCTACCTATAGCAAGGGGGTTGGAACTAGATAATCTTCAGGGTCCCTTCCAACCCAAACCATTCTATAATTCTATATACATATTTAACACATACTTCCCTAGTATGTAACAAAAAGTGTAGTATGACTTAAATTACATTAGGTAGTCACAAA
Organism: Numida meleagris; assembly: GCF_002078875.1. Taxonomy (NCBI): domain Eukaryota; kingdom Metazoa; phylum Chordata; class Aves; order Galliformes; family Numididae; genus Numida; species Numida meleagris. Next base: position 29,132,685 of record NC_034412.1, on the reverse strand, counting down.
AAGAATTATTAAGTAAAAAATGATTTTTATGATCTAATATTTAAGAACTTGCATTGCTAATTAAAAATAATTTTGCACATTCAGAATGGAATTAGGCTCACTTGGTGACTTTCTACAGATGGATATAGATTTGTTATCTTCACATCTTAAGGAAACAATTAATACTCATAAAAATTGATTAAATTATTACTAATGGATCTATTTCTTTATCATTCAAATTTGGAACAGCAATGCAGGAAAGCTTCTCATAATCTTTTCTTAAAGTCAATTTACAGCTAGCACTCCCGGAAACAGACATTAGCCAGATCATTTTTAATAGGAATGTAATAGGAAATCGAGTGAAAGCAAGACAACACAGTAATCCTCTTGACAGAATCTCTGCAGTAGAAATCACAGTAAAGGACGAGTATTTTAAGTTTTCCATACCCAGAAAAAACAAATGGGGAAAAAAGGTTAAAGAACAGAATTTTCAGACTTAAATTCTGTTCTCCTCTAAAGTTCAAGATTCATATCTGATGAGTAGGAAAAAAACTGGACTTTTTGCTCAGCTACACTTACCAAAACCTAAGATATGTTTTGAGCATCTGCTGTGTGGTTTAATTCCTCTAGTTTAAGAGGTGAAGGAGAAAACTATAAATCAATTAGAATATCAATAATTAGTCATATGTCTAAGCTACAACCCTAGGCAAACAAACTTCTAAACTAGAATGATTCGTAGTATCTGCTTTGATAAACTACCTAATTCCTGAAGAAACCTAATCAGCGCTTTTATTTCTGGTAAAACTGGTGATCTGTGGGGACAGGACAAGGGGAAATGGCCATAAACTGGAGTATAGGAAGTTCCAGACCAATATGCAAAGGAACTTCTTCACAGTAAGGGTGACAGAGCACTGGAACAGGCTGCCCAGAGAGATTGTGGAGGCTCCTTCTCTGGAGATATTCAAAACCCATCTGGATGGCTACCTGCGCAGTCTGCTGTAGGGAGCCTGCTTTGGCAGGGGGGTTGGACTCAATGATCTCCGGAGATCCCTTCCAACCCCTATGATTCCATGATACTGTGAGCCTCCCCTTTGAAGGATGATGATTCTTCATCTCTTAAGCAGAATTTCTCACTCAGAAATGCTTTGGGTCAAGAGAGATCAGGAAGATAATAGCACCACAATTTCCAAAAACATTACGGGGGAGAGCAGAACAGAGCACAAAAACACTCAGCTGATAGTCAGCTAACACAAAATACAGATAAACATTTAATGGCTGTAACAAGGGAAAGGAGATTTTTTTTCATCTTTTTGCTTAAGTTATACAGTGATCTATACCCAAAATTTGCAGACGTGCATGCTGGCCCTTCTCAGCCACATATAGTCTGAATTCACATTGTCCAAGAGAGTTCCCAGCCTTGATACGCAGCATACCTGAGAGTAAACAGTTTTTATCTTCAAGTGAAAAAAAAACCATTGCTCAGCTAACTGTCTCAGATTCATGAATAAACATGAGAAAATAACAAGAAACAGTCTACCTCAGTAACCTAATAGGGATGCTCTGAAAAAAAGAATCTTGAATTTTTGTTTCTTTTCCCTGGGATTGCATTTAGCATTTTACACTACATAACATGAAAAGAATGGGTAGCTATAGCTGAACTTTCAATGCAATGAATCTTCCTATATATTTTTTTTCCATCTGATCCAATTAATCTACAACTTCAGTAAGATGAGTAGAGAGAAAGTGTTTCTGCTGGTGGACAAGTAATTAAGAGCTTAAATTAAAACCCCTGAAGGTTACAAGTAACCTAGAAGTTTTAACTCATGAGTGAATGATTCAATAAGTAGGTGGCTGCATGTATGAAGGTTGCATCCACCCAAGAAGTGTCTTCTAGTAAGAGTGCTCAGTAAAACTCCACCCTGATTTACCAGGGACAACTGTGTAAAGCCTTTCATCAGGTATATGCTTGGGTGCACTACTGTTACTAGCATTTTATACCACTAATCTCTGATTAGTATTAAGAATCAAGACGCTTTGAACCCCAGTGACTAGAAAAGAAAGACTTTAAAGATGAATCTTCCTCAGAAGAGACTTACTGTCATGGTTTTATGATTTTCGGTTATTGGTACTCCACATCATAACATCATGTAGTGAATGTACCTGGTTCTCAGAAGAGAAGGACTACTACATTCCCCACGGCACTTTGCTCCTTTGTTACCATTTTCCAGACGGAGGGAAAAGATAAAAGCTCACAGTATAAAAACTTGCAGATCACGAGACCTCGTCCCTTTTTCCGCCGTCTCTCATCTTGGCAGCACCTCACTCTCCAGCCATCTTATCGTCGGTAGTAGAGTAAGGCCTACCTTGATTTTGGGACATTCTCTCTCTCTGTATTGGATTTACCAGCTTAAATTGTAATTATATTGTATTATAGTGTGTTGTTTTGCATTCCGATGTCTTATTTAGTAAATTAGTTTGTTTCTCCTCAGATTGTTGCCACTGTTCTTTGCTCTCAGGGCCATCTCCTTACC
>NC_034412.1:29051061-29126625 GCF_002078875.1 Numida meleagris | reverse complement strand
CCACAGTTTGCTTTCACCTGGAGGGGCGTTCAGTATACCTGGAACCGTTTGCCCCAGGGGTGGAAACACAGCCCAACCATTTGCCATGGGCTGATCCAAACTGCACTGGAACAGGGTGGTACTCCTGAGCACCTACAGTACATTGATAACATTGTTGTGTGGGGTGATACAGCAAAGGAAGTTTTCAAGAAAGGAGAGCAAATAATCCAGATCCTCCTGCGAGCTGGTTTTGCTATTAAGCGAAGTAAAGTGAAAGGGCCTGCACAGGAAATTCAGTTCCTAGGTATTAAGTGGCAAGATGAACGTCGCCAAATCCCAATGGGTGTGGTCGACAAAATCACTGCCATGTCTCCACCTACTAATAAGAAAGAGACGCAATCTTTCCTGGGCGTAGTGGGCTTTTGGAGAATGCATGTTCCAAACTATAGCCTCATTGTGAGCCCCCTTTATCAGGTGACGCAGAAGAAGAATCACTTTACGTGGGGTCCTGAGCAGCAGCAGGCTTTTGAGCAGATTAAACAGGAGATAGCCCGTGCCGTGGCCCTGGGGCCAGTACGGACGGGACAGGATGTTAAGAACATCCTCTACACTGCTGCTGGAGAGAAAGGTCCCACTTGGAGTTTGTGGCAAAGAGCCTCAGGAGAGACCCGAGGTCGACCCCTGGGATTCTGGAGTCGAGCCTACAAGGGGTCTGTGGAGCGCTACACTCCAACTGAGAAGGAGATCTTAGCCGCATATGAGGGGGTTCGAGCTGCTTCCGAAGTAATTGGAACTGAAACGCAGCTCCTCCTAGCACCTCGACTGCCAGTGCTCAACTGGATGTTTAAGGGAAAGGTTCCCTCCACCCATCATGCTACTGATGCCACTTGGAGTAAGTGGGTTGCGTTGATTACACAACGAGCTCGGATGGGGAACCTCAGTCGTCCAGGAATTTTAGAGGTGATCATGGACTGGCCTGAAGGTAAAAAGTTTGGAACATCACCAGCAGAGGAGGTATCACATGCCAAAGAGGCCCCACCATACAGTGAATTATCAGAAAATGAAAAGAAATATGCCCTGTTCACAGATGGATCATGTCGTATTGTAGGGAAGCATCGCAGATGGAAATCCGTGGTGTGGAGCCCTACACGACAGGTTGCAGAGGCCACTGAAGGAAAAGGAGAATCAAGCCAATTTGCAGAGGTAAAGGCTGTCCAGCTGGCCTTAGATGTTGCTGAACGGGAGAGGTGGCCAGTGCTTTATCTCTATACCGACTCATGGATGGTGGCAAATGCCTTATGGGGGTGGTTACAGCAGTGGGAACAAAATAACTGGCAACGAAGGGGTAAACCTATTTGGGCTGCTGAACTGTGGAAAGACATTGCTGCCCGAATTAAGAATAAGGTTGTGAAGGTGCGTCATGTAGATGCTCATGTGCCCAAGAGTTTGGCTACTGAAGAACAACAAAATAACCAACAGGCAGACCGAGCCTCCAAAATTAGGGTGGCTCAAATGGACTTGGACTGGCAACACAAGAGTGAGTTATTTCTAGCTCGCTGGGCCCATGAGACCTCGGGCCATCAAGGAAGAGATGCAACATACAAGTGGGCTAGAGACCGAGGGGTGGACTTAACTATGGACACTATTGCACAGGTTATTCATGACTGTGAAACTTGCACCACAATTAAACAAGCAAAGAGGATGAAACCTCTTTGGGGGAAAGGGCGATGGCAAAAGTATAAATATGGGGAGGCGTGGCAGGTTGATTATATCACCTTGCCACAAAGCCGCAATGGTAAGCATTACGTGCTTACCATGGTGGAGGCAACCACTGGGTGGCTCGAAACATATGCAGTACCCCATGCTACTGCCCAAAATACCATATTAGGCCTTGAGAAACAAGTCCTTTGGCAACAGGGCACTCCAGAAAGAATTGAGTCAGATAATGGGACTCATTTCAAAAATTCTCTTGTAAATACTTGGGCCAAAGATCATGGCATTGAGTGGATTTATCATATCCCCTATCATGCACCAGCTTCTGGTAAAATTGAACGATACAATGGATTGTTAAAAACTGTGTTGAAAGCAATGGGTGGCGGAACATTTAAGCATTGGGAGAAGTATTTGGCAGAAGCCACCTGGTTGGTCAGTACTCGAGGATCAATCAATCGTGATGGTCCTGCTCAATCCAGTTTTCTACATAATGTAGAGGGAGATAAGGTCCCTGTAGTACATGTAAAGAGCATGTTGGGAAAAGCAGTTTGGGTCTTTCCAGCTTCTGGAAAGGGCAAACCTCTCCGTGGCACTGTTTTTGCCCAGGGACCTGGGTCTACTCGGTGGGTGATGCAGAAGAATGGGGATGTTCAGTGTGTACCAAAAGGGAATTTGATGCTGGGGGAGTGCAGTCAGTAAGTCTATGTATATATAGGTATACATTTCTGTGTGTGTAATGCATGTTAATTATTGTTTGTTTGCATATGAATATTCCATATCACTACATCAGGTCAATAAGGGGTGGAATGTCATGGTTTTATGATTTTCGGTTATTGGTACTCCACATCATAACATCATGTAGTGAATGTACCTGGTTCTCAGAAGAGAAGGACTACTACATTCCCCACGGCACTTTGCTCCTCTGTTACCATTTTCCAGACGGAGGGAAAAGATAAAAGCTCACAGTATAAAAACTTGGAGATCATGAGACCTCGTCCCTTTTTCCGCCGTCTCTCATCTTGGCAGCACCTCACTCTCCAGCCGTCTTATCGTCGGTAGTAGAGTAAGGCCTACCTTGATTTTGGGACATTCTCTCTCTCTGTATTGGATTTACCAGCTTAAATTGTAATTATATTGTATTATAGTGTGTTGTTTTGCATTCCGATATCTTATTTAGTAAATTAGTTTGTTTCTCCTCAGATTGTTGCCACTGTTCTTTGCTCTCAGGGCCATCTCCTTACCTTTTTTCCCTTTTCCCGGGACGTGGACCCGTGGATCCCCCGTCCCCTTACTCACAGAACTGGGCCGAACGCCCGTAAACCGTTGACACTTACGGGACTAAAAGTTTTGCAGGTTTGCAAAATGAAAGGAAACAGTTACATATACCCTTTTCTCAGTGTATGGCCAGTTTAAAGTCTTGCTCTCTACCTCTAGCCAGTCACTGAAGCCTTCTGTCACATTTTCACATAACCATTTTGTGGGTCTGAATGGTTACCTGAATGCATGATCTATCTGGGTTAAAATAAAATTTAAATAATACACTTTTTAATTTTATTTTAAGATTATTCAAGATTTGGTGGCACCATGGACTTCACATCAGGACATAAAGCAGGTTGGCAGGAAAACAGGACTGAGCTGGCCTAACTATCAAAGGCAATATCTCATGATACAAGTTAGGTACTAAAAATCCTTCATGTAGCCTTTCTTAAAACAGCTGCAAGAAATTAGACTCCATTCAACCATAGAATGGTTTGCGTTGGAAGGGAACTTTAAGATCATCTAGTTCCAATCCCCTGCTATAGGCAGGGACAATTCCCTCTAGACCAGGTTGCTCACAGCCCCATCCAGCCTGGCCTTGAATGCTTCCAAGGAGGTGGCATCTACTTCCTTGTTGGGCAACCTGTTCCAGTGTCTCACCTCACCCTCACAGGAAAGAATTTCTTCCCAATATCTAGTCTAAATCCACTCTTCCAGTTTAGAACCATTTCCCCTTGTCCTGTCACTACATGCCCTTATAAAAAGTCCCTCTCCAGCTTTACTGTGGGCCCTGTTCTGGTCCTGGAAGGCCACTCTAAGGTCTCCTTGGATCCTTCTCTTCTCCAGACTGAAGAGCCCCAGCTCTCAGCCTGTCCTTGTAAAGAAGGTTCTCCAGCTCTCTGATCATCTTCGTGGCCCTCCTCTGGACCCACTCCAAAAGCTCCATGTCCTTCTTGTGTTGGGGGCCCCAGAACTGGGTGCTCGATCTCACGAGAGCAGAGCAGAGGGGCAGAATCACCTCCCTCAACTTGCTCGTCACGCTTCTCTTCATGCAAACCAGGATATGGTTGGCCTTCTGGGCTGCAAGCGCACATTGCCGGCTCACGTTAAATCTTTCATCAACTGACAGCCCCAAGTCCTTCTCCTCAGGGCTGCTCTCAAGCCATTCTCCACTCAACCTGTATCTGTGCTTGGGATTACCCTAACCCATGTGCAGGACCTTGCACTTGTTGAACTCATGAGGTTGGCATGGGCTCACCTCTCAAGCCTGTCCAGTTCCCTCTGAATAGCATCCCTTCCCTCTAGTGTGTCAACTGCATCACTCAGCTTGGTGTCATCGGCAAACTTGCTCCTTGATTCTATGGAAATAAATATGGAAACAATTTGAGATCCACAACTGGAAAAACATTGTCCTCTGAACTAGTTAGGAGCCCAAACTGGGAACCACATGGGGCAAGTCACAGTAAAGAAATTCATAAAAAAGAAATAAAGGAATACTGAAGCACAGCATCAGATAACAAGGAAAAATCATCATTATAGTGTTCTTCACACATCTACAAAGGATCTTTTCAGTTATTATATATTTTCAGCAGGCTGAAATTAATGAAAAGCAGTGCAAATCTGTTTAACAGAATTTTGTGCATTTTCAGATGAACAGAATTCCCGAAAGCACCTAAATACATGAAATTGGAAACTGTTCACCAGACTAAAATGATGGTGCAGATAAAGGAACATTGTCTTTTTAAGAGGACATTATGAATATCAAAAAAAATAGAGAATGGAAAAACTTAATAGTAGATGAGCACAAAACATTTTTAAGACAAAAGTAGGTATGTGTACAATTTAATTGCAGAGTACTATAATTTATCTTCAAAGTTATGGATGTATATTTCTAGTTTTAAAACATCAGTAACTTTGCTACATGTGCCGACATTCCAGTTTTTATAGCAAATATAACAAATTTAGATCTGCATAATTGTTGTCACAGTATTCAACTAATGGATCTCCATTAAAATCCCTTATGATTTCCCAGGGCTTGCAAATGAGTGAAATCAGATGATTTTATTAAACATGACTCTAAATGGTTTCAATTCACTGTACAGAAATGTATTTACAAATTACACAGATGAATGTGCATGTATTTGCCTATCCTTGGTTACCCAAATTGCTACAAAACTAGGTAGATGAAACACAAATAGCTAAAAGGGAAAGACACAACTAAAAATACATGTTTGAAATTGTTTCAAAATATCTTTCTCCCGTACAACTGCATCCACAACACTTCTGCTGTAAACAGATACCTAATATAAACTAATATGATAAAAGTCAAAAATTATTCAGTGGAATGGTCTATAAGAAATGTTACAGTTGTTACAAACCAACTAAACCCCCAGGGTGTTAATCCTCCATGGAAGCGTTGTTTCATGTTTCCTCCATTACATGAAAATTCTCCACTATTCCTACCAGATACTTCTATTGAGCAAAGAAAAACATCCTCTGCACTTCAAAAAAATATACCAGTGTATTCTTTGTGTATGCAACTTTACTCAATAACTACACCCTACACACTACTTATACCTGCAGTCTAAAATAAAATGTACTAGAAGTATGTCATATTTTCATCTGATGTAAGGGTAGAATATGAAGTATAGTTTATTTATTTTGATAAAATATACATGGAAGCTACTAAAAATATTCAACTTGATTGTCCAAAGAACACAAATCATACTAAATGCTTGTTTCTAAAACAATTGTAAGAACAAAACACACCTTTTAGCAGCAACAAAATACGATTAATAAAATACTCTTTTTTTTTCCCCTTAAGAATAGTACCTGTTCCATATCATTTTCTAAACCAATGTTACATTTGTACATTCATATAAATATATGAGATACAGAATTGAAACGTTTACTTAAATACATATATATGTGTATAATCAAAAGAGTTCCACTGGAACAAGTGCTCTTTGAATAAATGTCAAATAACGTTTTAAGGAAAGGCACTGGTAGATTGCAATACAGCTAATAATATTCCTCCCATCTTCTATGGTAACTTAGATTTTGCAGCAAAACAAATTAAATATCTCTGCACATTTTCAGAGCCAGAGACCCTGGAATGCTTGGATACTTCCAATAATCACTTATTAACATGCAAAAAATTGCACAGATCTGTCTACCTGAACAATTCTGACATCTTCAGTCATATTAACCTAAGAATGCCTTTCAATATATACCAAACTATAAAAGAATGAATTTCAACACCGTTAAGGCAGCCATTTCATTATCATATGCAGGACTGTATTGATTCCTTTAACTACATCCTTTTAAACATCATAACATACTACCATTGAAATTCAGGCTCAGATTAGAGAAGAAACTGTGGAGACATTATCTGTACACCAGAAGTCTATGAGAATATTACAAAAGTTTTTAAGAGTCATAGGTATCTCAGAAGAAAAATAGCTACATATGGACCACAAGCATAGAAGGGCTACTCCAAATGTGATGCCTCCTATGTTATTATGTTGGTGCACAATACCATAGGTGGATGACGGTGGTATGGCAGTAGAGGCTGAACCTTCCCACCACCATTTCATCCCATTTTATTGCTGTGTGACAGGCTGCAGCAGAAGGGCGGTCTGACAGAATGGCATCTGACACGAAAGTGTGTATCAAGCAGAGAAGTGTCACTGCATGCCCGCATGTTGAAAAAAATGGCACCTAGTGACATTCATTGATGCTTGCTGAACATTTATGGAGACCAAACAGTGGATGTGAGCACAGTGAGGTGGTGAGCGGTGCATTTCAGTGGTTGTGATAGTGGGTCACCTCTGCTGGCTCAGATAGTTATGAGCTCAGTATGTTCTTTGTTCATTGCTGGTGAAAATGCACCACTAATGGTGTTGCCTGTGTTTAAAGATAGCATCTTATGGCTAACAATTTGCTCTATCAGACAGTATTATTGTGCACTTTGCATCTGTTGTAGTTTCCATGGAAATAAATAGGATGCATTACTTTCAGAGCACCAATGCGCATATATATGAAAAGTGCTGTTTCCTTAAAAATACTACTAGCAAATTAATGATTGTTGGCTGAAAATCATTTGCAAAGGGTCCCAGTATATTGTTGATTTTGATAAGAACATAGACACACAACATAGCTAGTGACTAATTAGAACACATTTCTATGATGAATGGTGACACTGACAAAGAGGCACATGAATACCAAGAACTTACACCAAAGCCTGTAAGACAAAGGTGGGGGAGAGAGATAACAGAGATCAAATGTCTTTTAAAATAACAGGTAACTGTTGGGAAACACCAAGCGCAACATAGAATTTCATCAACAGGTAACAATTTGAAAACACAGATACAAAGCTGAGTATTCCACTACTGCCCCTACTATATATAGGCGGCTGGGGTTTATGCAGTTTGGAAGACTTCATAGTTGTTCATGTCTAGATTTTAACATTACTAAATTTGATTTGTAATTTCATTGTGTAAAATTGCTAAAACTTAAGGCAGCAAAAAAGGAATATTTCTGTAAAAGCACCAGTAGTTCCTATAATCCATTTGTTTCCCCATAGAAAATAGAAAGGAAAAAAAAAATCCTCTGCCTATGCATAGCTGGAGTTCAGATTCAGAGCTTCAATTTCAAGATTTGCTTATTCCATACTTCCACAGATTTTTAGGCAAGTTTCTGAAAAGCCAAATACTGATAAAACAAATACAATGAAAAGAAGCAAAAACCTACAGAGAAGGTTAGGAAACTACTTCTAACCTCAGAGAACTTGTCTGCCCATAACATGTTCCCACGCTGTCTGTATCTTCTATCTCCATGAGCATTACTACAAACTGTGACTCAACAGACTTGGGAAATTGTTACTACTCCTGTTTAAATGTGATTTTTAACTGCAATTCTAGTCTCTTCCTGCAAGTTCACATTTAAAAAAAAAAAAATGTTCCTGCACTCAGGAACTTCATACTTTCACTTGGGAAAATACTTTTCTAATGTAATGGAACTCTCTCACTTGACAGAGAGTAGCCGAAAATGGTGCAGCAGTAACTGAATCAAGGGGAAGCCCTTGCAAAGGTTCTCTAACATAGACTGCTCGGCTTGCAGAAAGCTCCAGCAGAGCACAGAACTCCATGGTCAGGCACTCATGATGTCCCACACAAAGCTTTCAATTCCTCATTTTGGTTATATCTAATCAATCAGAAAAGATGAAAAAATCCCAAGCCTACATGTATGTTTCCTGAGGTGAAAAAGAAAATTCATGGTTAGATCTTATTTGACTTTAAACTTTGTCAACTTTAAACTTTAGACAAGTGGAGACTTGTTTACAGCATAGCCTTGGAATAATACTTTGGAAGAAGAGAGAGCTGGTAGACTACAAAAACTTTCATTATGACAGTCTCCCTATCTCGTGACACAAGCCAAAGAAAAGAAATGTTCCAAGAATATCACCATTGTTTTTCTTTTATTGGCAAACACAGGGAATCCTAAGAGACATTATTTCTTCAGTATGCCATAAACATTACATCCACTCCTAAGCAGCCGACTTATAAGGTTGCCTCACTTATGAAATATGAATGGCTCTTCCCACAAAATACCACACAATCATTTTTCTCATCTAAAGTGAAAGAGCTTCAGATGTATGAACAAGTACATAGTAATTGTATATTTTATTTTCTGTGTTTTGCTATGTTTCCAGAAATCACTTCCAAAAGTAAGAGGAAGCCAATTCTGACAACGCGGAGAACAAGATACTGACTGGGAAACCTTCTTCTATCTTTCAGTACTATTCCCAGTTCTACTCAAGGGCATGATGTTATTTACGCACTCTCAAAGCAAACAAACTACAACAACAACCACGGAAGCCTTTGTTTATAAAGAATATCCATGTGACAGAGTATAGAAAACTGTGAGAAACTGCAAATCTTTTGACATATAGCTCAATTCAATATAATTGCTAAATTCAGGCTAAGTGTTTCCTGCTGAGGTTAATTCACTGACAAAGACTGTAGGCGAACTATTATTAAAACTGAAAAGTTCTGTGCTGGCAGGTAAAAATACCTGATGATCTTTATGCAAAAGGTTGAAAAATTAAGACAAAACCGCTTATAGATCAGAATTTTGGCATACCTATTATTATTAAAAAGTGTCCCCAGATAGCACTGCTTGTTATTTAGTTGTAAATCAGGCAGTAAAATGTGGATAAAAGAACTACTCAGCAGTTGCATTTTGCTCTTCAATGTTAATTTTCAGTTAACAAGCCTATGAAAATAGAAATTTGAAATCTGTAGGCATGCTTTTAAAATATTCACTAGTCAAATTACAATGCATTTCGCTAACAAAGTATAGAAAGTAACTTTAACATGTTTTCTTAGTTAGCTTGTTTCTAAATTCAGGAAAGTACTCTACAAACATTAGCATCAGGATTCCCAAAAAACTGAGTAACATAACAAGCCTGAGCATGTAAAAGTTTCAATCTTCAATATCTTCAATATCTTCAGCAAAACCAACAGCCAGTTAAAAAAAAAAAAAAAAAGTAGGTATGCGTAACAAAACAAATCACTAGCAAAAATTTACAGTGCAATCTACTCAATGTCTTCTGATCAAAGACTCCACCACCATTAAATCATTAATCAAAGTAGAACTTATTACTATTCTTACACAAAAAGCCAATTTACACACCACATCTCTCTATCAAAAGCCAAAGAAGAAGAAGAAAAAGGCATGAAGGTACTTTCTAATGAAGTGATAAGCCTACTTCTGACATGAAGGTCCTTCAGTGAAAAGAAGTCACTGATCAACAGGAAGCAAATCTTTCTTTGAGGAGCCTGAGGACCAAAATCAAGAACTTTCCTAATCTATTAGTATACAATGAAGAGAAAAATATAGTTTGTGAAATTGGCAGCTTCCAAACTAGTTAGTTTGTTCAGATCTATAGCAGACATTCACAATTTTCCACTAATCCTGACGAAAATCACCGTAATTCACAGAACAGCAATAAATAACGCAAACCTGTCTTCCCTTCCTCTCTTCCCTCTCCTGCACAGACCAGCAAAACAAGCCTGCTGTAATTAAATGGTAAACCTGAATTTAAGTGACAAATTCAAAGTGATAAACTTGGAGGCAAGTCCCACTCTAAGAGACATGATCGTAATTTACCAAACAAGTGAAAAAAATAATTTGAACTATACCAACAAAAGATCAGAACAATTCAACAACTCAAACAATACATTTTCAGGGTTTTATTTTCCCACAACATTTTGGCATTAGCTAAGACAATCTCAGCAGAAGACTATTAATACTCCAATTAGAATTTGACAAGCAAACCTGCCTAGTAATAATGCTCTTTCTTATACAGTCAAAATTTAACTTCCTTTTTTATGTTACTCTGTGTAAACTAAGTTTGGGGTTCATTTCCTTACTAAGGTAGTTAGCTACTGGGCATTGCTACAATCACTGTACTAGAGTTTGATTAAACACGGATGAAATACTTACAGAATGCTACTATGCAGCTTCTTTACAATATCTGCTATTATGTATCATAATTACCTTACATAACCGTATTTCTTCTCATTATAGAAAGCCTTCCAAATTTTTCAGTTGTTTTGATTTTATTGTTGGTTTCTTGGTTCTAACGCTCATTATAAAATGAGAAGACAAGGGATATGATACAGGCCAGGAAAACCCAGGTAACAAATAAGTGGCTAAAAGGTTGGTGTCAACACAGGAACTTTGGGTTTCTTGACCATGGGGCAATTTACTTGGTACCTGGTCTATTGGCTGCAGACGGGTGTCACCTGTCTCTAAGAGGGAAACCAATCCTAGCTCAAGAGCTAGCAGGGCTCACTGAGAGGGCTTTAAACTAGATAGGAAGGGAGAAGGGGATATAATGAGGCTCACTAGGATGGGGTGAATAATCTTGGGCTTTATACTAGATCCAGCAGGGGAAGAGAGTCAAGTGCAGTGGGACAGTGAAAGGCTGGTGGTTGCTATCATGCCAGGAGATTGTGAGGAAAAACCTCCTGTAGATTCTGGCAGGGACTCCTCAGAGGAAGCAATGTTGCTAACCCCTGACCCGAAACCTTCTCATATACTTCTAGGAAGCAGTGGGGGAAAACTTCAGATTCTTCCTGGAGATTTAAAGGAGAAGCCCCTCTAAAAAGGTGGCATGTCAGAAAGCCCAGCTAAGGTGCCTTTACACCAGTGCATGCAGTGTAGGAAATAAGAAGGAGAAGTTGGAAACTGTGATGTGCTTGGAAAATTACAATCTCATTGCTATCACGAAAACGTGGTGTGAGGACTCCCAGAACTGGATTTTCACTGTAGAAGGATATGGCCTCTTTAGAAGGGATAGGCTAAGTAAAAAGGGTGGAGGAGTTGCCCTCTGTGTTAGGAGTGGATAGAGTGTGAGACACTCCCTCTGAGAGATGGTTAGGAGCAGGTTGAGAGCCTGTGGGTTAGAATTAGGGGTAGGACTAATAAAGGGCACCTGATCAAGGTAAGCCTGCTGATGAGGCCTTCTTCCTTCAGCTACAGGAGGCATCCTGCTCCTAGGCACTTGTCCTGATAGGGGGATTTAAACCTCATGGATATCTGCTGGGAGAACCAGATGGCGAGCTGCAAGAAATCCAGGAGATAACTAGAGTCCATGGATGATATCTTTCTGGTTCAAGTATTGGATAGATGAACCAGAGGTGAAGCGCTGCTGTATCTAGTAATCACTAATGCAGAGGAGATCATTAAAGGCATTAAGATTGGATCCAGCCTAGGCTATTGCAACCATGCTCTGGTTGGGTTCGTGATCTTGAGGAATGTGGGCCTGGCAAAGAGTTGGGTCAGGAGCCTGAACTTTGGGAGAGCGAACTTTAAGCTGTTTAAGGAATTGTTGGATGAGATCTCCTGGGAAGATATCCTTAGAGAAAATGAGTAAATGAGAAAGGAGAATTGGCTATGACAGATATGGACAAGGCTGAGGTACTAAATGAGTCTTTTGCCTCGGTCTTCAATGGCAGCCAGGATTCTCATATTTCTCATGTCCCTGAAGCTCACATCTCTGAGCCTGTAGGTGGGAACTGGGGGAGTAAATCCTCCCCCTGCTGTAAGGGCAGAGCAAGTCTAAGACCACCTCATGAGACTGAGTGTATACAAGTCTATGGGGCTGGATGACATGCATCCCAAGGTCCTAAAGGAGCTGTCTGATGTGGTTGCTGAGCCACTCTCCATCGTATTTGAAAAGTCATGGATGTCAGGCGAAGTCCCCTGGAACTAGAAAAAAGGTAACATCACTCCCATTTACAAGAAAGGGAGGAAGGAGGACCTAGGGAACTACAAGCCAGTGAGTCTCACCTCTGTGCCTGGGAAGATTGTGGAACAGACCCTCCTGGAAGACATGTTAAAGCACATGAGGGATGAGCGGGTGATCTGAGATAGCCAGCATAGCTTTACTGAGAGAAGATAAAGAAGGTTGTGCCTGACCAATCTGGTGGCCTATGATAGAGTGACAGCATCGGTGGACAAAGGGAAGGCGACCGATGTCATCTACCTGGAGTTGTGCAATGCTTTGACACAGTCCCCCACCACATCTTTATCTCTAAATTGGAGAGATACAGATTTGAGGGGGGAACTATTCTGTGGATAAGGAACTGGTAGGAAGGTCGTAGACAGAGGGTTGTGGTAAAAGGCACTGTATCCAGGTGGAGGCCAGCGATGAGCGGTGTCCCCCAGGGGTCTGTCTTGGGACCAGTGCTCTTCAACATCTTCATCAATGACAGTGATGACAGGGTTGAGTGCACCCTCAGCAAGTTTGCTGATGACACCGAGCTGAGTGGTGCGGTTGACACAGTGGAAGGAAGGGATACCATTCAGAGGGACCTCAACAAACTCAAAAGGTGAGCCTGTGTGAACCTAATGAGGAGAGTAATCCCAGTTATGTATACAGACTGGGAGAAGAAATCCTTGAGAGTTGCCCTTTGGAGAAGGACCTGGGGGTCCTGGTGGATGAAAAACTGAACATGAGTGCTCTTGCAGCTTGGAAGGTCAATGGTATCCCAAGCTCCATCAGAAGAGGGGTGGCCAGCAGGGACAGGGAGGTGATTGTCCCTCTCTACTCTGCCCTCGTAAAGCCCCATCTGGAGTACTGTGTCCATGTCTGGGGCCCTCAGTAGAGGAAAGATGTGGAGCTGTTGGAAGGGGTTCAGAGGAGGGCCATGAAGATGATCAGAGGGCTGGAGCACCTCCCCTACGAAGACAGGCTGAGAGAGATGGGCTTCTTCAACCTGGAGAAGAGAAGGCTGCAAAGAGACCTCACTGCAGCCTTCCAATATTTAAAAGGGGATTATAAACAGGAGGGGAATCAACTTTTTACAAGCGTAGACAGTGATAGGACAAAAGGGGATGGTTTTAAGCTCAAGGAGGGAAGGTTTAGATTGGACGTCAGGAGGAAGTTCTTCACAGAGAGAGTAGTGAGGTGCTGGAAGAGGCTGCGGATGCTCTGTCCCTGGAGGGGTTCAAGACCAGGTTGGATGGAGCCCTGGGCAACCTGGACCAGTACCAGATCAGGAGGCTGGTGGCCCTGCCTGTGTCAGGTGGATTGAAAGTTGATGTTCCTTGGGATCCTTTCCAACCCAAGCCGTTCTATGATTCTGTGATTAGAAATCTCCCATAAAAATAAGTATACATGTCAACGGTTTACGGGCAGGTTTGGCCTGGCTTTGTGACAAATGGGGCAAGGGACCCATGGACCCATGCCCTGGGAAAGGGAAAAGAAAAAAAAGGGTAAGGAGATGGGGCTGAGAACAAAACAGTGGCAACAATCTGAGGAGGAACAAACTAATTTACTAAATAAGATATTGGTGCAAAATAACACACTATAATACAATATAATTACAATTTAAGATGATAAATCGAATACAATGAGAGTGAGTGTCCAAAATTAAAGTAGGCCTTACTCTAATACCGACGGTGAGGTGGCTGGGGAGCGAGATGCTGCCAGAAAGAGAGAAAGGTCTCGTGATCTGCGAGTTTTTATCTTTCCCTCTGACCAGAAAACGGTAACAGGGTCACAAAGTCCCCTGGGGAATGTAGTAGTTCTCTTCTGAGAACCAGGTACCTGGAACTATCCACGATCCAATTGGAGCATTAACTCTTTAACTCCCAGTACACTATATGATGCTACAATGTGTAATACCGATAACCAAAAATCATAAAACCATGACAATACATTACAGAGAATATTGTTTAAATTAAGGAGACATTATTTTTGCAACATATTTTTATCTTATTCTCTTATGTACAAGCCCCTCCAGAAAAGGAGATGAAGTCTCCGAAGCACTCCTTGTAGAAACTCACAAATCAAGATTCTCATTAGATTCACACCTGTACTCACAAACCTTGAAACACCATACATGAAATGAATTGTATTGACAGTAAGTATTAAGCTCTAATGCCTGGGGAGGTAATGTTTAATGTCAAAATCTGCTGAATTTGCTCATATCTATAAGGCTGAACTAATATTGTAGCGTTCTCCAAGTCTCTCTTGCTTCAGGAAAGATCAAGTGAACAAGGTAGAGACTTTCAAAGTGTTTCTAGAACATCTTTTATCAGACAGTTAGAGATTTCCTTTATTTATTTATTTATTTTTAACAGCAAAAGACAAATATCAGATTGTACGCACTCTTTTAAAGGTTTTACTGAAAATGCAATGGTACTTAACTTTAAGTATATGCATAAAACAAAAGAAGACCCAAATCCCATTAACTTGTTTACATAACAGAAACTTTAAGCTACTCTGCTACTGCCCTCTTTCTGCCTCTAATCAATAAAAGCTTGCAAAAGTCACAGATGTAAAACAATTAGGCTACAAATCAACTTCTGGCCCCTTTTTTTTGTCAATCATTTCAAGACTGAGAAGATGACAAACTCATAGTTCCAGAGTTACTCTAAAACAGGAACACAAATATTTTAATCTTAAACCATACAAAAAAATAAAAAAGAAAAAATAGTAGCAGAATCTTACCTTGATCAAACGGTTTACCCGGACTCCATGTACGAAAATAATCATCCTGGAGAAGGAGAAACAACCTACATTTAGTAAAACAATAAATCAATGTGTACATGCAAAATTCATTTGATCATAAAAGACAAAAGATATATACCAACCTCTACTTCCTAGAAAAGGCAAGCAGTGAAAAACAAATGAGAAAAAGATTACAGTCATCATAATGGGACAAACTGCGCGTAGAGAATAAAACAGTGTTTTTCAGAAGTCGTTTGCACCCACCAAGTAAAAAGGCTACACAAACAATATTACTAACATCAAAAATAAAGTTATTTCTCAAAGTGCTTACATAGTTTCTAGTTTTTATGTTTCTAGTTCTGCTTTTAAAATATTACAGTTGTGTTCTTGTACTCTAAGATATCAAAAAACTTAATTTTTCAAACCCAAAGCTCCAACGTCACTATTAATTAAATATAATGAAATTCTAAAGAATCATAAATGAATTTTAGAAAGATATTCTGTTTTGCCATTTTCAACTGTAAAATCTGCCATTAAATAATTCTAATTAGCTTGATTTTCTATGTATCATTTTCCTAAACATCAGATATCCTTCTAATTACGTGAGACTGTACTAAATGAATAAATCTAGGTTCGCTAACTACAGTGATCACTTAGTGTTTTATCATATCCAGCAGTTCTATCCAACTGTCCAAAAGATCACCAAGAAACCTCAATTTATAAAAAATTAAACTACTGAAAAAATGTGGGCGTCATACAGTTGTCGAAGCCACATAATCACAACTAGAAGTATGACCAAGCATCAAGCACATTTACAAGAACAAAACACTCTTTGGTCTTTAGTAGGATAATTTACTTCAAAGAGAAGAAAAAAGTGGTTGCATCCCAAACAGCCTTTCACTGATTATGTTTTATTAGTAAAAACTGTTTTCATGGGAACGTTTCCTTTGAAACTCGAAGAGATAAATGAGCAGAATCTGGAAGTACAGAGTAGAATCACAGTTATAAATGCATACTTATGCATTCTTTTACTCAGTGCTGCATAGACTAACAATGATAATTGCCTTTTTAATTACTATGTAAATAAACACATACTGCAAATCAAATGAGTTTAAAACACTGCAAGAGATGAGTAGAAATCACAATTATGACAGTGTTTTCCAATTATATTCCTCCTAATAGTAAATATGGAGCCGTTATTCCTACAGAGGTATTGTGAACAGCTTTGAGGCAGCTCTAATGTACTGCTCCTTTATGAATCATACCATATTGGTAAAACTTTCAATTCTTGCAAAAAGCACGATATGTGAATGTCTTTACAGGCTACTGTTTAATTTCTTTTTCACTTAATTTAAAATACATATTGTGTGATGCTATGGCATCACGCTTTAGTTGCATTATATAGGAACATAGGGTACAAACAGAAAACCCTCTATTTTCTGTGTTTTTCCAAAGCAGCTAGTCATAATTTTCACTTTATCTTTTATTCTCTGGAGCTCACGTTTTTCCCAAAATGGCCATTTGTAGTCCCCTCTCTCTTACATCAAATATATTGGGATTTTCTATGAAGAAAAGGTTTTCTTCTTACAGTTGTTACATACAATATAGCTCAATGCTGGAGTAATAAAAACAGATACTTTTTCTAATTTGTGTGTTTTAAACAAAGAAGTTATAATGGAAGTGCTATTAAAAGAGTAAAATACACCATTTTCATCATTTTTTCTTCATAATTTCTGCTAAAGCAGTAATGTTTGCCCAGAATGATCCTATTCAGGTATTACTTGCAATTAGAATGGTGAAAAGTTAGCATAACTAGAACAGAGTTAAGACTAAAAGAACAGAGGCTTCACTCATGATCTTGAACACTCTCAGATCATTTTACTAGCCTTTTTACTAGCCTTCATTTTGTATTGGAAAAGACAATAAATAAATTCTTGTTAACCTTCTCCATACCGCAGGCAAATTCACAAATCCCAAATATAATCTTGACAGATATTCCTAGAACTAAGAGCCCTAGCTGACATATTTGTTTACAACTATACCATTCTTGTTATCCTACTTTTCCTACTTTTTTCCCCCACTTTTTCTATTACTCCTGCTGCAACAGAATCTTCAGCAACAATAAAATAAAAAATCTGAAGAGTAATGAAGAAAATTTGACAAGTCCAATTCAAAATGTGTATCCAACCACTTTTTTATTTTACAAGTGAATTAAGCATGTCATTTAAGCACTTTGCTCTCTATCAACTGACAGAAATCATGCCATTAAGCAAATAGCTTCTATTTGAAAATTTGAGGTCTTTTTTAATACATTGAATTAAATGACAACACAAACCTATTTCAATATACTGCACGAAAGGATCACATACCTCTACTGATTTTCCTGAACAGTTAAATTTACTCATCATTCATTACTTAAAGTCCACTACTGACTGCTTTAAAACAAAACCTTGACATGCCTCTATAAAATAGAGAAAATAGTTAATTGAGTCTCATTCTTAAGTAGGGCAATTTGTTCAATAAATTGCAGTTTGATGCTTTTACAAATATTCCTAAAGCTACTAACCCTTAAAAAAGTGGCTTCCTATTACATTCAGACCCTTCCTGACCTTCAGTAAACAAGATGTTGACTATTAAAATGTTCAGTATTCTCTTCAGAATATCATCAAGAAAGTAATATGAATTTACAAAGCCTTATTTTTCATTATTTTAATATAAGATTGAGATTAAAAATGGAATGAACAAATATACAGTTGACAGTGAGGGATAAATAGTGTTACAGTATCTAGCCAATCCTTGAACTCTCTATAAATGCAAAAAGAAACCTCTCAGGAAAGAGTCTAACTTATTATTTTCTTCAGGGACTTTCTTAGATTTGTCCTGGGCATGTTCAAGGGCCTGAAAGTACTGAAGTGATATGGAATAAAGTCACAAATTTGTCAGAATAATCATAATGCTTTGTCAATGTTACTGACATAAAGATATCTAGGTATTTTAAATAGAAAATTCATCCTTACTGCTCTTCTTGAAACTATACAAAATTCATTGAAGTCTCTATCTAAAGCATACACATTGCACTAATAATAGCTATGTATCATGGGGCTAATATCCATGTCTAAACATTATGCACTTTTAAGCATTATGCTCTGTCAGGGTCACGATGATAAAGCATAATGGTTCATGCTACAACATTTAAAGAAAAAAAACATATATATATTACTTGGACTTAAGGAAAAAACAATTTTTAAGATTTTTACAGGCTAAGATAGAAAGCTGACTATAGCCAGATTTGACACTTTTTCTGTAGCTTACGTCTCCCATGAGAAATACAGTTAGTTTAACTAAAAGAAGGGGCTCAATGCACAAAACACCTCAGACATAGATAAAGGCAGTGGCAATTCATAGCCAGTATTTATACCTTAGAATCAGGTATTCTTAAAGGTTAGTCCCATATATCAAACAATCAGCAGAAGAAAACAATTTCCAAAACAATGATCAACCACAACTCTTCTCCTCTGGAATGAACTCTGAATGCTGTTAGGGGAGACTGAGTCTTGCTGTAAATTCCTTTCCTATTTTTTTTTTTGGCATCTAGCCTCTAGTAGAGCACTGGAATGACAAGTGAAAGGATGTTAGTTTGTTGTTCAGTGCCAGCCTCCAGGGAGGCTGCTGTCAGCTTCCTTTGCTGCTCCAGGTTTGAGGGCCATGCCACCCGCGAGGCCTGTATTCATAAGGCTGGCACAACACAATTAGAATCAGAAACTGCTTCTAGCGACTCTGGCACCAACTTGTCCGTGCTCAATGTGCATCCTGCTCCCTTTTCTTTGCCTCACACTTCTAGCACTGTTGATCAGGCTGGGCTAAGAGCCACCATATTTCAGCCCCCTCTGTTTCACAAATCTCATTCAGAAAGATTTCGGTGGAAGCTGTCTATTTGCTACTATCAGCATTGATAACAGCAGGTTTCAACAGCACAGCATTGTAATCATTTACCAGGAAATACCAAATGCTCACTAAAGCTTATATTCACAAATACTGAGAGAATACTGGAAAACTTTTTGAAGAGGAATTAATTCATTCTAAAGCTGAACCTGCTAGATTCCTATAAAAATTATAAAACATCATATTTCTTTAAAAGTGCATATCCTAGAGATTACTATAAATTAAAATTAAATAAATAAGAACCATCTTTGCCCTATAAACAAATAAAACATTTTGACTATACTCCTCCTGCTATGCTGTCAAGATTCAATGTGTGAGGAGGACTTAAATCAGTTTAATTGTACTACAAGAGTAAAGTCCAGAGCTGAGAAAAGAGATGAAAATAGATTACACCGATGCCTGTTCACTAATGTACAAACCATTGGTAACAAGAGCAAAAAGTTATTTCCTGAGCACTGCATACAATGGCACACTCTGAAGAAAAGGGCAACTAATAATAGTGGTATAACAATAAATAACAGATTACACAGAAAGCTCTTCTGCAAGAAACGGCCAACATTGCTGTGAGGCTACCACCTATGGTGAACCATATTAGGGTATTCTCAAGAAAACTGAAAAAACCTAGCTTATTAAAAAATAAAATGTAAAAAGGTAGATCCAGGGATCAAGCCAAACAGTCTCACCTCAGTCTCTGTAAAGATCAATGAAAAACATTCGCTTTGTATGCATTTCCAGTCAAGAAGAAATACTCAGTGTAGACCTACCTACCTATATATATATAGTTGTTGTTGTTTTGTTTTTGTTAGACCTTAAGGTTATTCATAATATACGCAAACTGTTCTTTGATTCAAAATGGACTCTCTCTCAAGAGTTATGATTTTAATTTATCAATTAAACCATCAAGTTCATAGACTTTTTATGCCTTCTTGTCCCTATTGGTCCTCTTGCAATTATGTTATGTAAAGACATGGTCAGTAACACAAAAGCTTAAAAATATCATGAATCAGCAAGCCTCATGAATATATGATGTTGTTTTACATACACTTTAAAAAGTGTAGAAAAAGCAGTCATTACAACTGACTACAAAAAACAGTATTGAGCATTTAACACACATTGTCTTCAACTGCCATTATATGTCATTGTTTCTATGCAATCAAGTAATACAGAAATGATGCATTTTCTGATGCAAGCTATTAACATGGTTTACTGATTCTATTGGCAATAGGTTTATAAGATGTACAAGAACAGAATTTTATGTTAGATAAAAGATTAAGGTGTTTTTTAATAAACAGAAAAGAAAGATAAATAAACTCATTTCACAAGATTATCAGATACATAATAATAAATTTTGATCACTGACATACCACGACAAGATTTTGATGGTTGAAATACCATTATAATCCTTAAATTATCTTATTCCTGTTATTGAAAAATGTTACCAGAGGTATTCTAAAGACACTGACTCTGATATATGTTATTTAAAAGACAAATATCTTCTCCAAGTCCTTAGTAAAATCATTTTGTCTTCTAATATAGCTGTAAAAAATTACCTAACCACTCTAATAGAAAATGAGGTATCTGAGCACCTCATTATCATTTTTAACTTTTGACCCTATACTCAATCAGGTCCCAATGCTTCTAATGTGGTTAACAAAGAAAGAACAAGATTGCATTTACTGAAAGTTTGTACTGTGTTGTATTTCTTTACAGAACTTACTTATCAAAGGCTAGTGCTTGCCCCCACCCTGTTTGGCACCTGTGAAATGTGAGGTGAAAGTACGCAGCCCTACCTGCAGGCCACCACACATCCTGAGATGCTAGGGCTGAGGTCACATCCCTACGTGCCAAAATGAGTACATTCCACTTCAGCATCCCCAAAGTTGACCTATAGATGCAAAAGGTAACTGAACAGTATTAGCTTCTCTAAGTACATACTTAAGGGTCGATGGTAAACAGAATCCAAGTCCTACATGAAATAAGGTTCCATATTTAAGAACAAACTAAGACATATCATTATCTTTTATACTTTTTCTTATCTCTTTAATAGAGCTTAGAATTCACAATACAAAGAACTTTTTGTTTACTAATGTATTTGTTTCCCTCTCCCTGGAACCATTTTCCTTTCGTTAATTTTTTTGCATTATCTTCTTGCTACTGAAGAAACAAATTTATTTTCAAATTAAATAAGAGAAACAGCTCCTGACAGGCATAGCTGTACATGTAAAAGCAAGGAATTCAAGAGGATCAGATAATGGAGTTCCAGAATAGGGTGGAAAGGCATTTAGCACCATTAGCACCTTTGAGCTCCAAAGCAATATTCCCTTGACCAAGAAACTCTGAGTTCCACAGTTTCAGTGTAGTTATTAAGTAGACTAAAGCAAGAAAAATTTCAGTGTGAAGAAACAATCCTCAAAGAAGTCATCATATCCTCCCCATTATTTTTTCTTTCTTCTTATTTAGACAGCATCTACATACAGAATCAGTAAGACAGCTAAGCCATGCTACCCAGATGACTGAGAACTTCTAAAGAGAACAACAGATCTGTTGCCATAGCATGAATCTATCGCTGAATCACATATATGCACTGCTTTACAGATGACCAGAATATGAACATTTCTTTCATTGTCTGCAAATGCTGCTTTTCTTAGACAGAGACACTATCTTAATAATTGTGATTCAAAATACAAGAGGAAGCCTACTATAACTAGTTTCACTTAGGATGTCATTGCTATCTTTGTCCACTACAGGAAGAGTTTATTTACACATAATGCATCAGTTTGTAGCTCATTTGTTACAAAGCCTGTTACTGGGTTCAGGGGAAATTACAAATCTAGTAATAAAGTGTACAAAATACTTTACACATCTGAATGAATGACCTGAAGAAGGGAACTGTGTTTTGCCTTTGGTCAGTCTTTCATAAAAATAAAAGTAGATATTCAAATTTTCCTAAACCCTTGCCACAGCACAAACAAGATAACAAAGTATTATATTGGAAATATTTTTTATTCATGTGAAATCATAAGATAGCTTAAATGCAGACTATTACTAATAGATGGAATTGTTCAAAATTTCACCATAAGATTGAGGGAAGATATTCAGAATAACATCCTAAACTATCAGCATGCGTGGCATTTCTCAACATACAGAGGTATTTAGCTATAAGATATGTAACTGGAAAAAACATCCTGTCTTCCAAGGGCATGCTGGGAAGGGCTTAAACTAATGGTATATTATCTGTGAATCCCTTCTACAGCCATTTCACATCTTAAATCTAAAATCTTTTGCTCCACCAGTTTGGCACAAACCCAGAAGTAACAGATACCACATGACATAACAGGATGGTAAGTGTACTCTTCTTTCTTCAACTCAGAATTGTTAATATGTGTATACCTCCACACAGACAATATATTGAGAGGGAATTACATATTAAACATAAGCATTTAATTATTTAACAGTGAAGCATATATAGATTGCTGAAATCAGAACTAATAATATTGAGCTTTATTGGTACTTGCTTTTTCAAAACATGCTATTTAACTTTTTCCCATTCCTATTTTGTTCACAGATCAGCATTGCTAAAATATTTACCTCTGATATTTTGCTGTTTTTAGAAATAAGCTCTAACTGTATCTGCATAAACACTAAGTACATAAAATTTTGCTTGTGCATTTTAGAATTGGTATCTTAATTTCCAGTAAAACTACTACAGTGACAACGTAATACTAATTTGGCAACAGGGCAAGAAGAATTGTAACACTACCTTCATTCTAAAGCTTTAACTGAAACTTCAGTTTGTAATTCACATTTAGATAATACAAGAATGCTGAACTGGAGCACTTTTAAATTGAAGTGCTATAGCTACAAGGCCAAGCATGCTGCTACTCCAATCTTTTTAAATATATTAATAAAATTTTAAAAGCTTCCTCAAAACTGTTTTAGCACTATCTGCTCATGAGGAAGAACATATTTCTTGGCAGAACCTAATCTGTGCTCCCTGGTAGGTTTAACTATAGATTGAATTATCTGAAAAAAAAACATTCCCAATAACAAAAATTTGTATTCTTTCATCTTATTCTGTGAATGAAACAAGATGCAACATTCTCCAACAGAACTAAGAAAGAAGTATCACTTAAACAGACTGAACATACTGATACAATAAATAACCACAGAAAGAATGAAAAAGACAATTTGCCCAGTTTTAATTGATTAATAGATCCCACAATGAAAAGAAATCAAATGTGCAGGCCAGTTTGGCTGGAACCGAATGACTACAATTGCTAGTCAGTGACTCAAAGGGTTGATAACTACAGTCCAGAGAGAAACAGGTTCAAAGAGGAGTATTTAAAAGATGGACTAAAATGGTATAGTGTTTAGAAATTTAAATGTATTTTTCTCCTGCAGCATTCAAATAAAGACAATATGTCATTATGTTAGGTATTACTCAAAGATCAGAACACTGTTCCTAATCAAAACTTTTAGACTTAAGACAGCATAGAATGCGCAAGTATTATGAAAAGCACAAGATACTGTTAATATATGGCTTGCATTAAAGCAAAACAAACAGATAAACACCTCTGTTGTACATGTCTGAAATTACTGCTCTGAAGACATTTGGAGTTTTTGGCTTCCTATGCTTCTATGAGGAACACTGAAAGACAGAAGAAAATATGCAGCAGCGGAACTAAGAAATTACCCCAAAAGAGTAATAAGAACACTTGGCAGTAATTGAACTCTTATTTAAAAAAGTTTTGCAGGAAGTAAGGTCTCAGCTTTGCTGTTTAAACCTCAAAAACATCAGTAAAGTAGACCTTATCTGTTTGTACTTACAGGAGAAAGCTAGTTCTTTTTAAGGTCCTTCTCTCATCAGTGTGCGGGACAGAATTCACTAGAAATGAGAAAGACTTATATTAGGCTGTAAGGGGAAGTTACAGGTAAAGTTAATGCATCTTTGTCGTGGTTTTGTGATTTTCAGTTATTGGTATTCCACATCATAACATCATGTAGTGGATGTACCTGGTTCTCAGAAGAGGACTACTACGGTCCCCACGGCACTTTGCTCCTTTGTTACCATTTTCCAGCCGGAGGGAAAAGATAAAAGCTCGCAATATAAAAACTTGCAGATCATGAGATCTCGTCCCTTTTTTCCGCCATCTCTCGTGTTGGCAGCACCTTGCTTTCCAGCCGTCTTATCGTCGGTAGTAGAGTAAGGCCTACCTTGATTTTGGGACATTCTCTCTCTCTGTATTAGATTTATCAGCTTAAATTGCAATTATATTGTATTATAGTGTGTTGTTTTGCATTCCGATATCTTATTTAGTAAATTAGTTTGTTTCTCTTCAGATTGTTGCCGCTGTTCTTTGCTCTCAGGCTATCTCCTCGCCCTTTTTCCCTTTTCACAGGGTGTGGGCCTGTGGGTCCCCCATCCCCTTCGTCACGGAACCGGGCCGAACAAGATGTACTACTCTCAGTATGAAGCTGAAGAATTGAGATATACACATTTATTTTCCCAAATCAGAGCCACTCGTATGAAGTACATGCATTTCAGTAGCATGAGAGCAAATTTTGAATGGCTGATGAATAACTGTTTTCTTCTGGGCTGAAAAGTATTTTTTCTCTCACAGTAGCAGAATGGTATTACCAGAAAAAGGCCAGAACAGGGAGAAATACATCCCTTGTAGTGAGCCATAAAATAAGGTTTAACATGGTGAGCAACAATCATACTCATTAAGTAACAGCTCCTGTTCCCAGAGGATACAGAAGAAGAATACCCTAAGCAGGTTGAAAAATGGGCTAAAAGCTGTATCTATGTCAATAATTGCAGTCAGCATTAAGATCTCCCTCCATCCATTTGTATTATTAAGTCCACTGGCTCAAACCCTGAGATCTTTTGAGCTCTCAGTGAGAAGGAAGGGTTGCCTCCAAGGTACACAATACTGTAATGTAGTTAGGAACTGACCTTAACACCTGGAATACTAGCATAAAGCTCCTGGATTAAAATTTGTTTGCTTTTACTGCAAAGTAGTAAATACAATCAGGCAGCAAAAGAAGGAAAAAAAAAACCTACTATTTTGCTTCCTTCCCTCTGCAAATAATCCCCTACACTCCTGTGAAAATCAGCTCAATAGACCGCCTTTACAATATTTGAAGCAGTCAGTGCTGTGAGTAGAAGCTAGAGCCAGCTCACTCTACATCTTCTACGTCCTGGTTCAGATGTATCACAGATGACTTCAAGACTATGGTAGTACAGTGTTCCACACTGAAGGAAATCGATTATCGTTATTTAGATACACCTGAAAAATTAAGAAATCTTAAATGCTATGACAAAGTAAAAATGCATCATATAAGCAACTTAATAGTGAAAGAGATTGCAATCACTTATAAGTCCATGAAAAATGAAACAGTTAACAATTTCCCATTTTTGTTAAGCAATTTTGATAGCCTACCAATGATATTGCCATAACTTTAAAAAAAATTAGTAAGTAGTTACCAGAACGTTAAATCTTTAATATCTTGAAGTATCTATACATCACTATAAAAATATATCTTCTAATAGATCACCACTTCTGTAGAGTGAAGTAACCAGTCACCCCAGAACTTAGCTGCACAAGTAAGATGTGTTAATTAGCATTAGTTCAATTATTAGAAAAACACAACTTGAAGACTGTTGAAAAAAACCCAAGAGATTGCACCAGGGCTCCCAGAAGGACAAGTAGAAAATAATATGAGCACTTCAAAATACAAGAACGGAATGATACTGAAGACTATAAATACACATATATATTTAGTATATTTGCATTACAAATCTTTTTATTGATATCACTAACTGCAGATAACATGCTACCTTAATGTAAGCCCTATTTAATTGTACAACTGAAATAGCAGCACATACAGTTACACCAAAGTTTAAAAAGATCCAACTCCTAACCAGCACTGATATCATAATAGAAAACCGTGCAGGGATTAAATGTTGATTAAAGTTTTGCATATCCCAATGTCTATAAGAAAAGCCAAGAAAAGGTCTTACCAAGCTTTTGTAGTGTCAAGTATGTCGAAGAAAGGGGAAAAATGAGGTAGTACATGCATGATTCCAGATTCCTACACTAAATGTATACATTTAGTGTATACAATGAATATTCCTGATTTATTATAACTTGCTTTTTGTAGAAGACCTCCTGTGAAGGAGTAGATTATTATCACAGTTCACTGTTTCTACCACATATTATGGAAGCATGGAAAAACATTGAATCTTGATAATGGGAGAACCTTCTCTGCAGGATTGGACTAGTGTGGCAAGGAAAAAAAAATCATTTTCAGTTATAAATAAAAATCTTACACAAAAAGTCATGTGCTTCCTATTTTTAATAGCACTTCAGTTATCAGTATGAAATCTGGAGCTCAGAAAGAGAAGTTTGTTCAGCATAAGTGAGGGTGGAGGGGGAGGTTAAGTTTTCTTCAGAGGCTTTGCAATTTTTAGCACTAAGTTAGCAAGGAGCATCCAAGCTGGTGACTGGGGCCTAACTGACTAAAGGACTGCTCTTGCAGCATCAAGCATTAAGAGGCAAATGTTGACTGTATTTTGGAGAGAATGGGGGAATTAGACTTTCACAAGCCTGGTGGCAGTCTTCACAACCTCAAGACCAAATGGATTTTTAATCTCTGGTAGAAACATAGACAAGTTGTGTATTTCTCAGTTTGAAGTGTGAGTACAGGTGTTTGAAAAGCTGTCAGGAGTTAGCTGTCATTCAGTTTCCCTTCAATTTTGATGTTATCACTTGGTGGACTACCTGATTTTGATGCAGTTACTCTTCTATTTCTTGAGTGTGTTGATCACTTGTGTGACATTTTTTTTCTCCTGCTGTCCAGAACTGCACTTTGCTTACTTTCCCAGAATTTATTTCTACTGTATTAAGTTAACCTTCAATTATTAGATATAAAATAATAATTTTATCTGAATTAGAACATAAACATTGTGAAGTTTAAGAGTAAACATCACTGCATTTCAGTATATTATAGGCAGGATCCTAACACAATCAAACTTGTTTGCAAGGATGATATAACTAGTCTCAAGTACTGTATTTCTTATAATCTGTTGCTTTATTTATTTTTAAATATATATATTTATATTAATAATAAAAATATACATTTTTATAAATATACATAATACATGTTAAATTGTCTCTATACATACAAAATAAATACCATGCTTGTTCAGGTATTATAGTAGTTTTCATTTCTAAAAACAGTTTCATCAGTAGATTTAAAGGTCATTTAGTCCAACTCCCCTGCAGTGAACAGGGACACCTACAGCTACATCAGGGTGCTCAGAGCACCATCCAGCCTGACCTCAAGAATTTCCAGGTACGGGGTATCCACCACCTCTCTAGGCAACCTGTTCCAGTGCTTCACTTGATGCTGGTAAGAAGACAAGAGCTATGTTTTAAATAAGTCAGTCATCCCTTTTGATTTCTGGGATACAAAGACAGCTTTCTCACACTTCTTGCCAACATTAGAGAACAACAAATTTAGCAAATTGGAGAACATAATAGATATCATCATAAGATGTACATGAGTTGCATCCTACTCAGTACAATAAAAATGATGTACCATGTGGTTTAAGAAAACTGAATTTGACCAGTACACACTCTACGGTAGTATTCTAGCCTTGCATGTCACCACTAGAATTGGGTTCCATTGTTTGGATAGTTAAGTTTGGAGATCAACTGCTTCATGGAAAAGAAATAGTTACTCTGCGGATGAAAAAGGAATTTCACACCTGTATCTGTCTGTTTGTTTAAAGAAAATTCAGCCAGGGTTCATTTCTTAGAAAAATATTTGGAGGCTTAATTATGTCCCCTGTGCCAAACAAGGAATGTAGGCTTTAGTTAATCTCCACAGGAAATGCACTTCACAGGTACAGCCTCAAGAATGTGCCACTCTTTCAAAAAATATCAGTAAGGTTTGGGTTTGTTGTTTCAACTTATATTTAAAGTGAAAATGAAATCCAAAATTCATAATACCACCCATTACTTGCCCTACTATAAACTTCGCCTAATCGGTTTTTTTCCCAATAAAAGGTCTGTATTAGCTAGCAAATTAATATAGTATTATGACACATTTTTTTCCATCTCAAGAAGCTGTCTGGCTTTCCAGTTTCTCAAACACTAGTTCTAGCATGACCTTCATTTAATTGCTTTTGCTCATCCCTTAAGAAATACTTGTCTTGTGGCTTTCCTTTATCCTATTCTGCAGATATTAAATAAGTAGCATTGACAACACTGTATATTCTAATTACTTTTTACCTTGAGAATAACTATTCTAAAATGAAATTAAATAAAATCTCAGTAGTTTCAGACAAAATGCATTGTGGTGATACCACATCTATAAACAAGACAAGAAGTTTAAACCAAACCCACATGAAACCAAAGAGATCAAAGGTTGATGAAAGACAAATGATATCCCAAGTAAAAGAAAATTAATCTGAAAGCAACTCTAGATGTTTTCGTCTCTAATACACCATGACACCATTGAGCAAAATTAAGGTTGTCTGGCTATTCTAATCACTTGTAGCTTTTTTTTTTTTAATTTAGATACGACAGAAAACACTAAAAAAAAACAACCTCACATCAAGTAGATATTGCCTGTGACACATTATATCCTAAACTTCTAAGATTTCTAAAAAAAAAATTCATCAATTAGCTTTCATAAAGTTACTTACTAAGAAAATCTGGATGTCACAGTGAAACATAAAGAAGTAGAAACACACTTCACATAACACACATCAGCAGAAACCATAAAACAGCTGAGATACAGTGGCCTTACTTGATCTTTCAGATGCTAGGAGTAGATTTAGTAATATCAGAAAAGATATCAGGTCCACCTTTCTCTTTTCTCTATTAATATTTCCAGGTCTAGCCTACAATCTTTGTTACGTGATGCATGCAGATTCCCCTCCTACCCTTTCATTTCCATAGCAGCTAATCTAGCCCAAATTCTAGCTGCTTTCCTTGGAATAGCCCTAAAGCTACTTCTGTACGTCAGCCAGATATCCTTTCTGGCCCCTCCCTTCCTCTGTTTATTTATACACATCCTATTTCCATTTTCTTTTCCCTGCTTGTTCAGTTGTCTCTTTTTCTTACACATAATACAGTTCCTACCCTTAACTTCATTCTTCATCTCTCTGTTGAGCAGAGGTGATTATTCAAAAACACACTTTGGTACTGTATCCTTTTAACTAACATCTTTCATTACCAAATATTGTCAATGCTGCTGCACATGAATAGCCTTCTTCAGGGAAAGTAATGAAGAATTTTCTCCAAAATGGCTGTCTTCGAGTGTTTCTACAGAAAATAAAAGCAAACGTCCATTTTTGTTAACAGCTAAGACAATGGCCTCACTTTCATTGCTAGTAACAGCAGCTATTCAGAAAAAGAGCAATTCAGCATAGAATCATAGAACAATAGAATTGCTCAGGTTGAAAAAGACCTTCAAGATCATCAAGTCCAACTGCATCCTAACCATATTACCCAAACTCTAACAACACAATAGCATGCAGCTCTCTCTAAAATTAAATATTATATCTAAAAAAAATTATCTGTCAACTCCTAAAGTACTAACTTTCTCTGATGAAGCCTGAAGAAAAAAAGAATTGAATGTGTTCAAAGGCAGCTCAGCAGAGAAATCCAAATTTTAAGCACAAAATAAAGCTTGAAATATTTGTATTATTCTTTCATTAGATTCATAATGCACAAACATGTCACCAAGTGTTAAATTTCTTGAAGAAATTGTTCTTACATGCAATTTAACTCTAACTGAAACTAACTGACCAATTTCTTGTAGATCATTAGTGACTGATTGTTCTGAACTAATATATGACATCTTCATATGCAGTTTGGTATGAAGTTCCTGCTTTGTAAGGGAAACTCTAATCAGCTTTGACTGTTTGTACTGTAAGATGCTTCACAATGCATCCCTTGTAAAACAACAAGACTAGGAGCAAGAAAGAGCCTATTTCTAAATGGTTCCCTGAAGGTTGAAATGGATACTCGCCAATTTCAGACATCCTGAACATGTAACAGGACGAAGTTCTGCAGTGAGAAACCTCACTGGGCGTGAGCAAAGAAAATCTCCTTCCCTTTGTGAGGACAATACCGATAATGGAAAAATTACCGTAAACTTGAGACTGACATCGAATCTTTTGAAAGACAAGAAGTCTGTTGTCTAGTAACACCGCCTCAGCAGCATCTTACCACTAAATGGACAATATCATATTTTCAGAATTTACTGTACTAATCATCTAATCTCTGTCATAACTTACTATTCATCAAATGAATTTTCCTTGACATTTTAAGTGTTTTTTTGTTTTGTTTTGTTTTGTTTTAATTTAAAAGACACAGTTTGCCTATTTCAGTCTTTTGACATACTGCCCCGTTCCTCAGTTGGTTAGTATTTTCCTTTCTTTCTCCCTACTCTTCACTTTCTTGGTATTTCTTTTCTGTAAAAAATAAGCTCTTTTGGTGGCTATCTAAAACAAGGTGCCTGCGAGTCAGTCTAGCACAGCACCATCATTAGCAAATTTTATTCCAATAAAATGCACTAGTTTCTACTTTCAGCTTTTAACACCCAAAGAATTTTGGGTTTTACACCAAATAATCAGTATTGCCTAAATTATTATCTCTCCTTTGTTGCAGATCCTTTTCCAAAAATCTGATTTCCTTAAAGTGTAAATGTTCACAGTTAATTGCATAAGTCCTATACAGGAGCAGAAGACTAGACACACATCTCATAATAGAAAGTATGCTAATTCAGGTGGAGCTGAAAAAGAGAAACATGCAACTCTCTCTCCTACAAATAAAGAGGTAGGAAAATGAGGGCCAGAGAGTGGGGGATCCAGTGAGTTCTATGGGCTAATCAATAAAAAAATCTGCTTACTGTTACTATATCAAAACAATTATCAAGTAAAACTAGAAAAATCACTGATCTAATTCTACAGCCTTCAGAGTTTCTTTACAACTTGAGGACATCAGCAGTAGTATTTTAATTGATTTCGAGGAGACATGTTGAATTTTCAAATATGTAACTCCCATTCATTGGTTCTGTTGAAGGATTAGTTTAATTCACATGAAATGGAGAAGCTAGGTTTATCAATAAGCTTGGTTCTTACCAGTAACAACCAATTAACCAACCTAGTGGACTTCTATGATGGTGTCACTGCATCAATGGATAAAGGAAGTGCCACTGATGTCATCTATCTTGACTTCACTAAGGCCTTTGACATGGTACCCCACAATATCCTTCTCTCCAAATTGGAAAGATACGGATTTGATGGGTGGACTGTTCAATGGATGAAGAAATGGCTGCAGGATCAAGTCCAGAGAGTGGTGGTCAGTGGCTTAGTATCTGGACGGAGATCAGTGACAAGCGATGTCCCCCAGGGGTCAGTGCTGGGGCCAATACTCTTTCATATCTTCATCAGTGACATCAACAGTGGGGTCGACTGCATGCTCAGCAAGTTTGCAGATGAGACCAAGCTTTGGGGTGCAGTCGACACACCAGGGGGACAGGATGCCATCCAGAGGGGCCTAGACAGGCTTGAGCAGTGGGCCAGCAGGTTGAGGGAGGTGATCATGACCTTCTACTCTGCACTGGTGAGGCCTCACGTGGAGTACCATGTCCAGATGTGGAGTCCTCAGAACACGACGGACGTAGACCTGATAGACCTGTTGGAGCGCATCCAGAGAAGGGCCTCAAAAATGATCTACAGAATGGAACAGCTCTCCTATGAGGACAGGCTGAGTGAGCTGGGGCAGGAGAGCTGGACTAGATGGCTGTCAGAAGTCCCTTCCAACTCTAAGGATTCTATGATTCTACGAATATAAAATTTCTGGTAACACCTTAGAACTATTTCTATAAACAACAGACAATATAAATGGATATCTAACAGTTAAATAACTTACGTTGTCCTACTTTGACAACCTTATTGCACCCTAACATCATCTCCTTTCCACTCCACAAGAGCATTCTGTTATCTCAGTTCCTCAGGTCCTATGGCAGGTTATTATTGCCTTTAATCTCAAACTGGGGAGATTTGGTCCTTGCCAGGATGACTGACAAAGGGTAATGCCAGTTGCTGCAGGAAACTGCTGATGCTTCAGTACATGACACACAAAGTCAGTGTTGAACTTGTGTAGAAACACTGTATAAGAAAGGACTGTGCTACTAGAAGCCTTTTTTCTTCTATGGGACTTAATACCAAAGGCCTGACTGTTTTACTCTGACTAAATTCTTGGTAGCTATAATTACAACTGACATAACTTTTTCCCTATAAAAATGGAAAATTAGCTTTTTTGACATCCAATTAGAATATTACATTCTGTATTCTTGAGATTCCCCTGTGTTTCAAATACAGTGAGTACTTTCAATTTGCCTTAAAATAGAATTACATTACTGAGCACCAAAATCTGCCATATTCTGCCTGAGAATGGGATCAATTTCAGTTGTACAGCCTACAGTGCAATGTATTTTGGTATCTTTCCAAATAGAAGGCAATTTGTGAACTTCAAACTTTTTAGTCTTCCTTTCACTTCGTTAGCTTCTGATTTAAGCCCTGTTATAAGTGCTCTGCACTGACTGTCTACTCTTCCTCTCCAAGCAGTTTTGTCTTTTCTGTTCTGAGATTTTCTGTAGTATTTTACTGAAGCTTATTTTAAAGTCTAAGCTGAGCTAAAGGGAAATAAGACCAAATTAAATGTACTTTTTTTAGTACCTATAAACCAATCTCTACATTAATCTCACATCTATTATTGTAAGTACCTCTAGAGCATTATGCTAAAGCCAATGAAAGGTTTTCTGAAGATTTTCCTGACCTTCTGACTAGACTTCACCATTAGTTTCTTTACTCAGATTAGGAAAAAAATTAATATAAATGGTTGCACTCAATATATGCAGGAAAAGAGACTTGGAAAGCACAACTAATTATACCAAGTTGCTTTTCACACATTCAGCATAAGTTTAGTTACATTTTTCATATCATTCTGAATTTTAACACAAAAAATGACTCATCTTTTACTACAAGAAGTAGGATAAATACTGTTTACCACAGATCATCTGTACCTAGAACTAAATTCTTTAGGAAATGCTGAGTAGCAAAATTTGTTTTATTAAAAGAAATTTAGAGTTAGGTTATACTTGTATCACTGAAAACACACTTTCTCTGCTCTTCAGCCTATAATGCTTTCACTACTGAAATAAAGCATTTTTCTAAAAAACTTTTTTTTAGAAATGGCACATCAAATTCAATAAGATATCAGATGTTTGACTGCCAGTACAAATCTAGAATCCCTGCCCAAGGAAAGCTTAGAACTGAGAAAACTGCTCAAGCAGAAACCAGCTACAGCCTCACAGTTTATTACAAATAGAGATACTAAAGGTTTCAGAGAAAAAAGTATTATGGATAACTCATTATATTTGTTTAACTCTGCTTTGAGTCTAAAAGAGCTACATTATATACACGGAAAAAGAATCAGTCCTCTTTGTATGATCTTTCCTAGAAATGTTGACATTAATATTTGATTCCGATTTATCTTACAAATAGCACAGTTTTCACAGCTATCAATTAGAAAGAACATGCAAAACAGGACTTCAGTAGTAAAACCTGCTATCCTTGTAGAAAATTATGGCTCAATGCAGCAGAAGCAATGTTGATGGCATTTCTTAGTAAATTCTGATCTACCATAAAACTAACCTCTAGAAATAATGTGCAGTATTTCTTTCTCCGTCACTTAAGTTTTGCAATAAACTAGTTGCCTACCAGGATTATGAATCAAATCCTCATGCTTTTACCATGAATCTACCTACAATGTAATATAACCTTAGTTATGGTGACAAACAAGCATAAAATGCATGCTTAGAATTCCACTGGCCTGATTCAGAACTTCTTTACTGCAGTTTTAGCAGAGAAGGATCAGAATAACGCAAGAGTAATAATTCAGAAAGTAAATAGTAAGAAACGAGGACAAAAATATATCACCCAATAGGCTCCAAAATTTCCAATTCATCTCCAGTATGATGGAACAGTATTAACTCTCCTACATACCAAACAGACACAAATCAAGATACCAGAAATATTAAAGACATTATTTCTGCAAAATCCTCTAAGATCATTTGAGAAGGAAAGGAAAAGTTACGGTGACATACAGCGCAACCTACTCAAAGCAAAAGGAACAAAACTACTTTTAAATATCTATGTCTGTATATAATAACTACATATGTACTAGAAAGCAAAAAACAGGAGAAGCTGAGAGAACTTTGGAGCAGAGGAGAATAAAGGGACACCCCAAGGCTCTCTACAAGTACCTGAAAAGAAATTGAAGTGAAGAAAGTGCCAGCCTCTTTACTCTAATGACAGGTGATAGGACACAAGGAAATGGCCTGAAGTTGCTACAGGAGAGGTTTAGATTAGATGTCAGAAAGAATTTAATCACAGAAAGAGATGTTAGGCATTGAAACAGGCTGCACACTGAAGAGGTGAAGACCCCATCCCTGGAGTTATTTAAAAGATGTGTGGATGTGGCATTTATAGACATGTTGCAGTAGTGGACTTGGTAGTGGCAGATGATGTTTGGACTTGATGATCTTATGGGTCTTCTCCAACCTAAATAATTATACAAATTAAGATGCGTATCACATAATGATTTTTTAATATAAGCCACTGATTGTGGAATTTTTACAGCCACAACAAAGGTTACATTTTATTTAGTATCACTGAAGTGACTGCTAAATGAAAAACACTCCATGGACTGAGTTTCTTTCTGCCATCCCACCTGGATTTTGTAAATTCAGCTTACTGTCATATCTGACAGTTGTGGGCCTTTGGTCAAACTTTCTCTGGCAATGTAGTCCTAAGGGCAAAATGTGCATGCTTTGCACTGGAAACTGATTATGTTCTACAAAGGATGATTATTGTTATAGTCTTTATTTTATAATAACAAACTTCAAAAACACATCAGTATAAATAATATTTTTCTGGCTCCATCTCCAGCCAGACCAAAGAACAGATAGTTAAACAGACAGATATACACACTTTTAGAAGGGTAAAAAGCAGACCAATGATCACTCTTCACTGTTTCTTCCTCCAGATGGAGAGTCTTAAAATGTTAAGCTGCTTCTTATGAGAATCCACTTTTTTTCCACAGCGGGCTACTAATTTTTCTGTTCTTAGTATTTCTTCTCTTTCTACTATATCTTCATGAGAGGGAAGAATAGCAATGACAATGTGAACAAGGTACCACATATAATTGTACAGAAACTATGTCTCAATTTATTTTCTATTGCTTCTTAATAGTTGCTAGCACATAATTTGACATTTTTTCTTTTTTCTTTCTTTTCAGCCAGCTTCTAAGATGTAAATTAATATACAACTTTCATAATCATTTTAATTTATTTCTTTTGGAAGAAGCCTGCCCAATAGAAAAATCACAGCTGGTTGGAAATTTTACTTTTCTTTCACTTGGTGCAGGACTACTAATCAACAAAAAAAAAAATGGAGAAAAAAAAATTGTAAAACTTTTCTCTTCAGCATCACATTATATTCAACAGCCTCTTCATAAAAAGCTAGTTTTTTGTCCTTGAAAGACTAATGTCTTCCTTGTCAAACCATTTTTTGTTGTTGATTTTTTTTTTAAAGGAAAGAAAATGAAATCAGGCTGATAGTATCTACAGTTACTTTTTTAAAACATCATAGCTTTGACACAAGTTACTTTCATAACAATACAATGAACATGTGTGATGCAGGAAATAGTAATGGCTATGTTCTGTAATTCATCAAAGTTTAGATGCACGTTAAATGGACTACTTGCAGAAAAAAAACACTGTTCAACAGAATGAACTAAAACTTCATTCATAGGAATAAGCAGTTCCATTATTTTGGTGGATGAGGGAAAGGCTGTTGATGTGGTCTACCTAGACTTCAGCAAAGCCTTTGACACTGTCTCCCACAGTATTCTTCTGGAGAAACTGGCAGCCCGTGGCTTGGACAGGTACACCCTTTGCTGGGTAAGGAGCTGGCTGGAGGGCCGGGCCCAGAGAGTGGTGGTGAATGGAGTTAAATCCAGCTGGCGACCGGTCACGAGTGGTGTTCCACAGGGGTCGGTGCTGGGGCCTGTCCTCTTCAATATCCTTATTGATGACCTGGATGAGGGCATTGAGAGCACCCTCAGTAAGTTTGCAGACGACACCAAGCTGGCAGGAAGTGTCGATCTGCCTGGGGGTAGCAAGTCCCTACAGAGAGATCTGGACAGGCTGGATCTCTGGGCTGAAGCCAACGGGATGAGGTTCAACAAGACTAAGTGCCGGGTCCTGCACTTTGGCCGCAACAACCCCAGGCAACGCTACAGGCTTGAGGCAGTGTGGCTGGAAGGTTGCATAGAGGAAACGGACCTGGGGGTATTGGTTGATGCTTGGCTGAGCACGAGCCATCAGTGTGCCCAGGTGGCCAAGAGGGCCAATAGCATTCTGGCTTGTATCAGAAATAGTGTTGCCAGTACGAGTAGGAAGTCATTCTCCCTCTGTACTCAGCCCTGGTGAGGCCCCACCTCAAGTACTGTGTCCAGTTTCAAGCCCCTCACTGCAAGAAAGACATTGAGGCCCTGGAGCGTGTTCAGAGGAGGGCAACGAAGCTGGTGAGGGGTCTGGAGCACAGGCCTTATGAGGAGCGGCTGAGGGAGCTGGGATTGTTCAGTCTGGAGAAGAGGAGGCTCAGGAGAGACCTTATCACTCTCTGTAACTACCTGAAGGGAGATTGTAGTGAGTTGGGGGTCAGCCTCTTTTCTTTCATAGCTAGTGACAGGACGAGGGGGAATGGCCTCAAGTTGCACCAGGGAAGATTTAGGCTGGACATTAGGAAACGCTACTTTTCTGAAAGAGTGGTCAGGTGCTGGAATGGGCTGCCCAGGGAGGTGGTTGAGTCACCGTCCCTGGAGGTGTTCAAGAAACATTTAGATAAAGCGTTGAGAGACATGGTTTAGTGGGGTTATTGGTGGTAGGTGGATGGTTGGACTGGATGATCCTGTAGATCTTTTCCAACCTAGCTAATTCTATGATTCTATGATTTTGCCCTCTCTTCTCCATTCAGTGGAATTATCCAACAAGTTTATAACCAAGGGAAAGAAGAGCGTAAATACAAGAGAATGCTCACATGTAATTTCAACAGCATTGTATTGCAATTGCAGTTATAAACAAAAGCCTTCAATCTCCAGTGTTTTTAGTTCACTAATAAACAGTAACTGAAACTAGAATTATGACTACACAGAAGCAAAAAAAAAAATATCACAGCTAACAATGAATGGAATAACGTCTCCAATATTGCAGTTTTACTAGGATTGCACTCCTGGCAAAAGAATCAGGGTACACAGAAACCTTAATAGATAAGTACATGGCAAGGATGAATTCCTGAAGCTGGGCAGACAAACGGCTCTACAGCATGTCATTCATTATGGTGAAAGTGTCATAGCAGAAGTTCCATAGTGGCAAAATTTATGTAAAGCAAGAATCTGCCAAGTACTGCAAATAATCTGAAGTTTCCTCCTATGCCCTGTTGTGCAGTAAAGAATGTTAAAATCTGACTGTACATGTGCTATGATGGTATCTTAATTTTCAAAAAAATGGAAGAAAAAACTTCACGTCTTATCCAACAGCATAATTTCAGAACCTCTTGAAGAGTTTAGTCAACCATTCTCAATACAACATCTTCAAGTATTCAGCAAGTTTCTATACAGAATTAATCTTATTTCACAATGTTTCTTACATATCTTGACACATTAGGATTCAAATGCTGAGATTGTTAAACATTTGCCTTGACTTGTGTATCATTTCCACATTTTTCATACATCTAAATTATTACAATGTACATGATATGAGAAACATTTTTAATTGAGGTACTGCAATGGAACAGAAGTGACACAGCAAACAGTATTAGTCTGCAAATAACAAAGTAATGATATAGAAACAGAATTACTTTCAGGAAGCCATCTAATTTATTTCTGTGTAAGATGTTACGGATATTATGTTCCTGGCCATAAACAATCACTGTTTTCTCAAACAAACAAAACGCTGAAGCAAGAATAAGAAAGAACTAATGCAGAAGTCAGTGATGCACATCTACAGAGATGGAAGTTGTGTAAGCTGGGTGCAAACAGTGTCTAGTTCAATCAAGTTACATTCAAAGCCATGAACCTAAGAACAAGAAGTGCAGTTCTATTCAAACAGGATAGCTAACAATGAATATATAAGAAGAGGGAGAGTACACTGTAGGATAGAGGTCTCAATATAACTTGTTCATTTGTAATGAGAACAACAGCACTAGCAGTCTTGACATGCAGGAGTCCATTGATAAAATAGGAGAAGTTCCATAAGCAAAGCTGTAACAAAATTCATAATTTGTTTCATACCACTGGTACCAGGAGCTTATTTTGAGGACTGTGAAAGGAGAAAAACCTTTGACTGATGGCCATTAAATGCTTCTGCAAACTCTGTAACAGACCAATGAGTGTTATAAGTTGGGCCACATACTTTAGTTAACAGTATC
Organism: Numida meleagris; assembly: GCF_002078875.1. NCBI lineage: Eukaryota > Metazoa > Chordata > Aves > Galliformes > Numididae > Numida > Numida meleagris. The sequence goes on along the minus strand of NC_034412.1, from coordinate 29,088,127 downwards.
CTAAAATATATGAAACTTCAAATCTGTCAGAACTTTTTAAGGAAAAAGTACTAATGACTACATATTTTTAATTCAGTCTGTACTTTTGGCATTAGATACACAAGCACAAATGATATTCATATTTCCCACTGCAATTTAAAAGAACATCAAGAACATTAAAGCCATTTTTCAACACTGATGTCTTGTACTGCTATGTTTCCAGAGCACTTCAACATGACATATTTGAGTCATATGTTTTACCATCTTTTAACGCCTCTTATCTGATTCCTCTTGTAACTCTTAACAATTTGGTTAAAAGATGAAGAAAATACACAAAGAACAAACCAAAATACAAAAGCTTGCAAGCAATCTGATGAGAATCTAAACATTATATATAGACATAATTTTTGATACAAGGATTGAACATCTTTCTTAGGCAAGAGTAGGGTTGGATACAAAATTAATCTTACTTCTTCACTCAACTAGGCTACTTTTAGAGAAAATTTTCCAAAGATATCACTATAGATACTTTAGCTACTATTCTGCATAATTATCAGGTGCAATTGCATGATATCAGAAGAACAGATGGTTGCAAGTGACTCCTGAGAACTCCAGATTCAATTCAAACATGGAAGAGTAGCAAAACAGCCTGCCAATAGCCAGCACTGTAAAAGTAATAGGCAACTCTATGGATGAGTTTGTCCATGAATGATGGGATTTTTTTTTCTTCCCAAGACCTGAAACTTTAAATCCCCACAGTATCGACAAATCAAATAGGCCAACTAGATTTTATATAAAATGATTCACTTTGAAGACTGCAGAGAAACAATAGCTGAACAGGTATAACTATGGATTTGGTTCCATTAAGAAGCAAAAGGCAGTTATGAAGCGCATGAAGACTCTTTTCCACATAATAATTATTCATTAATGTTCTGTCTATAATTCACTAATTGTGTTTTACCAAAATAAAAACGTGAACACAAGACAGCTTGTTAAACAAACAAAATGACCTTCAGAAGAAATGCCATGTCACAAACATATGCTCATAATGACAGAAGAATAAATAGTTCAGAGTTAACTGAAAATATCATGTTTTTAAAAGACTTTTTACCACAGAGAGAAAATACACATCCTAAGTCACTGAGGGTCAAGTTGTCAACATCATATTCTAAGCAGTTTTGATTTGTTATCAACTAGAATAATCTCATAAGGAACTGAATTACTGAAAAGCTTTTCTCCTTTTTCCCCACCCCATTCCACCCTTGAATAGTCACTTACATTATCCAGTTGCGGAGAGAACTTCTATTTGGAACAGAAAGAGCAGAGAAAGGAAAGACATCTACGTAAATTCTTTTGATGCATCTGGAAACCCTTCTGATGATATATAAATGTTTACCACTGCCATTTACCACATTTGCCATTTACCTCTGGGGCAGCAGAAGACAACAGGGAAACTCAAAGGAAGTACTTAAAAGGAATTAATGAGTTATCCTGCAAGAAGGCAAGAAGGCCAGCTGCCCTGCTGAAGTGGCTCTACACCGACACACACAGGTTGGGAAAGAAATGAGGAGTTAGAAGGTATCATGCTACTAGAAAACCGTGATGTAGTTGCCAGCTTTGAAACTGGGTGAGATGATTCCCATGACTTGAGTGTTGCTATTGAAAGCTGCAAGCTGTTCAGAAGGGAAGTAAGGCACGAGTGCGGGAGGTGTTGCCTTCTAAATCAAGAAACAAATAGAGTGTGAAGAGCTGTCCCTGAAGAAAGGCCACAAGCAAGTCAAAAGCCCAAGGGTGAGAGTTAAGAGACTAAGGCAACAAAGGAGCCTTGTGGTTGGTATCTACTAAAGGCCACCTAATCAAGAAGCCGCCTTCTTCCAGCTACAAGAGGCACCACGATCACAGGCTCTTGTCCTGATAGAGAACTTGACACCCTGACATCTGCTAGAAAAATAGCACAATGCACTGTAAGGCAATCCAGGAGGCTCCTGGAATGTACTGAAGATAAAATTCTCGCACCCAGAAACAGATAGTCCCACCAGACGGATTCAATCACTGGAAACTGTCCTCAATGACAAGGGAGTGGAGCAGAGCTGGTAGATCTTTAAGGAAGCTCTCCTTAGGGCACAAGACCTCTCCATCCCCAGGTGGGGGAAGTTCAGGAAAGGAAGGAAAGAGATCAGCACAGCTGAACCAAGGCCTGCTGGTCAAACTGGAGAGCAAGAAGAAAACGCGTAGGCAGTGGAAGCAGGGACAGGGTACTCCTCCCACTTAGAGTACTGGGAGGAGTATGGGATCCCAGTACCCTAGGATGCTGCTAGGTTACATAGGGGTGGAGTCAGGAAGGCCAAGGCCTGACTGGAACTGGACTTGGCAAGGGGTGCAAAGAATAAGAAAGACTTCTGCAGGTACATCAACCAGAAAAGGGAAGTCCAAGAAGGCATTACCCCCACCCTCCTCCACACATGGTGAACAATATAGGCAGGCTGTTAACAATGAACAAGGAGAAGGTTGACGTACTCAACAACTTTTTTTAGCTTCAGTCTTCACTAGCAACGCAACTGCTCTTCACACACCTGTTGAGAAGATGGATCAAAAGGCGGGGACTAGAGGAGCAGTGTCCCTCCTGCTGTAAGCAAAGATCAGGTTCGTCATCTCCTGAGGAACCTGAAGTCTATGGGTCCCACTGAGATGCATCCCAGAGTCCTGAGGGAATTGGCTGATGTAGATACCAAGCCACTCCTGAAGATATTTGAAAAGTCATGGCAGTCAGGTGAAGTCTCCAGTGAATAGAAAAAAAGACAATATCGCACTCATATTTAAGGACAGAAAGGATGACCAAAGGAACTACTGACCTGTTAGCCTCACCTCTGTGCCAGGAAAGAACATGGAACAGATCCTCCTGGAAGCTATGCGAAAGTACGTGGAAGACTGGGAGGTGATAAGAGACAACCAGCATGGATTCACGAAGGGCAAGTCTTGCCTGACCAACCTAGTGGCCTTCTATATTGGTGTAACTGCAAAGCCACTGATGTCATTGATCTAGACATCAGTAAGGCCTTTGACACGCTCTCCCACAACATCCTTCTTTTCAAATTGGAAATATATGGATTTGATGGGTGAAATACTTGATGGATAAGGAATTGGTTGCAAGATCATACCCAGAAAGTGGTGATCAATGGCTCAATGTTCAGATGGAGATTGGTTACAAGAGGTGTCCCTCAGGATCATTACTGGAACCAGTCTACTTTATTCTTCAGTGGCATCGACAGTGGGATTGTGTGCAACTTGAGCTTGTTTGCAGGTGATGCTAAACTGTGTGGCGCAGACAAAATATCTGATGGATGGGATGCCATCCAGAGAGACCTAGACAGGGTCAAGCCACAAGCCCAGGAGACTCTCATGAGGTTCACAAATCGAAGTCTTGCACATGAGTTGCAACAGCCTCCACTATCAATACAAGCTGGGGTATGTAAGGACTGAGCACAACCCTGCTGAAAAGAACTTAGGGGTACGGTGGATGACAAGTTGGACGTGAGCCAGCAATGTGCCCTCGCAGCCCAGAAGGCCAACCATATCCTGGGCTGCATCAAAAGAAGCATGGCCAGCAGGTCAAGGGAGGTGATCTTTCCCCTCTACACTGCCCTGGTAGGCCACATTTAGACTACTGTGTCCACTTCTGGGCTCCCCACTTCAAAACAGTCAGTGATCTCCTAGGAGTCCAGCAGAGGGCCACAAAAATGATTAGGGGCCTGGAGCATCTCCCACATTAGGAAAGGCTAAGTTACCTGGGTCTGTTCAGCCTGGGGAAAAGAAGACTGAGGGGAGATCTAGTAAGTGTTTATAAATATCTAAAGGGAGGTGGGAGACAAATGGATGTGACCAGGCTCTTCTCAGTGGTGCGTAGTGGAAGGACAAGGAACAATGGCCTAAAACTTGAGCATAGGAAGTTCCATACAAACATGCAGAAAACCTTCTTTACAGTAAAGGTGACAAAGCGCTGGAACAAATTGCCCAGAGGGGTTGTGGAGTCTCCTTTTATGGAGATATTCAAGATCCGTCTGGACATCTACCTGTGCAACCTACTGTAGGGAAGGCGCTCTGGCAGCAAGGTTGGACTCAAGCTCTTGAGGTCCCTTCGACTGCTGCGATTGTGTGATTCTGTGAAGAGGGTGGATGGGGGAAGGTGTTTTTAATTTGCTACTAGTTTCTCACTGCTTTAGTCTAATAGCGGTAAGTAATTAATTCCATTTAATTCCCCACATTGTCTGAGAGGGTAACTAGTGATGGACCATTCTGTCCTTATTTCAACCTGTCAGCCTTTTCTCATCACATTTTCTCCCTCTGTTCTGTTGAGGAAGGGGAGTGAAAGAGCAGTATAGTAGACTTTAGCTGTTTATGAGTGTGAAACCACCATGCAGAGATAAACTTCTGTAAGACAGCTTCACCTTCTCACTTGCGTGCAGGTGAACAGACTTTCCCAAGACAAAAAAAAATGGAAAGTAAATGAATGAGCAGTATTCTACTTCTTTTTAAACAGTAACTAAATCTTGAATAATAACACTTATTGCTTAGATTCTTGTCATACAAGATGCAATGCAGCTAATCTATAAATGTTATACAATACAGATTTTTTTTTCCTCTGCCTACTAGCTTCATGCGCCTCTTCATCTACTATAGACTAAGCAGAGATCGTTCCTTCCCTCAGCGTTCAATTGCACTGCTCCAGAACACCAACGAACCTCCCAAGTCACACAACAAAGGAAACACGAAAGAGTATCTGAAATAGCCTTAGAGTCAGTTTTGAACATATGAGAAAGAGAATACACACCTTTTCTTTGTGAAACAAACTCTTGAAGCTTGTAATTTTCTCTGTTGTAAAGGATTCTAGTATTTGGCTTTGTTGGATTTCTTTTAATGACTCAGGGCTGCACCTCCACACAACGACATGTTCACCTAGCCTTCTCAGTCTTACAAAATAAAAGCTTTATGAAACTTAAAGGATATAGTAAAGATGTTGTGAAAATTATCAAACTCTCACAAAAGAAACAAATTATAATAAAAGCATTGCATATAATTTTCCAAACTTGCACTCAATCTTCTTTAAATTATCAGACATTCAAGGTCTTCTAATTATACTGCCAGTCCTAATATACGTCATTTGTCAGAAAATGGTCTTGTAAGACTTATTAGTAGGTGTGTGTATATCTTTCAAAATAAAATTCTCAGCCTCTAAAGTAAAAGTTCAAAGTCTCCCACCACCAGACCAAACAAAAACATAATTATGTTACAACATGAAGTGGATGTGTTTTATAGGCATTAAGTTGTTTAATACTTAGTTTACTCTCAGGATCATTTTTCAACTGTTTAGTGGTTTCACTATAAAAATTACTAACTCTAAATAAAACCAGTTCAAATTTTCTACAAGATCAAATGAATCTCAAAGAAAACACAAGAGATATAAACATTTTAGAAACATTGACAAGTAATAACATATAAATTGTATGATAAGAATATTGACCATCATTTTTTTTTTTTCAGAAAGCACTAGAATTCCAAAATTCCAGCTAGTCAGAGGTTACTCAATACAGAACCTGTCAAAACATTTCCTTCTATCCTGCAACATCTCATCTATTTTCAGTGGTTTGATCCAGGCCATATTGAAGTTTTGATGAAATAAAATTGACAACATACAAGAATCCCAAATTTAAACAGAAACACGTACAAGTCATTAATTGGTACTGGTAAACACTGGGAAGAATGTACACTCACCTATTCTAAAACAGGGATGTAAACTGATAACAAATTCCTACTGTAAATAATAGGTATATAAAAAAAAATGTATGCCACTGAAAGTTTCCATTCCAACATTAAAGGTATTTCATTACATATATTATTTTGATCTAACAGCCATGAAATTATGTTAAATAAGAAAGATATTATTTAAAGGAAAACCAAGTAAAAAAAATTAAAATACATATGTTAATACAATATGACAGAAAGCAATTTAAACTACTAAACAGTGGCTATACCAATTGTCTCCTTAAAAATAGGTAAAACATTATGGATTTATTATATATGCCACTAAAACCCAGCCATCAGTAAAATGTACAACCAGTTTTTACACATTTTATATTATTCCTCGAAAACAATTATTTGCTATTTCAGAGTGGTTCTTTCAGATTATTGTGGCCACGTGATGAATCAAGGCAACTAAGCTTCCACATCAAAAATAAACATTTGTCTTGAAAAACTGCTTTTGATCACTATAGGGAAAAAGCAAATTATATTGACTTGAGCAATTGTAGCTGATCTTCAAGAACATAAAAAGAACGGGAGAGTATATGTTTGTTTTGCCCCCTGGTGGTCAACTCCAGCCTCGACTACCTTTAGAGGAGAGAACAAGAATACCCATTGGCACGAGTAAAATTAAAACACGGTACACATTATTAATATTTCTTCAGTTCTTCACTCCTCACATATATTCTAACATACAACTACAGCTGTTGTCGTGTTACTGTTCCCACAGTTACATAGAATATCTTTCTAAACCACCGGAATAGATATAGAATTTGGCCAGATATAAAACATTGTTACGAGCACTAAGAATGTAACTTGTTTAATTTTCTAGAAAGAGAATAAAAGTGTAGAAGAAAACAGACAGTTTTGGAAGACGTAACAGGCTGGTTTAAACCACTGAACTTCAGCAAGTCAGAGCAAAGCAAAACATAACTCCAAAGAAAATTCCCAGAATTTCTCAAAAGCACTTGTGAGATTGTTTGCACTGATAATTGATGACTACTTCTCCAAAGCAGACTGTTGCACCTGTACACTTCTAAGTGCAGAGAATTTGATTCAGTATGGTGTTTGCGAATTTTTTGGGGGTAGAGTTTGATGGAACAAACTCACAGCAGGACAGAACAAAAATTAAAAACAATAGCTACTGAATTGTCAAATGAATGAGGAAGCATTTTCATATCTCTGTAGTGAATCAGGTCTTACTGTGCTGCACAGAAATACCACACAATTTTCAAAACCTCATTTTCTGTTTTAGATATATACTGGTCTACTGAACATTATTTGATAATACAATTCTCAAATACAGGACAGCAACACACCAAGCTGACCAGCATGCAACAAGACAAGATGTATAAAAAAAACTTTTTCCCTCCCAGAGGTATGAAATAAATATATGCAGCAACAGGATACTTCTCATCAAACCCATGAGTATGCCACTTCTTTTTGAGACCAATTAGCTTGACAAAGTCTCAAAGGGGCTTTCCTTAGTGCAGAGAGTTCCAAGTATAGCAAAACTGAAAAGGACTCAAGACTTCAAGAGTCGGCAAATAAAGCATGCATTTTCAGTAAATGACATTAACCTCAGCAGTTTATCCAATGAATATTCTAGCAATCCCATAGCCCTATTATTTCCATGTCTGACAAAAGTATTCTGATTACAAACACTCAAGCTGCCAATTCTGCCTGGCACACAAAACAAATACATAGAGGCAGCTGCCTGAACTTCTGAAAAAGAGTAAAAGCAAGATGAGATAGTCTGTCACCCTCTAATGGTCATTTACTAACTGAAGTAATAATTCAAAAAAAATTTGTTTATTGTATTCATTATTATATAGCCAAGGAAAGGGACTTTACATTCAACTAAGTGAAAAAATAAGATTTGCAGTGAATTAAGCGCACCAGGACAAGTATTGCACTGAGCCAATTACTTACTTTAACACAGCCTGCAATGAGTAATCTGCCAAAACTACAACGTCTTCCTGAACATACTTTACAGATGAATTGGAGAATTGTCAATAGAGCAATGAACTAACTATTTTTAGCTGCAGTCATTTTAACTATATCAAAGATGAATAGCATCTTCTGAATGATATCACTTTCACTAGTATCCAATTATTTTGATTTGTATAGTAAACTGCTAACAAAGGAAAGAACAGATGCAATGCTGATTAAGACTGTAATACAATCTGCTGTGCTTACATGACTTTTTCTTATTTTGAAATGACAGCATAATTGCCTTTCTGGCTTTTGCATTTCTAACTTGAGAAGTTTTGATACCGGAGTATGTGTTGTAAAAAATGGTCGGTCTTTTGTCATAAGAACAACAGATTTTGGATACCAAAGTTTGACAGAACCTTCCTTTTCCATGTAATATCTTTACTACATGCAAACAAGATGTATTTTTTTAATTTATATATAAAATACAACTTCTTTGCATGTAGTAAATATTATGTATATATTTATATTTATATAATATATATATAAATACACACATCAAAGCTACTGGGGAGAAAAACAGACAAAAAAGCCAACAACTGAAATAAAAAAAATAAATACACCACGAACTCCCTCTTCAGAGAAGTCCATACTGTAAATGCTTAACTGATGATCAGTGGACAAGCTGTTCAATTAGTCCTGAATTCAAGGTTTCTTTGAATGTGCCATGAATTCTAGCATCAAAATAATTTTCTTTTTTAAACTGCATGTTGAAATCATCTGTACATTTCTCTGACTTTAAGAGAAATTCAGCACTGTTTTCCTTCCTTTGTATAGGAGTTTGTGCTGTTCTTAAAAAAAACCACCACTTTTATTATTGAATAGATACAAAATTCTGAAGAAAAATAAATGTCCATGCAGAGCCTAAAGTAACCTGTTCTTTCCATTCAAAAACATATTATCTACGATAATATGGAATAATAAATAGGCCAGTCACATGAGATACAAAAGTAGTACTGAGTTCATCTTAGCATTACTGATTACCTGGATATATTTTAGATAAGAGTGCAAAGTAATAAGTCCCAAATTACTGTAATTTTTCTCAAAAGAGGCACAAGTTTGATATGCTTTTCCAGGTATTCATTTCATAAGTTTCAGAGGTTTTTTCCCCCCTATAAAACTTCTCAGCAGCATTTTAAGACAATATGAAGAAATTATACTGACATGGTTGGAGCATTCTCAATTCTGCTATCCAAAAGTAAACAGTCCTATTTAACAGTAAACACAGCCACTAATGCCAGCAAGATCATACTTCAACAGATAAGCCATTACATGTGCACAAGGATTATTTGCTAACAAAAAATCTCAATATAATGAAACAACTGTAAACAAAACAGGCATGTTGTATGTCCTTAATCATTAAACTTCTAATCTGTGTCACTGAAACTGGAGATATTTCAGAACTCCTTTGTCCTTTATAAGAAGCAACAGTTGAAACACTTACAAAGAAGAGAAATAATTTAGCCCTGTACTACAGAGGAGTAATTATGACTAGAATAATTAGAGAATTAGTCCTGTTTATGATCATTTAGAAATTTGAGACTGTCCTTTATACCAGCCCAGTCATTAGTGTACTTTCTGCATAATTATATTGTCTTAACAAGAGGCTCCCTAGAAAAGCAAAAAAAAAAAAAAAAAAAAAAAAAAATTAGGCTGGTACTAAGTGGCTTAATATGAACAAAGCTTTCATGAGCACCAAAGTAACCATACTAGACTTCTGGCTGTAATGAGGATACAAGATATGTTTTTCATCCAAACTAGTGAAGACAAAAAAGAAACATACAAAGGCACAAAGGCAGTTTCTGTTCAGTATACAGAAAGAATGGAAAACTTCCCATCTTAACAAAGTAAACTTTATTTTCCAGGTTGCTGTTAAGAGGATATGAGCATTCTAAGTAAGTTACTTCCAAAAGTCTTCAGAACAGAATTAAATACTTTCAAAAGGATTAGAGAATAATTAGACTCAGTGGACAAAACATACTTCTGGAAGAAAAAAAAACAGATGCCTGAACTTTGTGTGACAAAATGGACTGCTAGAAGAGCTGAAGGCTTGTCAAAAGATAGCGAGCTTAACATTAGACTATGCTAATAAAGGTTAAGTCACAAATCTAAGGCCCGAGGTTATAATAGCCTACAAAATAGTCAGACTTGAAAATAAAACTACTTTGCAGCAGGATTCTAGAATGCAACAGATACACACAAGAACAGTTATCTTAATAGGGTGGATTGACTATTCTGAAAATATATCAATTGTATTTTCAATTATTTGTGAATTACCATGAAACTATACTGGATGTTTTTTTTTTCTTTTAAATAAACACAATTTCTGAAAGAAATACCTCTGACGAATACAGCATGTTTTTCAACTTCTCTGGAGAGAACAGGAAGATGGGACTAAAACTGCTTAGAATCTACTTTATACAAGCGATATTCCAACAGCATCAAAAAGCAAGCTGGCTTCCACTTAAAAGTATCAACTGCAACTGAACCACATATAGGCTTAACACTTTCTAATGTTAATTTGCAGTAGAACTTTTTAGGAAAGTTGCTAGAACACTGAAAAAAAATGGAAAGCATGTGGCCTATCTGAAGGAATATTAAAGAAAAAAACAATTTAGACTCTAAAATTCCAGTTTGCACTACCACTTATTCTTTGGAATTCTGAGTAAGTGATAATCATTATCCTAATTCCTCTGCTGAAAACAGAGCAACATTTTTAATTCTCACCAGCACTTAGTTATTCCCTACTGCTCAAAATTTCCTTGCTCTACTTCATTAAATATTAAATTAAACAGAGCTTCCATTAAATGCATTTACATGATTTTTAAAAGGTATTTTACACAGACCATTCATACAAAACCATCTAGTTTTGACTCTTATTTCTAGAGTATTTTCCTGAATCTATCCTGTGGCCTAAAGTGAAGACAAGTTCTCATAGTGCATAATAAACTAATTTTTGACTAGCTAGAAGAAACAAATTCAATCAATGTATGTTTCTATGACAACTTAGTTACACTCAGAGAGAGCTGCCTCTTCTTTTTGGCTGACAGATAAAGAAAGACCGAAAGTTTCAGGTGTTGATGAGTCACCAGAAACCCTTTCAAGTCTCATGCTTCATTCCACAAGAAAGTATTTTAGGTAGGATCCTACAGTCAGAATATTCTTCCTTTGAACTGTCATTGCCATTGCACATAAGGCTATGTATGAAAAAAATATTTTTGATTAGCATGAAAGATGTTTAGAAAACATGCTGCAAATAGTGATCATATCCATCTCCTAATTGTTTTTAAGCATTTAGGGAACTCCCAGCCTTTGTCTCAGCACAGGCATCTGCACAAACTGCACCATACTCTTTTCCTCTGAGCTCAAAAGTAAGCAGCTGTGGTGCAAAGTCACAAGATTCAATTTTTGTCATCATATACAGAGTAGCAACTTGATTAAAGAAAGAATATATGTAAAGCACTCCCTGCATAAAGAAATATGGCATCTTGTACATCATATGAAAATCTGTTTTGCTTGCTTAATTTATCTCCTATTTTTCCTTGTTTTTGCTGAAGAGCTTTACCTATACATGGATATGCATGCATCTTACCACTCATTTTTGTCATTTTGCCTTACTTTCTATAGAATTTACTACTGATCTCGCAATTTGTTACTCCAATCAACAGCTTTTGAAAGCTCTCCCTGAAACTACTGTAAATGAATGGCAGTAGTTAGCTGAGCAGTAAGGAGAGCAATTCACGGTTATACCGCTATGCTTCCTTAAATTATATCACAGGTGAAAATGCCATTGTATATCTCCCTGGAGAAAGCAACCCCAGGTCTGCAGATATTGCAGCAATACTACAAGAGCAGAATTCTTGCCAAAATATATATGCCTAAAAATACTTCAGAGAAAGTACTGTAACACGCTGTGGAGAGTGGGCGTTCAATAAGAGATTTTCCTATCAACTCCATGCACTGAATAGAACTTCATTTTCAAGGTCCAATATAAAGCCTACTATAGCACTCCACAGATTTCCAAGAATTTCAAGCAGTACTCTTCTATCAATTCTACACCAAACAGAAAACAGGATGCAACATTCCATGTTTAAATATGCAAATTATTAATTAGAAAAAATTAGAAAATCAGAAATATACAATGCATCTTCTCCAACACGGGTGTGGTCATAAAAGAGTACCAACTAATCGATAATCTTATCAAGATTAAAAGATGGGAAAGAAATACCAGGCTTGAAATGTCCCTGCAGGGTATAACTTTTCAAGTTTACCGTACTATTAGAGAATAACGTTACACCTAGTGGAAGAACATACAAACAGAGTTTTTACTTTCATGCTTCAGTAGATCTTTGGAATAACATGTTTTAGAGAAAGGTCAGCTAACTACACAATAACGTGTCATACCAGGCTTTTCATTTTTCCCCTGAAGTGTCACACTTCATTGAAATAACTAAAATAGTATAGAATCTGCATGCTTATAGACTATGTTACAGTCTTAATTCACAAAAAATAAAAGTTGCTTCTACCTTAACTTGTACAAAACACCTATAATCTCTGTGTTGGTCTATTGCATAAATTAACCCAGAAAAACAGCACATAACTTGAGTCATCTAAAAACGTTTGATCTATACAGAGCATCTAGGGCAACCAGCTTTCCTGAAGGAAAAGAGTGGTCACCTTAAAGGGGCAACTCAAATGCAACATGAGAGCAACAAACTGTTTTAAAATCAGACATCTGTCTCCACCTACATCGGAGGAAGTCTAGAGAAAAACAGCTTATGCTAAGCTCCTAACTTTTAAACTACTAGTGGTAAAGAAAAATGAATCTCAACTTTACTTTCTCAGTATCTCAGTTTTGCTTCCAGTTACTCAATTAAGGAATTAAGCCTTCATTATCCTCAAGATACATAAATCAATTAATTCTTGATGTACAGGAATGAATAGTTTTTTTTTAATGTATAGCAAAATTTACCCAAGCAGAACAGAACTTTTCCAAATCTACCTTACATGGAGAAGAGAGGTGGGTGGGCAATGTCACAGTAATACAAATAAATAATAAAATATTACTTTATTACTTAAACTTAATTCAACTTCAGTAACTTCAACTGAAATATTAGAAAAGTAGTGAAAGGAATTAGGTGAGGGAAATAATGGGAAAGAAATTTCTGATGATTAAAGGAATCATAATAAACAGTCTGGCATTAAAAGGTCTTCCCAGTCTAGTCAAAGCCATGGAAGTCATATTCTACTTTTATTTCTTGCTCAGTAAATGAACAAAAATGACTATATAAAGATACATTGAATGTACAAGACAGGTTCTTCCTCGAAGTTTTTCAACTACTCTCTGATTTTTAGGGTGATAGATTTAACATGCCATGAGGAATAACAAGGTATCTTTCCTAATGTTCTTAAGAGAAAATTCCTCTTGCCCTACCACTGGACACTTTCTTCCTTACACAGAGACACGTAATGAAGTGTTCAAGCACTTGAGATTTCAATCAAAGAGAAATTTATCCACAGAAACAATTACAATGAAGAAAAGCAACACGAGTATTACAGCAACAATCTACATTGGAACTATAGGAAACCTTACCTAAAGTTATTCAGGCTGGAAAATTTTTTTTACACAACATTGTTACTACGGACCTTGCAAAAACCACAGCTTCTGAATTAAGACAGATACAGTAACAGCCGGACGGCAAAACCGAAGTGGTCATCTACACAGCTTGAAGGCTTTTCATTCCTCTGATGATGATGTTAGCAATTTACCCCTGCCTGGACTGTATTCTGTATTAGGATGGAGGGAAAAAGCAAATTACGCAAGGTTCAAATGGGGGCGGGAGGAAGAATGGAAAAAGATCTCTTGAGAAGGAAGTCCAGACACTTGGGAAGCAGAATTTGTACCGATAGCAGATTTGCCCTTTTAATCAAGAGTAACACCCATTAAGCTCGCTCTCCTTTTAAAGAACTCTTGCTTCTAATTACAACTCAAACCACATAGAAAAGGGACGACCTTTCAGGGGATAGAATCTTTTGCAAAAATTTCTCCCATTTCAACTGCCACATTAATCAAAGCTGAAAGGCTTAAAAGATAAATGTCTTACTTAATTTCTCAGTTTCCAGTTAGTTTCATAGTGGAAATTAAAAAAAAAAAAAAAAAAAAGGAAGAAAAGAGTAACATCCAGGAGCATATTTAACAAAATAGAAAGGTTACTGTAACTTTAACAGGTAATTCCTATTGTAATACCAATTTTATTACAAGTATTATAAACATACTTAAAGAATCTGAAGCTTGTCTTAAATATTTTCATAGAACTGTCATGCAACAGTGATAGCAATGTCCAGTGACATGCTTTTCCACGTGAGCATGATCTTGTTTCAATACTTTGGTGTCAAGCTCCTAAAACGACCCTGCAGGAAAAAAAAGAGAAGATGCAGAAGTTATAAAAAAATATACTTCTAAAAGGAATTTGAACTCAACTTTTTATCTTCCAGAGACTGTTCTTTTCTTTGAAAACCTTGAAGCAGCATATTGACGGGAAGAGGCTTCCTTTACCTTGCTGTTAAACAGACAAATTACTGCTTGCATGAATATCAAAGGACATAAAAGAGTATCTCAGATAATGCTTCCCCTTAGTTTGTTGGAATTTGTCTTATGTTTCTAGCCACTATCAGAAATGGATTAGGAAAAACCCACCTATCCACTCTGTTCTAATACCTTCAACATACATATTATTTTATTTTCCTGTCTCAATCTAATTCTTTTTACTGCTCTTACTCCTTAAGTTAACAGTTCAGGTTAACCATTTGAAAACAGAGCCACTAATCTCCATGGGGTCTTTCTCTGGTACTCATAAGCATTTGGATCACTCTGAAGTATTCTTGAAAGAGAAAGCAAATTTCATACACAACTTGCCGTGTATGTTCTTAACAAAAATATCATCTTGTTGTCTGTACTTGAATTAAAAATGTAGTTACCAACTAAGGAAAATAGGTACATAAACAACTGAGATAATTTTCAAGTTTCAGGTTTAAAAATTCATGAGATAATTACATTCCTCAAAGCCACTGAACATCAATGATTTGCTTTTACAATATTGTCATTGAACTTTTGTTTCAGACAGATTCATTAATAAATATCTTGCCAGCCGTAACAGGTACATTTTTTTAAAAACTTTTTTAACTAATTAACTAACTGCTGTGTACAAGCAAATGCAATAACTATCATGCAAGAATACCTCAAGCAGAGTTACTAATAATTATCTTCACATTATGCTATCCCACACAAAATACTCCGCTGTGCGACCACATATTTCAAGCAAAGTACTACAGAGATATCCAAACTGTTTCTGCATACCAAGTTCAAGTACCACAGTCAAAAAAGGGTAGGTATACAGTGCTTTTTGTAGACTTGGCTCAGAAAAAGTATTAATCAGTCTGCTTACAGTTCTGCATTACTAGAGCTACACTATTTCTATATTTTCATTATTACCACCATCTCTTCATTCATAATCTACCTCTTGAGAGGATTTTGCTGTACAGATACACCATAAGTCCCTCCACAGGGAAGATATCAGAGGGAATAGCTAAAGCATTGTACTTCGCTACCCATCCCTACTTACTCCCCACTAATGTTCATATACATGTACCATCTGTTGACAGCCATTTCATAATCATGATTTGATTCAGTAGATGGTTTCTGATTCCAACAAAATATTACCTCCATCAGTTGCTTATTTTACTCTTCGAAGTAAAACCCCAAGACAAGTTTCCACCACTAACAGAAAAAGTGCTCAGTGGAAATCAATACCCTCAGAAGTGACTCATGTTCTGCTGACAAATACTTTTCTGAGCAAGTGAGAAAGACTTGTAATAAGAGCTTCCATTTTAATTTAAGGAGACAAGTCATTCCAAACTTCTCTCTTCTCTTAATAAAAATTAGATGGAAAGGATGACATGCTGTCCATTTATCACAAACTGATTTAAGTATTTCCAATTTTCCCAAATTAAAGGAGTAACAAATACTTATTTATACCAGAGTCCTTATTATAGTTTTACGTATAATGAATTATAGAAATTTTAACTGCAAAAGAAAAAAGCTTAAAAATCTTTTAACTTTCCTACAAGCTTCTTCTATGCTTCCCATCCAATAAGGAGAATCCAGAACATCCCTTCTTCAAGCTTAGCTCCAAAATAAGAATTAAAGAAAAAGTAAAATGAACATCTGGTCTCATCTATTTTTTCTTCTTTTAGTCTACAGAGGAATAACAATTTCCCAATCCTATAATTAGCAGTCACAGGACTTCCATGTTAAAAAAAATTCATCATATTCACACACATACACCCTGCTCCTGTTGTAGCCACATACTTGACATCTTTGGAGTAAAATAAGTAAACCTTACACAAAATAATGACTTCAAAAATCCAACAAGAAATATGCCTATCCTGAAAGCACACTGCAGCACCACGTTTTGTGCTTTCACAATGAATCAGTGATTCTGTGGGGGTGAGGGAGTTGGGAGGGAAAGCACACTGACAGAAACAACTAAGAAATGCATCAACTGCAAATAAATTTTAACTTTGCTCCAAAATCATAAGAATTGGGAGTGCATAACATCAGTGGAGCATAAATAGCAATGTATCACACATGCAGCTTTCTTTCAACAGCTTTCATCATGTACTTTTCATTATTTTTTTCAATAGGTTGATAAAACACATCATTTTCATTCTACCTTGAATTTACCACATAACCTGTGACAACTTTTCAGGTACAAACAATGGCTCTGATGATATTTTTCCAGATGCTGTTGCATAACACTTAAGCCTTTGAGCATGCAACTTCTCCTACCAAGTATATCTACTGTTTATGACCAATAAAATGACTGTTTACAGTCTCAAACATTTCTGTGTAGGTAACTTTTTACAGTGCAGACTTTACACACACAAGTCTGACTTGCTTTTTTTTTTTTTTTAAACAACTAGACAAAACAAATCCCACGGGATAAGCTTATTTTCTAAAAACCAGCCACTTCCTACATGCATTTAAGTTATTTTCATCTTCAGGTGAATTCATCAATAGTCCCATGGAATGTGAAACATGAAAATCTATCTTTAGAAAAGCAAAATCAAGTTTAACCCATGGTGAATATATGACTTCAAAAATGCACATCGAATTTTTCTGGTCTCAAAAAAAAAAGAGCATTCATGTTGAGACAGAAATGTCCATGCCAAAATAAACAAACAGATTGACAAATACATAAATAAAAGACTGAATGGCCCTTTTTAGATTAATGACTATCTTTAGCAAGCATTGTGTTTGCACTGTTTCTGCTTTGTCTACTTTGGAAATAAAGGTTTTGTAGAGATATCAATTTTGTATTTGCATTGTATTTGTACCATTTCTGTATCCTTAACATCTTTTCCAGGAAAACGAAGAGAGAGACTGAAAGGATTTATGTAAGCACAGCCATTTCTTTCTTCTTCCAGATGGCAGTGCCTAGCAGGACTTCATTCAGAACACAACTTCCTAATGTTAGTCAGTCATCCATGTTCCACAACATCTCACCTTCAGTGAAAGTCCAGTTTTTGGATGGGCCCAGGTGCAGTCTATGCCCGCTTTGGGTGAACATTATTATTCTGAAGCAGTCTCTTCCAACTACTTTTCATTTGAATACTTCCCTCTTATATTTCTGGGTAGATTTGTTTTAGAAACCACAATTCTACAACTAGCTCAGCCTTACAAATAGAAGTCAGCAACCACGTCACCAAGAATGGTTCCTTGATGTCATTTTGTTTTGTTTCTGTTTCATCATTCTCTCTAAAATGCTGAAAGCTATGCAGAAAAATACCATTTTATGACAATAATTTACTAATTCAAATATTTCTGTCTCTCTCATTCTGCCCTGACAAACCAGCCTCCCTAAACAAAGAACTTTCTTTTAAATACTGCAGCTGCAAAGAAGGCCCACATTTTTAAAACTGTGATGATTTCCCCCAAATGATTGGTCTTGTGCTTTTTTTTTTTTTCTTTTTTGTATCAGTTGCATGCTCTTCCACAGTCAAGGAGTGTCTGTCCTCTGCATACATCAGTAGACAGCTAACGCTGCTTAAGAATCTCTAGCTAAAGAAATAACTGTTTAAGCTGGTTCATAAATAAAGGAAGTTATTAAAAGTTTATGACATGCAAGCTAGCTTGCCAAATGAAAAACATTTCTGTAAAAACACAAATTGCTGTTTACTGTTAAATATGAGAGTGAGGAAAGGGGCATTTGTAAAAATTTGAATATTGTCTCCCTTTCAGGTTTATTTTTAAACACGAAATTCTCAAAGCTGTCCCAAATAAGATGACCTATATCAACTACTGAAAAGGCGTATGGTTTCAGTTTGTTTTTGTATAACCCTACTGAATGAAGTTTGTAATACTGAATAATCAGCATTTGCCCAAGATAAGTATATCTACTAATAGTAACCTATAAATTAATCTGCTAGTTTCTAAACAGTTGATCTCATATTACTAAGCGCTAGAGCAAGATTTTCTCCTATGCAGCAAATTCCTCCACAAATTATTTATTTGGGATAGTTATATTGCACATATAACTGAACTAAATGAAATTTGCAAGTTCCCTTGATCCACAAAAGCAATGACACTAATATTTTCCAAAAGGGGAAAAAGAAATTATTTCAGACACTGCTTTTCAAGTAGTTTATTTTCCTCACTGTATAATACCATAAACTAGATTGTCAAAGAAACTGACACGACAATTCATCTTTCCAAAGCAGAGAAATTTTACCTTTCTGAAGTGTCCAGAGTAATCTTGTGTCGAGAGTGTTTTACACAGCAAATAATACTATGCACACATACACATCAAGCAGTGCAGGAAAAAAAAAAAATCTTAAGTCTCTGCAAAATCAGAGCAAAAACATAATTCTGAATATTTCTGCTGCTTCCATTAAATTTAATATCAGATTTCCCATGCAACTAACAGTTATGAATAAAAACAGTGGTTCTTCAGTAAATAAAATTATTTTAGAAGCCAAACAAAGAAATGCAACCATTTCTTTTAAATGCTAATTAAGAGCTGATCTCAGGAAAGTTATTTCAAAACCATGTAGATTACATCATAGTAGTAGCATGATTGGACAGATACAGTAACACATCAATCTTTTCTCCCACCAAAATAGAATGGGTTAGCTTGCTTGACCACCTCATGATCAATGCCTCCAAGTTTTGTTTTCTTTCTGCTCTAAAATTTAAGGAGTTTATCAACACAAAACACAAGTAATCCAACTAAATTACTCTTTTTAAATATTTAAAGAAATTGAAACATTCTGTGACTTAAATCTTCATAGTAAATTATATTTAAATATGAAATAGTAAGTCATTACACACTCCACAGAGCGCTGACCAAAATAAAGAGTACATTTCTAACCTAAACAAATAAATGAAAAGGTTGGATTTCAGTCAATACACAAAGTTTCAAAACTTCACATACCTTACTCCACATGGTAGTATCACCAAAATACCTAATAAATTAATCTTTGGCTATAAGAGGAGAACACCATCTAAATGCTTACAAAAAAACCAGCAAAACCTTAAAAAGGGAAAATTAAAAGTTTAATCCCCTGTTGATTATACAATATTACCTTCTTTTCAGCTTCCAAGCACATGATTCACTACCAAAGTCTTAAGTGTTTAGTAAAGGAAGGAAGACCCAAATAACACTGTAGTACATCTTTCTCCAACAGTATGTGCAAAAATTCACATGAATTCTCATAATATTTTTACACTTGAAATTATACTTTTTTTTTTTAATTAAATGCCATCTATCTTGAAATAAGTTGATTTTATTAAAGGTTTTAAGGAAAGCAATGAGAAATAAATTTGAAGACCAGCAACAGCAGCTTATCTATACTAAAAGCCAATGAAGTCAACAACTATCTCAAAAAATAATCATTCAAATGAACAGTAGAAAAAAAAAAAAACACACACACACACAGGCCAGACAGTAAGTCTTAACAAAAAGGAATTAGAGCAACTGATTTCCAGCTCTTCACCTTACGGTAACCATAAGCCCAGTCTTTATGCTGGATAAAGAACAGAGATAGAGGCATCTACTACCCCAGCTGAAGTAACTAAGTATGATTACACTGATAGTTTGGTTCATCTCAGAAACCAAGTGGCAGAACCCCTATAGGACTGATGTCAATTATATCGACCAATGATACAGGACTACAAATGAATCTTAATGTTTAAATGCTATATTAACAATCAGCTTGATCTCATCCTCCTTCATAGCTGAGAATGCAACAAACGTGTATGCACAAGCATTAATGATCATTGTAAAAACTGAGACTTGGACTTTATAAATATCTCAGTCAGTCATTTTCGTTACATTACTCAAAGCTTTCAAGGAAATGAGTATTTTTCTAGTGTATTAGAAGATGGATTCCCAGAAACAAACCTGAAATCTGATAAATAAGAATGCCAAATCAATTTCCTTTCCCAAATAAGCACACATAGTATCTTGTCTAGTTAGGAAAACCAGACGTAGATGAGATAAGAAACTCAGGGTACCTACAGGCCTTCGGGTCAACTTGGTCTCACAAACTGCTGTTGTGCACTCACAGCAAGAAATCATGAAACATGGTATTCTGTTCTTTTCTTGCAATCATAAAACCATGGTGACTTTTTCCTCTAAGAGCCCTCTATCCTCAAAGTTTCTTCCCAGAGTGCTGTTTTAATTGCTGTTTGTATTAAAAATAAAAAATAAAAAAAAGAGAACCAAATACATATATCAAATGAGCAGAGAAAACAGTAAATCAAAAGACAACATGAGTTACTTCTTTCATATTTGTGGTATCTATTTCTAACTTTACAGCCAAAGTTACTTAGGTGCTGTAAAACTATTTTATATTCAACAAATAAAACACCTGGTTGTTCTTAGAAAACTAGGACATAGTGTTTGCAGATCATCTCAGGATTCTCCCTGTTTGTTTAAATCTACTGGCAGCAGAGATGTCAGTCATTTCCACTGCTTGTTCCTAATAGCTCAAGCAAAAATGACTTAAACGTCACACAGCTAAAACATACTATTAGGTCTTCAACTAATTTTATGCCACTGGAGCAGAGGCCTCAACCTCTTCTTAATCCCATGTAACTGGATCAGTTCTTAAACCCTTTTCCCATTGAACAACCTGCTTCAACGGTAGGATGTTTTCCCTGCATATTGTAAAAGATTGTAACAGAAATTAGTAACGTTGTAAATCCTAAAAGAAAAAAAACAAACAAAAACAAACACAGAACAGGAACTGTATTTTGAAAAGCAGAAAGTGTTAAGTTTTTCGTAAAAGCCTATATACACACACACGAAGGAAAACAACACTTTTTTGTTAGAGGTACTGAACTTAAACAAGCACAACAGTCATTCAAATCCCTCTTTAAGAAACTTAAGCTTGCAGAAGGCAAGAAACAAGACCTCAAGATTTACACTTTCTACTGCTAGAAAGGAGATAAACATTCCAGTTCTGAACTCTTCCTTGAAGTTTGTGCTTTAAACACTGGAAACATCAAAAGACCCAGTCACTCTGTAAGAAAATAAGCCCAGGACAAGTATAACAGAACTTCAGAATTCAAAAGACAAGTGGAATAATTAGTGTGCATCATCATAAGAACAGGAAATAGACTATAGATTTCCAAGAAATCAACCCTCTGTATTATAATATGATATTTCTTACTTAGTTGAGGCTCTAATTTGAATCTCGACCTCTGGTTTCTTGGTACGTTCCAGTTTGCTCAATGCAATTTTTTTGACACAAAAAGTAATACACTTGTCAAACGAAAGAAAGGCACAAAACTGCAGGCAGTGCTTACTTCAGGCATCTCAGAATTACTGTGTTAGATGATTAATCTAGTCCAGAAGCAGATCTCTAAAGAAAATTCAAATAAATCTGTTTCAGATTAAAAAAAAGTAGGTAAATCCTTCCCACTGTTTAGCTTTACCATGAACTCTACTAATTTCCCACAGAATTAAGCCATGAAGCAAATACCTTAATACATCTCACAAAATAGGTTATTCAGCTTTAGTTTTAATATTATTATCTGTATAAATGGCCTTCCTAACCCAGCCTGAAAATCTAGTCTCAGTAATATTATATTGCAATGCATTCCAGAGCTATTTTTTAATGCTTGTCTGATTTTCCTTCTCCTTAATAATTGCCACCCTCGCATTTAATTGAATCTCAGCACTGTTTTGCCCACTACAACACATGATTCAGCTAGAGGGGTAAGCAGAGTGTGTCATACAATATGCAACTCACTGGAAAAGCCTGGTGCATAAGGCAGCACAGAGGCACGTACCTACACCTCCAGGAAACAAGGCAGCAAATCAGTGGACATGGGCTATAAACACACATGCAGAAATCATATCAGATGAATTAACCCAAACAAAATATTTTGATTCAGGCCAGTGAAATCAAAAGATTGTTTTCTATCAAATGAACAACCAAGTGAGGAATTCACTCATGAAAGTAATTTGTTCTAAAAAAGAAATAACCCCTCCTCACCCCCCCACCCCAATAAACACAGTAGCTTAAGGAAATAAAGCAGAACACTTTTCACTGTGCTCCAAGAAGTAACAACAAATTAAGTCTTCTCTTATACATTTTATTTATATTTTTATATTTATATTTATATATTTATATATTTATTATTATACATAATAAAACAAATAGAAAATATGCCACAATCATCTTGATATGTATTCCACTTCAGACCACAAAATAGGATTTCCTAATGAAAAGATGTTCTGCTGCATGAATGACTAAGTTTGTTCTCCAGTTCAAGTTCACAGGAGCCAACAGTGTGCCCAGGCAGTCAGGAAGGCCTGACATACCCTGAGGTGCATGCAAATGCAATGTTGTGCAAAAGCACTACATTGCCAGGCAGCTGAGGGAAGGGAATGCTCCTTCCTACAATGCACTGCTGTGGCCTCACCTTCAATACTGCTTGCAGTTTGGGGCACCACAGTACAAAACGAATATAAAGCTATTAGCGAACATCCAGCGGAGAGCTACAAAGGTGATGAAGGTTCTAGAGGGGAAGATATATGAGGAGTGGCAAAATATATTCAGAAGTGCATTTTATAGACTTAGTTTTCATACAATGATTTTAAACAAGCATACTGGCATAATTAAAGATATACACCACCTCTCAAAAAAATCAGTGAACATGTTCTCAGTGACCTCAATTGAACAATCAAGGACTCCACACAAACAGGACTGTAGTCCAATTTAATAGGACATTATCCCAGTGAAACACACAACGAAGGCTTGAGAAATGTAGAAAAAAACTACTTCACCATGATCCACATTCCTTAAAAATACACTATTTGAAAGAATTCCTACAACAATTCAGGCACTACAGGATTGGCTGACTGCACATCACTGAGGTATTCAAATTTTATGATAGTCATTAATTCCACATTATGAAGATTTTTTTCCCTGCTTTTTTTCCTTTTTTTCTTCCCTTCATTCAAGCATTTCTCTTGATAAATGCCATGCATAAAACAGTAAATCACAATGTCTTTTGTTTCATCCCTATGCTTGATTACTCTTGGCAGGTTTTTTGGTCTAATGAGCAAGCTGTTTGGCTAAAGCTACCTAACTGAAGCAACTGAAAAAATTCAATTGTCAAAACTGAAAATACGTCTTCTTGATTTTTAAGCATAGTTATGTTTTATACCAGCATAAGTAAAAGCTGAACACTGATATATTTCAAATCAGTTGTATAAATAATGTGCATAATTTTACATCTGTAGGGAGTTTAGCTGCCACTAGCACTAGAACGTTTCAGATCTTTAAATGAGTGCAAATTACTATCCTTTGCCTGCACTAAAACAAAAAAAAATTTTAAAGCAGAAATAGTTGTGAAAATAAATCTTATAAAGGTGTTATTCATACACTGAACTTTATTACTACTATGATAGTAGCTTGCAATGTTTTAAGAGAAATGCTTCCTAACAGTCATGCTGTTGAATTGTCCAGCTACAGGGATGGAAAGTCACAGTCAAACTCTTCCTAAAACTTCTAGATTCCCTCACATTCACATTAAAAGCCAACCTGCTTGACAAGCAAGAGTATTTCAAAACACAAACTATGTAAGACAGTATCACATTTTACAACAGATAAGCACTGCTAGTGTCTAACTACAGTTTTGCTTCACAGAATAATGTAATCCATTTCATTAAAATCTATTTGATACCTTCTACTACCCTTTTGTGAAAACTGGGGATTGATACGAACATATTCTTGCAAATCTCTAGATATTTGCAGTCATTCTTGTCATGTTCTTATGCGATACACAAAGACATGTAAAGAAATTAGGTATTTCTTCCAGACAACTAATAAGCTACTTTAGACTACTGCCTCACATAACTAAGATATGAACCGATAATTACCATTTTATTCTGCACTTCACAAGCATACTTAAACACACATCACTCTCAGCATAGAGCAAACAAATGCTCTGCAATCAACAGAAAACTTGAGAGTAAGATATGGTCAGCAGACACAATGAGGTTGATCTATGAAACACTTCTAATATTGAGTATTTTGCTCCACAACATTAGAGACAAAGTAAAATTCCCATCAGTCGTCGCTAGTCCGGCCTAAGAGCTTATGTGAGGGCACACGTACACACACAAGGCATGCATTCCTATTTATTTTTAAAGACATGAGAGTGCAATTCTCAGCGTGCTGAACTTCAAATATTCCATAGCTTTAGTACTTGAAAATCTTCTGGGGATAAATGTTATTCACGTCTTCAACTTACAAAAAGCTATGCTGCAACTCTAACCTAGGAAATCTGAAGGAAAAGAAGCAAGAGAATCACACATCCTAGGAAGCTATCATCTTTATGCAGGAACATTAAAAATAGAACTGTAAGCATTCAGGATATGAAAAAAGGAAAAGAGACATAAAGGTACCATAGCTTTTGTCTAAACACAGCTTGGAGGTCCCTGAAGATTAAGGCAGAGTGGAATCCCAATCTATTCCATCACATACATTAGGTCACATTCTGTTCTAGTGAAGAACTTGGAAATGCTTTCAAGTTGGCTATGTCTGTATTAGGTTAGTCCACAGTACAAAACTACACAGTTCAATCTAATTCCAGATGTAATTTCTCCTTCTGTTATAAGACTACAGCTGTACATCTCAGAGCATAGTCCCATCTTCATGTTATACTTTAACTTCATCAAGGTACTGCTTGTGACAAATTCAGTGAAATTTTGGCCACACATCTCCACATTCTTTGACAGAATATCTTCTTTTGAGCAGCCCATGAGTCTTTTTCTTAACAGTGTAAAGTAATCCTGTTCACATGTTCCCCAAGTACCAAAACAGGACCTTGCAACTTCCTGCCAGAAAATTTCTGAGTTAAGTTACATATATTCAACTTCAAAAGTAAATTGAAATTAGGACAAGGATGAAAAAATTCAATAGTTTAACAGCTTAGGAGGGAAATGTGAGATTTATGAAGGTTTTGAAAAACAGATATGCAGTTAGTGTGCTTTAATTCAGTTCACATGAGAAAAAACATCCTATTTGCAGTACACTGAGCAATCTGATAGCCATGTCCCCATCTTCCTTAGGATTTAAACTAGCTTGTATTCCAACACTTCGTGATTTTTTTCATTAACAACATTTACCATTAATTACTGACAATATACACAAGACAATGACATGAAGGTTGTAGGAAATAAAGTGTAAGAAAGACAAATCAAACACCATTTCTACTCACTGTCATATTTGGGCCAAAGAAGGAAACATCCCAGATCAGACTGACATGAGTTTAAATGGCATTCTCCCTTATTCTGCTGCAAAACATTATAGACATGCTGCTTAGATCACTACTTCCCTGACACTGCAGGATTTAGAAATCAAGTCGTTCTTAATCTACACAAGTGGCACACAGGCTCCTGAAGCCTGAAATACTTATGTCCACCTAGAATTTTCAGGTTTAAAACAATGTCTGGATATAAGTTAATGAGCTAGTAAATACAGGCATAAGCATATTATCAGACCCAGTGGTCCCTTTTGACCCTAAATTTTATCAATGAAAAGAGTTCTCTGCATTTCACCTTGGCTTCCTAAATGTGACCAAACTGGCTAATGTATTCTTCTGCCTAAGGCTAGAAGGGCACATTATACAATGGATTCCTGGTGTTGACGCTTTGCATACCAATGGACTGATTCTGTTTACAATAATCATTGTTTGGGTTTTCTGCAACAGTGATCTTATAGTCATGAACACTATCACCGAATCCTCAAAGAGACAATCATCAATAAATACACTTCCCACATTTTGCATATTAATAAGTTTCCCCAATTTCAACAAATAGCTGACAAAACACAGGGCATTTTCCATACTCAGAAGCATACACAGAGGAGTAAATTCTGTCCTTATCACTGCTACACAGGTCTAACAACAGAAAGAATTTCATCATCAGTGCAAACTTGACAATTGTCAAAGGAGTTTATTTTCAGCTGTAGGCAAGCTTGAGGTAAGTGCAATAAACAGAATTATTTGATGACTGGCAGACTTGTTTTAGAGAGATGCTGAACAGACTGAGAATGGACAGTCTACTTTGAGTCAATGATTACACATCACTTGGGAAAATAAACAACTAGCCTGTGAGAAATTTCTGCAGAAAAAAAACAAAACAAGGCCTGGACAGCTTTTAGTATACAACTTTTCTTAATAAGTGCTTCCATAATTCAGAAAAATGCAAGCCATCCAAACTTTTTGGTACCTTTTAAACCTGTTCTCTTAACTTGTGAAGTTATCAACCAAGCAGTGAAAATATTCTCACTGAAATGTAAAGGTTTTGTCATAGGTTAGAATTTCACGTCAGACCTTTGTGTTCTATCCCCAACTCCTACCACACATTGCACCACCTTTCTCAGGTAAATAAGTAACTCCTCTAGTAATTTTCACTACTGTAAGATATCGGTGTGAAATGAAGAGAAATGAGAAAGCAAGAGTGAAAAAACATTGAAAAAACCTAACAAGTAACTAAAGGCTGTTCACACTAGGTAAGGATGCTCAGTAGTTTTTAATCACTGATATTACTAGCACAAGTCTATCTTTCAGAAATTTAACTTCAAGACATACAAAAATAACATTTAATATCATATACTATGAGGGCTGCTCTGAAAGTAATGTCTCCTGGTTTTTTTTTGGTTTTTTTTTTTTTATGTTGGCCCACGACACCAGAGGTGAATGTTGGTGATACAGCAGTAGAGGCTGAACCTTCCCACCAACATTCCGTTCCATGTTGTTGCCATGTGACAGACAGCAGCACAGGGGCACTCTGACAAAATGGTGCCTGACATGGAAGTGAGTATGGAGCAAAGGTGTGTCACTGAATTCCTCCATGAGGAAAAAATTGCACCCACTGACATTCATCAGTGGTTGTTGAACATTTATGGAGACCAAAAAGTGGATTCTATGTTAGTACAGTGAGATGGTGGGCAGTGTGTTTCAGCAATGACGGCATCACAGCAGCTGTGAAACACCTCTGCTGGTGCAGAATGTCCCAAGTGTGACATGCATGGTCTCATTCATCTCTGGCAAAAATAAATAGCTAATGGTAGTGACTACGTCAAAAAAAAAAAATAGTTTTGAAGCTGAGAATTTCCTTTATCAAATAGTGTTGTTATGCTCTTAGTATTTGTTGAAGTTTTGAAGTTTCCATGGAAATAAATAGAAGGTATACTTTCAGAACGAGCTGTGCATTTTAGTATTTACAATCACTGCCTTCTTATTTGTGTCTACAGCAAAAAAGGCAGGTTTCAGCATTAAACATCGTGAAAGTGAGATTGGTTGCACCAGATGCAGAAAAATGAGCTGCTCATCTGTGGCTACTAATGCATTCATATAACACAGAATCACAGAACGGTTGAGGTTGGCAGGGCCCTCTGGAAGTCATCTGAGCCAACTCCTGCTCAAGCAGGACCATGTCCAGGCAGCTTTTGAATATCTCCAAGGAGAGTGGTTATATCAGATTAAAATATATATCTACACAATAGTATAAACCTGATTGTAAACTCAATATTTTTAAAAAGTATCTACATTAGCAAGATATCCATACAGCATAATTGAAACTATTTAACAGAAAAGTATCTTTCACATACTGACAGGAAAAAGAAATAAATACATTGGCTAGAATAAAAGTGTCCTTATGCTTGAAAATTCAGGAGTTTCCATATGAAAAAAATAACCAGCTATTAACTGGAAGGAGATTGCTTTCCTTAGTTTACGAATGGGAACTGTAGGCACCCAGCACCTCTTGGTGGGTGTTACCTTAAACTGAAGTGCCTGTTTAAAGGAAAGAGTTAAACTTGAAAATTGGCCAAGAACTGCAGAGAAATTGAACCGAACTATTACTTTTCCCTTTCACAGCTAGTTGCTTCAAATGCTTCAAAGATTATGAAGTAACAGAGACAGAGGACATGGAAATAAATAAAAAAATAAAGAACAAATGGTTTCTAAAAGCAAAGATATTCTAATTGCACTTAGATTCTGCTGTTTTCTACATTCATCTTCCCCTAATAATATACCTCTTGCTCCAGCCATCTTTCCATTCTGATTATAAAGCAAAGACAGCTCATGCAGTTGCTATTACTGTTACCACCTATTAGTGTATTACAAATCTATTTATACTACACTATAATAAGCACAGATGGATACAGTCAATCCCAATAAGGTTTAATGGTAAGACAAGAGAAAAGTGGGTATCCATATCCACTACACAACCTACCACAAATAAAATAAAGATTATTCTTCACAGAAAGGAGATAAAGGTAAGATGAAACGATGTTATCAGCTTTCCCTTAGATTATGAGGCCAGTCTAAGGAAAAGCACATTACAGTTTACTTAACTCCTCAATGTTAGCTATATAAAGAGCTTCCAAGCTAATGCCTTCCAAGCGACAGACTGAGTTCAGTATTAACAATAGTTTGAGGTAGCAAACACTATAGACAAATAATACTCATTACCAGAAACAAGCAGCAAAAAAATACTAGAGGAAAAGTAACAAAAAAAAAAAGGAATTTATATTTAAGAACAAGCAAAAGCTACAAATATAAAAATCAGAAGTCTTTATCTAAAATACATAAGGAATGAAAAGTTAAGATTTCCAAAACAGTTTCCCATGTTCAGCTAAGAAGTGCTGAACAATTAAAAAGCTTCTTAAAATTTCCTTAATTTTAATGCAAATTCCTAATATGTTCCTGTATTTCACGGTTTAGAAAACCATGGTCAAGTCTTCCTCTATGAGTTTCATTTCAAAAGTAGTTATTATTGCTGAAAGTATAAAACACTCATTCTTCCTATCAGATCTCCAAGGTTTCTCAAGTTTTTCCTCCTTTGCCACATAAATGAAAACAAAAGATTACACACAGTAAATTCAAGGAGAAAGCAAACAAGCAAATAAAAGAAACCCCGCAAAGACTGACATCATTTCAGAATACCTGATAACCAGTTGTCAAATAACCAACTGGCTTGTGGAAAAATTAGGTGTTGAGACTCAATGCCCTTATACAAAAAGGAACTTGAAGTGTTTTGTTGCTCATTCTTTTACTCTTGCTCTAACTTAAGTCTGTGGCAACTTAAGAAGCTGATCATTCCTACTCTGCAATTTTTTTTTCCCCATGTTTCTGTAAACATACAGTATAAGATCTAGTATAAGAGCTGATTCCCCACTAACAGGGAAAGACATATATTTTATTTACGCTGAACCAGAAGACAGGACAAATAAGCTTCAGGAACCAATTTCAGCAACTAATGAATGAGTTAATATTAGCAGTGAAAGACTGATGAGTATTGTACTATCCAATCCTGAAGACTGACTTTTTCTAAAATACTTTCATGATCCTTTTTTTTTCATTCCTTTCCCTTCTATCACGTGCACATTAGTGACCTACATACTATATGCAATCCTTTTATTTTCAAGCAGAAGCTCACTTTAAGATCACAACTGGCTGCTGGCTATATTTTTGTCCTAGATGACAGAAGCAGCAAAACTACTTTTTGAGATCTGCTTTAAACTGAATAAGAAAAAAGCCTACCACCCTAGTCTATCACTGAACAGATTGTAGAGTAGTTAGTTTCACAACTAAGTTCAGCAGTATGCACTTTTAAAGAAACAAAAATTTTTATATGGTGACATAACCACCTTTTGCATTAATTGCATACTGGCATCCAAAGCTGACAGACCATTATCTTCTCACAGACGAACTGGAGAAGATCAATAGAAGCAGTAAGAAAAAAAAAAAAAGAAATCGTGGACAAAAAAACAGACCTGGACCAAAGAACATGCTGCAACTGAAGCCTATACTCACAAGTAGTATATAAATAATCACTCAGTAATATGTAAGTAACAATAAATCCTGTGCACAGTAAAAGAAAAGCAAAGGCCAGCATTCAGCCAGATTGGAGTCTTTTGCACTACAGAAGAGGAAAAAATATTTTACTATAGCCACAAGAACCCGACAGAAGTTTCTTAAGTTTTTCTTCATTCATTGCTATTAAAAGAAAAGCAGCTTCCTTAAGGGGTAAACGTAAGTTAGCTTTCAGTTTTCACTGGTCAAATAAATAACATGGTATGCACCAGTCACCCTGTGTAACAGCATATACATACTACAACAATAACATAAAGTTTTGATACATGAAGGCTAAAGTCAATATTACACTACTGTAAATGCAATGGAGTCCCTCAGGATGATTATTACCCTACAGTTTTTAAACAGGTATTTGAGGCCAATTTCACTATCAACAGCTCAACAAAATTTTAAATACACCTTGTACTCTAACTTCAGACTGAGATCTTATTTTAAGTCTTAAAATTAAAACCACGCTCACTTAGACTGTTGTAATTGACCACTAATTCCCGATAAAAATCTAAGAAATATAGAAAATAAGAGGGACTCTAGCCCAATGCAGGAAGACTTGTTAAACAGAAGCCCTTCCCCTCATTGGCTAAGGTTACCAGCGCTTGACTCCAGAAGCATGAAGATATTCCAAATGTTACATAGTGATCACACGGTGAAGTGCAAAAAACTTGGGATAAATTGTTTTCAGTACAGCCTTAATCTTTCTTATTTGTATAGAAATGTGGGTGTACAGCTGTACAATTGTGCAGAGATGTTTTGCTCACAAGAGTAACATCGGGCATAGAACTGTCAGGATCTAAGTTTGAAAAGTTGCTTGTTTTTAAGCTGGCTTAAGCCTAGAACAGACAAGAGAGTAATGAATGCCAACAATTATCGAACTGTATGGAGACACAGACTTTGCTTCATCTCCTTTCCAAACACAGAGGTTCAGATTTCACCAACACTGAAAAATATATTCTTTCACAGGTTCTGAACATATTCTGATTGGGTGCCTTTGGGAAGACAACATGAGTTCCCCACATTGGCCAAGTGTTTTGGAACACATCTGGAGATGAAGGTGAGAATACCTCACAGTGAAGTGAAATAAAAGCTAGTATTACCAGTCTGAACATCCCAGGAGGTTTTAAGGTCTGTTACTTCAATTTTGTTCTACCTTTTTCACCACTGATAATTGCATCATGGCAGTATAGGATGTGAGTAACACTGTGGTACGATGCAACCAGCCATAGCGACCAACTGATCATAGCACTTCATAACAATATCATGCCATGGTGGAATTCTTTGGAGTTTGTTTACATATGAGAAGCAGGTTTCCTCTCAAAATAACTGATACATCTTTGATTCACAAGTTTAAATTATCACCTCACTGAAATGAATAACTAAAAATCACTAATAAGCCGGCCAAATAAAAAAGAATTGTCCCTTTCAGCAGCAAGTGAAATTTAGCACGTAAGACATCTACTATACAACCTTCCTAAAGAACACATGAACAGGACATTCAACACAATTAACCAATTCTATTTTTAGAAGGAATAATCTTCACTTTAGAAAAACTGCTGTTTTTCAATATAAAATGTATCTAGTCCAGCCTTCATAGATTAGACCATTAGTACAAAGCATTATGAATATAACAAAATGTGAAATAAGACTCTCTCAACATAGCGTCTATTAAAGAACTTCAAATCTCATCAAGGAACATAAACACAGGGGCTAGGCCATCCTCCTGGCAGCTGAAGCAGCCTAACCAGACAGTCTGAAAAGCCATAAAGAAAATCCGTCAACTCTGAGGCTTATTCATTTAGTGACAGACTAAAGAGCTGCTGGTACTCAGCAACTGCACTACAGGAACAAGCAGACAGGGTTAAAATATCTTCCTTCCCAGCATTTATTAGCAAAAAATAAACAGAACTCATTACTCAAAGTGTTAAATTCACAGGTGCAAGTTGGAAGAGCTGATCTCTGACATGAAATATTCGCTTTCCCTGCACTCATCCCATCAAGTCTCATCTTTAAGAGCCCATTCTTGATTCTTCCACAAGGAAGAGATGTGAAAAGACAGCCTCTAACGACCACTCAGCTTCCCACTGATCCATATTTAGGCAAAGCAAAACAAAATCTTTTCCTAGATTTTTTTCATTATTTTCAAAAGATTTGTCAGAACGATCAAGATCTTTCAAGAGTGCTGAAGAGTCATTACAGTTTTGCCTGAACAAAGTACTGAAAAGATGTCCACTAATATTAGTATCATGTTACTATGAAACTTTGCTGGCAAGCCTGACATTTTATAGGATGTTAAGGTTGTTGCGTTTTAGTTTTGCTCTAAATTTAAAATAATAAGTGATCGTATTTTTGCTTAGGCTTTGTAGTGGTTCCTTTTCTCACTAACTATATTCTCACTGTGACCTAAAACTCTTAAGAAACTGAGCCAACGGGCCAGAAGTCAGGGTCATTATCTTCCACGTTAATCAGTCTTGTCAGTTAAGTCTGAAGTTAAGCCGTTAAACGCTTCTTTTCACACCAGAATTCCATCTCACCCGTGCATATGTAGGGTACTTAAAGCCAACAAAACACATTACTCTCTTCAGCGAACAGAGAATAAAATTATAAACACAGGCCTTGCATATATTTATTTTAACTCTGCAAGGCAGCTACTTCCCCACAAATTCAAAACCAGCAAATTACAGTCATACATGTAGATTTACTAACTATATAAAACTATAGAACATTAATAAAACGTCTTCACCATGTTATATTTACGGATGATAATTGATAAGCACATCTTAAAATATATTTTTCTAGAGCAAATGCTTGTGCAGGCAGATTAACTCATAATTTTCATTTATTTATTTTTTCTACAACTATCAATTACTGAAAATCATCCATGCTTTAAAAGGGATAACCTTGTGGAGTATGAGGATCATCCATAAATATTCCAGCTCAACTAGTAATCAATAGGATATAAGCATTCTGCATAAGAAGTACAAGCTGACTCCTCTCGTAAGTACCAGTCTTACAGAACTTCCACAGCACAGAAATAAATAAGGCAGTCTATTTGTAAGTGGCTTCAGAAGAATCAGTATGCAGCACTTTCTCAGAGCAGTCACTCCTAAAGCCCTTGGGGACACCTACTTGTCACAGAATAAATTATCTGGCTAATATCCAGCATTACAGTGTATGTCAGCAGGCACCCGGGAGACAGGCATTAGACAGCACTTAGCCTCTTCAGCCTTGCAGGGCAGTCCTTGCATAAATGACTTCGCCCAATTACAAAACATAACTGATGTACTTATTTCGGTGCTTTTCAGCAGCAGCGTTTCATCCTAAAATATTTATGTAGCACTGCATGCTGTTTTTTTTTCTTTCCAAAAAGAAAGGTCCAAAAGTACACCGTGCTGACCATTTTCCACATGTATTCTAGATTTCAAGCTACTCAGTGCAAACAGAAATATCAGACCACTAACATGAGTGTTCTCAAACACTGAAATTATTCTGTTTAATGGGAACTATTGTGGAAATAGCTCTCCCACAACTCTAACAGTAACTCTTCTTCCATAGTTACTTAACACAAATAGCCAAGTTTGCATCCCACACGCAGGATACGTATAAAGCTATAGAAGAGGAACACCACAAGCATGCTCCAGCTGTCTGTGAACAGAGATGACGCTTCTCAGAGCCGCTGCCTTCCGTTCCCTGCAGCAAACCGCTGCCACCGGCAGCCGCAGTACGAGAAACCTGTTGACACAGAAGTTGCAAACCAAACCCAAGAATCCCAATAAGCAACACGGCGAGGCTGGGAAGAAAATTACTTCTCCTGCTTGGAATTCAGATTTTCAAAGCGGACGTGCAGGAACACAGAGCACTGGAAGATGAGGGAAAAGGTTTTTCACGAAAAAAAAAAAAAAGCGAGACGGGCTTTTGAAAATCCGTTACATTTTACTAAACTCGCCACAAACCACGCACAGGAGCGAGGCACCCTCAAGGACGACGGCCACCTGCAGGCGCCGGCTTCCGTAACCGAGGAGCTCCGGGTCAGAGCGCCCCGCACGGCGCTCCGGACACTGATTCCCGCAACTCGCACAGCGGACCTCGCCACTCTCACACCCCCGGGCTGCCCGCGGAGCTCTGCGCTCCCCGACACACCGTCGTCCCTCCCGGCTCCGCCGAGCACCGCAAGGCGAGCACGGCGGTGGCGGCGGGTCGCCCCAGCCCAGCCCGGGAGGGGAGCACCCCCCCAGCCCTGCGGGCAAGGGGTGGAGGACGCGGGCAAACGCAGCGCCGCTGCTCACAGCCCCTTTCCAAGCGCGGCGCCCCGCACGGCGCATCCCGGGGCACGCCGGGCCGTCCTCGTCGCTCAGCGGCGGCAGCACATCGGGAGCTGCGCGGCCAGGGCTCCCTCCTCCCGCCGCCGTGCCCGGGCATCACTGGGAATTAAAGGCGCAAAAATAACACCGGGGGTGGGGGATGGGGGGGTGGCGGGAGAGAGAGGGAATAAAGTTGCTGTCGCCCCCAGCCCTCCCCGCTGCCCTCGGGCTGGCCGCGAGCGGGAGAGGCTGAACTTACGTCTCGGAATTTGTTCCACTGCCCGACCTCCTTGTCGTACTGGGAGATGGTGGTGAGCCATTGTTTATCGTCCAGAAAATTGCCGTTGTCCGCTCTGCCCCCGGCCGCCGCCGCCAACGCCGGGCTGCACCAGGCTGCCGCGCACACGCACACCAGGGCCGCCGCCTTCAGCATCTGGGCGAGAGGAGACACGAGGAGCTATTACCAACCCGCAGGCGGCCGGCGGGGACGGGCGCAGCGCACCCACCCGAGAGGGGCAGAGGTGCGGGAGGGGAAGCGGGAAAGGGAGCCCCAGTCGTTGGGCTGCGGGAGAGACGGGGGGAGAGGCCGCGGCAGCCGCCCAGCCCGTCACCTTGCCGCAAGCCCCGCAACTGCGCTCCTCGTCGCGGCCGGAAAGGCGGCCCCGCTCCCTGCCCGCGCCGCCGTCTGCAGCCCCGCGCCGCGCCGCGCGCTCCGCCCGCCTTCGGCCCGGCCCCGCCCAACCCCGCCCCGCGCCTGGACTAACGGTCTGCGGGAGGGCGCCTAGGGGGGCCGGCTCGCCCGGCTCCCGGATCTGATGGGGGTCCTGAGGGGTGTCCGGCCCCCGCCCTCCGCAGGCATCTCCAGGTTTGCGCCGCTGGAAGTTTTCTCCAGCTGTGCCGGTACCTCGCTTCCCAAATTAAATCTGCAACAGTCCTCGGACAGCTACGGTCTTGAAAAACTTTAAGTGATTTTGGGATAAAGCCTCCCGTGGTTGGGGCTTTCCAGTCGCCTCTGAGTGCTGCCTAAGGTACGTGGGCACTGTGGTGCTGCCTGGGTTATCCCCGTTGCAGGGCATTTAGCATTCCTCCCTGCCTGGGTGGGTTTCACACTACAGCTGTGCATGGACTCAGGCTGCAGGGACATGTCCTTTTCTTCCCGAACTAGTTAAATCTAATTTAGAAATGAGCAAGCTGCATAACTAGTTCAGTTCGCTCCGTGGTGTGGCTCACTCCATGTTTAATTTTGAGTTCAATCTGCAGCCCGTTGACCTATTACACCGACTTTCCAGCATTAGTTCTATTCCCAGGTCTGAGCAGCACTCCTCTCTTCACATCCACACTGGGTTTGGCAGCAGTGTCTGTGTGGCTGGGCCTACCCACACCATGACCCCAGCACCAAGCCAGCTGCCAGGCTGGTGGGGCCTCTGGGATCACATAGATAGTGCTGGAAGAGAAGGTGGGAACAGATAAAGAGAGGAAGGAGTGAACGTGAGGGCAGAGAAAGGAGGAGACGCCCTGCAATGCTTGCTGCAGCCCACAGATCTTCCATGCCAAAGCAGGGGGACATACCCAGAGGAACTGTGGCCTGCGGAGAACCCACAGCAGAGTACATCTTCCTGGAGGACAGTGGCCCTTGGAGAAGCCATTCCAGATCAGAGAGACTGTGTAAGAAGGAGCTGCAAGGAGAAACCGTGACTGACTGCACTGCCCTCCCTTCCCACTTTGCTAGCAAGGGCGTGGGCGTGCATTGCTTTGTTTCCAATGAAGCGAAGCCTGACTAAGGGAAGGAAGAAACATTCTTACCAATATGTATCTTCTTGTTTCTCACTATCTTCATTAGCAATTACATTTTTTGCATTACATTACTGGCAACAAGTTAATTTTCTTCAGGCCATTTTTGTCTGCAAGAGTAGTAATAGGCAAGCAGTCTCCCTGTCTTTGCCTTAATCCAGGAGCTGTCTCACCCCTGGGTATCCTTGTTCCCTCCTGGTCCTGCTGGTGGGGTGTGTAACAGACCGGGTGAAAGTCAAGGCTGCTAGCAGTACATGACTGGAACATAGCACTCCTAGTGCAGCATCTGTAGGTATCCTTCACAGTAAAAACAGCTACTTTCAGACCTGAAACTATGCTCAGGTCCATCAAGACATTCTCAGATTTGATAAGCAGAAATAATGCCACTTTATATGAAAAGATGTGAATATGAGATTGTGATTGATCCTAGCAAGTTTTTAGTTTGGTACAAATCTGGTAGTAAAGTATGAATTGAACCCGCTAGCCTGCATCTTACACTACGTAATATATACCATTCTGTTCCTAAACCTGTATCACTAAAATCAATGAGAATCTTATCACCAGAGAGATATAGAGGATGATTGCAAGATTAGGATTTATGTGCCTGGCTGAAAATGCAACCTACCCAGAATAATGTTATATTTTCTTATAAATGAATCATGAAATTCAAAGCAAAGGGATGGAAGGACTGGACAGAGGCTAAATAAGAATCAATAAAACAGTCATGTTATTCTCAGGGGGGTTATAGAGT
>NC_034412.1:29008014-29050921 GCF_002078875.1 Numida meleagris | reverse complement strand
CCCCTTTTTAAAGAAACATTAAAACTTCTGAAAAACATCCCAACCCCTTCTTTTGTGCCTTCATTCACCCAGCAATCAAGGTAATTCATTTTGGTTTTCCTTCATCTGCATTTCATTTTATTAGTTAGGGTAATGTTATTCAGTACTTTAACTTATGGTGCATCTTTCTGTAGTTGTAGAACAGGAATAAAAGTGGTTGGGATTTCTTTTCAGCAAAAATTTTTAGAAAAGGAAGCTCTGATATGGTTTGGGTTTTACAGAAGTTTAGTTGCAATTTGTCATAGGTAGTCCATACCTATGGCTGCAGTTTCTCCTGACAACACAAACGAAATGATCAGTTATATGTAATTTTGCCTGAACCAAGCTATTTGAAGCCTTTAATAATTCTAAATGTATTCCTTATAATTTTAAGCTCTCTGATCTCCACATAATTGGTTTAAGAGCCTCATTCTGATCAAGGACTTTACACAAGTTGGTAATTCCATTTCTTCAAGCGCACAAAAAATGAAGTTTGATTGAAATGGCATTCTGAAGATGCAGAACTAAGAAGTTTTTTTCTTTCTCAATAACTTCACTACTCTTCAAATATCTAATTTTTGTATCTTGAGAGCTATTCTTTCCTGTCAAATGTAAGTACATTTCTCACACAAAGTATATCTGCATTGTAACATACTGATGTGGCTAACAATGGTATCTTCGAGATATGACAGGGAGTCCAGTACTGCAGTAGTGATAAGAGAATCATACTAATGGTAATAGTTACATAATTTTAAGCTAAGATCATAGAAACTCTGAGTTATAGCTCTTTTCATCATTGTTCTGTTAAGAAATATTGCTGTTATTAGTAAAAAATGTCTTCTCAATTTCAAAATTCAAAATACGATATATATTCCAAGTGTTCAGCAAGATAGATTTTTCAAATATTAAAGCCAACTAATTGATGGAGTCTACGGGGGGATAGTAGAGAAGATGCTGTCACTGGTAATATATACATCCAAAATTAAGTGATGGTCGTAAACGCATGTGGAAAATGATGGAGAAAGGAAAAAAGAGGGAGTATACACATAATACGTACATTATAGGAA
Source organism: Numida meleagris (assembly GCF_002078875.1). Classification (NCBI taxonomy): domain Eukaryota; kingdom Metazoa; phylum Chordata; class Aves; order Galliformes; family Numididae; genus Numida; species Numida meleagris. Next base: position 29,049,836 of record NC_034412.1, on the reverse strand, counting down.
AGGGTGCTGAAATCTGTAATAGGGATGCCAAGAGCTGCACTGGAAGAAAAGTTTATATTGTACATCTTAATGATGAAACAGAGGCAACATGCTGAGAAATTATAAAGAAATACAAAGAAATGTATGCCCTGAAAACTGTCTCAAAAGTGCATGATTCCCTTCCTGTAAAAGAAGGGCACTAAAGCATGAAGTTTATGCAGATATAATGACGTGGCCCTTGCAGATGATAAAAATGATTTAAATTTTTTTTGCTGGAGAAAATCTCAAGGGAACATCTAGCCATCCCTTTGCCCACAAGCATATCCAGCTGTAACTCATCAATCCTGGCAGATGTCGATCTAAATCCATTCTTAGACCATCAGTAGAGTTGTCAGTGATGGAAACTGCACACTTAATCTACATCAGTGACTTTACTAGTCTAGCTTTAGGAGATGTTTTCAGTACGTGAAATTAGATTTTCTTGTTGTAATTTAGGCTTATAATTTCTTATAGTGAATCGTCTTCATCGTAAACATGAAAAACAAATTGCTATCTTCCTTTGTTCTGTAGTTTTTTTCTATATTAGCATCAATTTAATTCCCATCATATGTTTCTTCCCTGTGACTTTTTTTTTTTTAACCATATTTTTACCCTATCCTTTCAATTTTATGCCATGGTTTTGAGATCTCTGATCACTGCTATTCTGTTCTATCTTTCAAATCAGTCTTCCTGTTTTTTCATCATCAGTACTTTTAAGACTAGAATACCTTGCTTATGCCTACCCACTGTTGATTACAGTAGAAGGATTGCTTCCTAAAAAACAGTTTGGCTTTTTATAATTTCTTGTGTCAAATCTATGCAGTCTGCTATGCATCTTCTTGTTATCATCCAGACGCCTAGAAATAGTGTACTGGGTTACCTGTTCCTGTGTTTTCCAAAATTGAGAGCTGGAAAACAGGAGTTTAATTTTTGGATCCCTTTTTGACCCACTCATTTTGAAGGCGCTTTTTTAAAGAACCCTTTTAATTTGCTTTTTTGACAGTTGTCTGATACCCTACTTGTTCTCCACAGCTTCTCAAAAGCAGATGCTAGCAAATCTGAGACTCTTTCAAAGAGTTCTGTAAATATTCAAGGGAAGTATCCATAAAATGATGAAAATTATCACATTTTAACAAAAATTGTAAAATGGAATTGTTACAAAGCCTTATTTAAACTGCTTCTTTTTCCTTGTCATTGCTGTGACAGATGAGCTAACCAGCTATATGGCATTGACTGTTGGTACGCAGGTTTTAAATACTTGTTCCTTCAGTTTTCTGCTTGCTACATTCCTTCTGCACAAAGAGCACTTCCCATTCTTTTGCCCTCTTTATATTAATACAATGTTCATAATGATTTCTCATCAACCTTGACGTCTTTTACCAGCTACACCTCAACTTCACCTTGGCTTGTGATACTTGTCTTGAACTGTGCTTTGAAATATTCATCTCTAGTAATATCTTTGACTTACATCTTCAATTTCAGACCGATGCAGACTTCAAGAATTTAATACATTTAGTCTTCTATGACTTTCCTTATTCTCCTGCTTTTATTGCAAATTAATCCTTAATATTTACCCTATTTGAGTAAATGCTCTGAGATGCTCATAGATCCCATTCCTCAGAAATGTAATTAGATTGCTGACCATTTGTGCAGCTCTACTGACACAACTACTGTCAGAAAGCCAGAAAGCACAAACGAAGATCCAGAGACCACAAGAACTCAGGTGATTAGCAGAAAGTACACATCCATACAATATTATTGACATTTTATATACCCATCAGAATAAGGCATTGATGGATAGGCTTGTTCAGGATAGGGGCACAAGACCATCTCAAGAAGGGCCAAGCTAATTCCTCCCAAGTTTAGAACTAGAAAAGAGAAGAGCTGCTCATTGATGTGACATCTCTGCCTGACATCTTATGTCATCGTTCTGCAGTGGAAGAATCAGTGGCTTACATAGCTACTTACTGGAACTCAAGCTTGCACAAACAGAAGAGTTTTACGAGTTTGAGTTCATCATCCAGGGCTTTTAAACACAAAAGGATCTGACTTTTTATATAATACAGACTGCATAAATTTATCCTTTAATTTCTACACCAACTTCAGCAGATGATGTTTGACCAGAGCCTGTTCATGATAATATCTTCTCTGGATCTTCATTTCCTACTTGAACTACTGAGTATTTTCAGCTATTGTCAGTGAAAGCTAAGGTTAAATCTATAGGAAAACATGTAATGAAATTTTGTATTTCCAGATATTCAAAAATGTAAAGTGCTCTTCATATCCAGTGAACAGCTTCTTGTGTTTTAAAATTTAGAGCATAGTAACAGATTGTGTCCCACTGGCAAGAATGATCTCCTATGTCTGCAGGTCAAATTTATTTTAATGATGTTTATTAATTATTCTCACCTGCCCATTCCAGTAGTTCCAAAAAAAAACCAGAATTCTTTCCTACCCAGAAGTAGGAAATAATAATTTGAATTACGGACAGCAAAAGATACTATGGATGAAATTATGACATGTAAAATCAATCATTGCCAGATTCATTATAAAAAGTCCTTTAATTATGATGTTTTGGGTCTGAAATATATTATAAAATTGCTAGAGAATTGGGCATGGAGTTGAGCTGTGCTACTGCAAATCCACTTGTATAACTTATCTGGATGATTGTTTCTACTACAACCAAAAGGTGAGGATAAAGCATCTAATGAAAGACTTTTTGACAAATCCCATACCAGACAGGTATTATGCAAGCTAGATCTTCCTAATTTTGAACAATGAAAATAAAAATGAAAAAAGCACATGACATATCCATAGAAAACATTTTTTCCCCATTTTCTCTTCTCTGATCTACTCCAAAACAACATTTCCTGTTTTTCTTCAGTATGGAGCTCACTAGCATCTCTTAAGAAATGCCTGCTCATCATACAATTTGAAAAATCCATGAATTATTCTAATCATTGTGGTTGATTAAACAGGTGGGGGTCCTTCTTGATTCTGCATTTACTACTTTTTCCTCCTTCCTGATAGTTTCTCACAGCTGGAGATTTTCAGCCCCATTGTAGCCTCCTCATTTTAGCAAAGTTCTTTTGGCATGCTAATTAATCTCCTCTCCAATGTTTACTCTCCCTGACCACAAGCCATTGTCTGCTTTTACATCTTATTTTGAAGACATTGGGTTCTTAACATTCTTAAATGTCTCTCTTAACAATAGCTCTAGGCTATACAGAAGACGACTAACAACACAATGATTTAATGCCAAATAAAATTCTAACATTACAACGTTTTTCTTTTTTCAACATTCTGCACAATTCTATTTACGAAATAAAAGTTACATATATTTAAATAAAATAAACTAGGAATATATTTCTGGAGGACAAAAATGAGTAGCTACAAAAAGTAGTTACTAATTTGGCATAGCTCTGTGCCCATGAAAGAAGGAAACCTTTCCAAATTTAAATAACGTAACGATTTAAGGGAATCAAAAAAGAGAAAAGCAAAGCCTTAGGTGATCAAACATAAGCACATTTCCTTGTGCTAGCAACAGGACGAAGGCTTTCCCCAAGTATCCTGTATCTTATAGAGATGATGGGTTGACCTGAAATGCTTTATTTGACTAATTGTAGTTTGATTAATTAAACTATGGAATTAGCTAGCAACAGTGATGCAGATTTCAGTCTGGTTAAACCCACTATGAATCATCCACTTAAAACTAATCTTTACCTTGATGTAAGTCTGGAGGACTACGTGCATACAAGAGAGTTATCCTCTGAAATTCACTGGGGTTTAGGGAGTGCTATTATGAAGATTTATTGATACAACCATATTTAAAAAGAAAATGATTTTCATTGTTATGTTATATTTAAGAGCAAGTGTAAGCATTAAAGGAACTTGTACTGAAACAGAGGAAGATGAATCTTACATTTACAGTCAGATCACAAACCAAATGTATTCTTTGGCTTTGTCTCTATACTTTCAGAAGATATTTCATAATTACATAGTTTTACTTTACTGGCATATTTTTCTTCTTCAAAACCACATCTTCAGTTGGAGCCAAGTTCATTTCTAATAAAACACCTAATTTGATGAGAGTACAATTGGAGTCCATTACATTATTTTGTTTTGGTCCTGTAGGCACTATTACACATGCTGTATATCTTAGCTTGTTACTAAATCATTTAGAGCCAAGACAGGGTACTATGTGCAATTCCTTTACAAACAACCTTGATATAAAATCTAGGTCTTTGAAACTATTTCATTTTTTAAACAAGTATGTGCTGTGTTTTAATTACTATAAGATTTTAAATGAAATGGATCATGAATCTTGCAAAAATTAAAATTGGATTTTTATGACATGACTCAGAAAAAGTTCTGGACATTTGCATCTGATTTTAAAATATGAAAGTTTGCTGTAGGACAAAATATTTGAATAACATATTGCCTCACGGGGCCTGCTTACAGAAATATCATGTATTAAAACCACCTATACTTTTCTCATCTTCGTCCTTTTTTTGTCTTTCAAAATCACTTCCTTCTAATTCATTGCCCTTCCTATGATTTCCAGAATACAAATCTGTTTTTTTCTTTTATTTGTTTATTTTGATCTTCTTCTTTCCTTCTCTCACTTTTTTTTAGTTTTACAGCTGACTGCTTATCCTTTACTTAATAAATAATCGATTGCATATTTTATGTATTTCAGAAGTGGAAAATTGTTGTGAAACGAGATGGATAGAACACAAACCACACTGCTGTAGGCTATGTCACTCCTTTCAGATTACTGGGGTGGATTAAACCATACGGAACGTATTGGCACCAATTTGTAGGTTATTGCAACGTTCAGTCAAATCCCCATACTGAGCATGTCACTTGCTCATCTTGAACTGGCAGTAGTGTTTCACATTTAGTGTTTTAATCAGACACTTAAGATCTAATGTAATATTTTGCTTTAAGATCACTGTTTTTACTATTTTAATTTTTTCAACTCCTTCAAAACACGGAAAAGTCCTAAACATGATGGTCCAAAGGAGAAAAAAAATATAAAGAAAAATAAAACATACCTAAGGAATTTAGGAAAGGGTGACCTAGCTACGGGAGATACTACAGATAATCCAGTTAGATGCTTTTAGGTTTTTTTTTTCTGTAAAATCTCTCTTCCCCCCCCCCCCCCCCATGGGATGCTAGTTCTGCTTATGTAGTGTGGATTTTCATATAGCATAATAAAAATTAATCACTTTATCTAACGTAATTGAAAGATTCCATTTTGTCAATAAGTCACTGAACAGTAAGTTTCCAAGTTGGTCAGAATTAATTGGCTGCAATTTATAGTTGCTGTATTTCAAAGACAAAGTTAATCAAATTCTCGGTCTCTGTGGGCCAGGCATACGTCTAAACCCCAAAGGAGATCATGATGGATTGTAGAAGTTGTAGTTCAGCCACAGAACCTGCTCAGAGGCCTGGAAATCCCTACAGAAAATGCCCGGACATAGACTTTCCATGTAGATTAGACATGAAATAATATGTGAAAAGCTTGTCATTTTCATGCACATAATGAGTCTGGAAAGCAGTTCATAAATCTGTTAGAAACTTGCATGCCCTTTATATAATACTGATCTTCCTTTAGGATAGCATGGCTCAAAGGGCACAAGATACTACGGTGAGAATTACAGTAAATCCAATCTCAAATTGATATTCCTCTAAGATGGTGGCTTTCCAACATATTTAGTGAACCATGTCTTCTTAATGTAGACCTATACTATACCAAATAGTTGTGCATATACAGTTTTTGAATAAATGTTGGTTAAATGCATGTTTTGAAAAAGTGGATAAAAGATGTTTGTCTGTAAAAGATTGACTACAGTTTTAAAATTTGTTCAAGTTCATGTTCAAAAACTGATTTTATAAATCAATTGTATTGTTTCAATTCTGCTTTAGTGTTCAAAGTCCTTAAAAATAAATGCTGCTTTTAAAATATTCCATAGCCATGAATAGAAAAAACTGTAAAAAAAAAACTAGAAGGCATTACTCAGCTCTCCCTCTTTCACATATCCATGCTAATGAGCAGAGATCTTCAAAGACTGTAATTTATTCAGACTTTAATCCAACTAGATTTGACTAGATGAATAAGGCCACAAATTTAATATTTCTACTAAAGTTTGTGGTCTAGAATAGGGATCCAGAATAGTTGCTCTACAACATGTTTTGGTACTGCAACATGCTGCCCCAAACAGCAGTGGAGTTGCTGTGTCACATTGCTGGTAATGCACTGAACTATAGGCCAGATTGAGCAGACAGAACCTAACCCACAGGATCCCATTTCCTCCCAAAACACCAACAAAACTCAACAGAAGTGCAGGTATTTAAGGACTTAGTCAGCAAACCTTCCTTCTTCTGTTTCTCTCCCCCTCCACATGCAGTTAGGCTATATATCAGACTGTAAGTTAACCTGCAATTAATAGCTCAAAGAGTTCTTGTTTGGATATTTTACTATATTTACTGCCCAATAGTTTTATATTTTATTACAGTAAAATAGTAGCATGTTAATAAGCAATATAGCACTTTCCAAGCCTTAAATTATTTAAATTGTAATTTTTCCATATCTATGTCACCACAATCAGTTATTACAATTTATGCTTTTTCTGTATTTACATACATCGTACCACTGTAATTATACCAACCTATAAGAGTACAATGGCAAGTAAAGCAGATTTCTCAATATTATGTGTGGATTTTTTTGTTTTTTAAATTTCTTTATTTCATGTCATCATAATAAACACCAAGGATCTCAGACTTCCTTCTACCTTCAGACATGGCACAGGCCACAGAACTTCCCTATATCATAGGTTAAAATCAGTAACATACAGTGCCTCTCCCAAGTTCCAGTGTGCATCTCCAAGAGGCTGCTTGAGTTTCAAACTTATGATATTCAGCCTAGTCTCTCAAAATACCAAAATTTATAATGGAACTATAAGAGACAGGAAAAAAAGGATGATCCTCCAAGGTTTTCTCACTTGCTTGTACAAGCACAGCTCTGGAATCTCTGTGGATATTCAGTTTTCACACACCATTCTGACTCATAGCAGAAGGAAGAGTTAAGAACTTAGGAGTTTAATAATTGCCTGCATCTTTGAGAATCCAGCCCCTAAGATTTCAACACTCTTAAAGGATGGATTATGTTATGTTTATTAAATTATACCAATACTGCCAAATTCTCAGAAAACACTGTCCTAGTTTTTCCAAAATACTTCATAGCATCTAGCCTTGTGTTTATGAGCAATCTATCAAAGAATCATCTGTTCCTAATAGCAAGGTCTCCCAATTTTCAAGAATTACAGGATAGGAACAGTTTTAGTCACATGACAGAAGTCCTCATCTTAATCAGGGATGATGAACAGCCTCACTCCTGGTCACTCCCATCTTGTTACACTGACGTGAACCAGCATTGTATGCAGTCAACAGGGTCCTGATGCTGAGATGAGTCAGTCCTTTCTTTTTTGTGAGAGACTCAGAACAATCGTGGTGTCATCTCAAGTGCTCTTGGCAGAGGGAATGACAGAGAGCTTTCTAATTTTCAACATCTCACTGAAACTATCTTAGGAGCATGAAAATTAGCTGCACAGTTTTTGAATAGACATTAGTTCTCAGACCAAAACGGAAGCTAGGGTAATAGGAAACATTTTGATGGACACAGTGCAGACATTCTTAGACAATGTCATAGAACTTCTTCATATGAAATTTCATCTTGACGTTTCCTGTCCAGAAATTGTTCTGAAAAGAGTACATAGAATTAGAATAACTGAAGCAAATTATAACTTCCATATAGAACATTAAAGGAATTGGTACGATGTATGCCAGGCTACATTAAATATGCTAGCAGTCTATGCTAATCATTAAAGACTTGAAATTATGTTCAAATCTGATTATCCCTGATCCTAGGCCATGTGCAGAGCAGGTATAAAAAGACAGGCAGTTATAGAACATGCATTTAATGCTTTTCTCTTAACAGAACTTGGTAGTTAAAATATAAATTGTTCTCTGTGCTTTTCCCAGCCTGAAAAAGCACGTGTGTATAGTAACTAAAGTGATCGTTGTTCTAATCCTATGTTGTATTACAGGATCAGTTTTGCTAAGAAGTGACAGCAAACTAAACTGAAACATAAATACTGAAATCAACAACTTTTGACTTACAACATTGTTTCACATTTTGTAGCACCAACACTCCCCTTTTTTTCCCCTCTTCTTCATTCCTCCCTTTCCCTTACCTTATGTGAATTGCCTTACCAATTGCTTTATAGTGTGTAAATTAAGTATTTTTTGTTCTACAAGGAGTGCTAAGGTCCTTGCAGAGAATTAAAATACACGTTTAAGTTAAGACCTGAAGAGTTCCAAGAGTTAGCAATGAACATACATTGAATATTTGGAAAATTTTATGTTTTGTTTCTTTAAGTCAAAGAATACTACATTATAATTTCCTTCAAAATATATACGGATAATGAATAACAGAAAGATTGACTAATATTAAACTAATTATTACATCTGACAATGAATATTAAGAATGTGACAGGCTTAGGAGGGCATCGCTGAGCTCTAAGCAGGAATAAGATGTTTAATAACAACCTTTTTGGACTGACAAGAAATGAAGAAAAAAGATTTTAAATGCCCATTTTCCTCAAGAAATAGAAAAAATCCTCTTTTTTAAAATAGAAACCAGAATTCCTAAAATCAACTTTAAATTGAATTTAATCAGATCAAACAGTCAGAGGAATGTGACACATGGGCAATTATCAATGTCTTCTATCTTTTAGTATTTAATTCAAGAAACAGAAAACTTTAAGTAGACCTATGTGCATGTTCCTATCACCAAGAAAACCTGATAAGACTGCACTTTAAGTTCCTTTTTCCTAATGTATTTAGGAGAGCAGTGCCCCCTAGTGATTCCTGAAAATCAGATTTTATCTTTTTCAGATCTGTCAAGATGTAATGTCAGCTTGCAGCTCTAAAACTCAATTCTTATACTTGCACTGTGTCCTACCAATGATTTTTCCATTCTGCTTCTACTTAAACTACTGATAATTAAAGTGGCTAGCACTTGACAATGGCTGTTTCTCACGCTCTAATACCTATAAAAAGTCTCCTGGAAACCCTGCAGATATTAGAAATTATGCCCTTACAGTTACCCAAAGCCTTTCTGGTACTCCAGTGTGATGCTCATGAGTTTTAGGACTGCTGTTCTTAGAGAAGCTAAGGGAAGAATGGCAGTCAATTCTAACAGCAACAGGCATTTTCATTTCAGTAGAAGTTTTTTTGCGCTGATCTGTATTCGTATTTGAATTTCCTTTCGGCACCTCATTTCCCTCCTACAGCAGGGCAGTAAGAATGCAAGTAGTGCCATTACTTTGCAGCAACACCATGCCAGGCATGCAAGTCTCGCAGCCTCCTGTGCAAATGTGCTTCCTTAGAAGACAACAGAAGCTGCAATTCAAGTAGTGACACTGAGCACTCATCAGCTTTGTAGGCCACTTGAAATGCAAGTACAATTGTTCCATGGATACCAAGGAAACAGGACAATTTCTAAAAGCCTAAATTAATAGATCTATGTGCACGTGCACAGCAAACTATGTTACTGGCAAGAGGAATATCTTCTCTTCAACGGAGAATACGTGCAGTCCATATAGTTAGATGTCACGGCTGGTTTAGGCAAATTTCACACAGAATGGCTGAACATTTTTTTACCAGCTCCCTCCAGGTAGTATTTTGTGCACAAGATTTAAGCAAAACCACATTCATTGTTCATCATAAATTCACTATTGAGAAAACAAAAGGAAAACTACTGTATAGATCATAATTCTGAAATAGCAGAGGAGGCAAGATCAAAATAAATGCTTCCTGGAGAAAACAGTCCAGCCTAGAGCTGTAATGAGAAGTGCAAGGGGATAGTGCATCATTTTCAGGAAGCAAACAAATGCTACAAAAAGACCCACAAAACCTCCACATCTGTAGAAACGTTCATTACTCCTAGGCAGCTTACTATATTTTCAAGTATCAAAGCCATCCACCCAGAAAAAGCAACAGGTATGTTGCCATCTCTGCCACTTGGAAAACAGTCCTGAAGGTCAGATATTGTAAGAGACTGAGCAGAAAACTTTACTCAACTGTGTTTTATGATACAAAATTGAGTTACAACTTTTATTGTTTTGAATATTATTGAAAGTGTGTTTTGTTTTTGTTCAAGTTTTCTAACAAGATGCTGCATATCGTAGCTCTTATTTTAAATGGGCCTCTGCAGCTATCTTATTGGAGCCAACTACAGTAAACAGTTGCAATAATTATCCACTGTTGACTGTGCTAGAACTTCACTACAATTTAAGGTGGATGGACAGAACTCTACAGCATTCTTTTAAGTCTCCCTCAGCCAAGCACACCAGACTTTTGTTACTTCTGTCTGGCTGCTAAAGAAACAGCTTGCTCTCCACCTAATGTATTTGATTATTTTAAATGCTGCTATATTCCAGCATTGAGGAGCAGCAGACATTTTCCATAGAAATAGTACTAATATCACAGAAGTTGCCCAGATTCACTATGCTCCTAAAGGTCTTTTGTGCACACACACCCATGGCAGGGAATAGTGTGTTGAGGCTGTTCCACAACACAATTTTGATATCTTGGGCTCTGCTGCCTCTTCTCTGCATTTTCTAGAATCCCTCCTCTTTAAGGTTCAATGTCCTGACCTACATCACCAACAACCACATTGTAAGTCGTCTGCACGCTGACATACATCAGTAGGGAGCTGCATATTTCTTTTGTACTTTCAATGAAGCCCACATATTTTCATCTTTCTGTGCCTAAAAGCTTCAGCTGAGGCAAGCTGACTACCTAAAAGTTTTGCATACACTGTCAGTCATATTGTAACTACATCCTAATGCAGCCAAACCATTTTTCAGACATTTAGAGGTTCTGCTTCCCAGGGTGTAGAACTAGTTTTCAAGTGTCCAGTATATCATAAAACAGCTGTGTATTTTCATTACCCTTATGTTCCTCATTTGCAAGTTAACAGTGGTTTTAGTAACTGAAATTCTGTAGAACTATGCCTACTATTTCTAAAACAAAGGTGGGAACACGAGTGACTGTACAGGATCTACCTTTGAGAAAAGAATCAGAACAAATAGAGATGTTGTAAGACCATGGGACTGAAGGGAATGCCCAAATTACATAGGATAAGATCATGACAAGTGAAGGAATTATGGTTTCTAGGATTTGAGCAGCCCAAGTATTCTAAGTGAGGTGCATTTACTCAACAATCTTGGTAAGAGTTTGGCATGCACAGGAACACATACTAACCTGTTGACAGAGCTCCTCTTGGAAAGGACATTTCTAACAAGAAATGAAATCAAGTACAACATCAGCACACAGTACTGTTACTTGTTTACTGGCAGAAGTTCCACGTGTAGACACAACTGTAAAAAGTATTTTTTATAATGTGAAATATCTTTTCAGATTCTTCTTTGGTGTGTCCTGATTGAAGGACACACATTTTGACACAGACACTAGCAAGCCTGTATGAACTATGTTTTGATGTACTGCATGTTTGGTTTGGTACCGTTTAAAACAGCTATGGATTTTCCATCAGAACAAACAGATATAGAATAGTTTTTGCTTAAATATGAGATGGCAGCTTTTCTTCAGTCTCCTCATACTAGCATTTTATTCTGTCCTTCAGGCTGCCAGAACAGTATAAGACTTTTAAAAGTATACCTTAATGGCATAAAGAATCCTGTTTATCTATCAGTCATACCACTTCCACCTCTTGGTTAAGCTTGTTACGAGCGCACAGTTTTCCCAAAAGCCACTGAACACAAGTGCAGTGCAGATGTGTCCTTTCCCTCCTCTTCCCACTCTTTGCCTCAAGAAAAAGATGTTTTCCAGAATCTCTAAGACTGTAAAACAAAACATCCAAACATTTTGATTGGTCCTCAAGAAACTACTTTCTTTACAGTATTCATGACATGAAAAACATTTACTGCAAGTTTGCAATTTATTTTTGCTACATAGAGTACTCCAAAGTTTGTCTTTGCAGATAAACATTTTCTAGAAGCTTCTGTACATCGTTCATAAAGTAGACTGATTCTGCAAATACAATACTAAAGTACTTGTTTTTAACCTTAAGCATTTTTCAATCATGCCAGTTAAAAAAAGAAAAAGCAATAACAACAAATTAATGAACAACTAAAAAAGAAACAAGAGTTCAAAAGAGCAACACTAAATCTAGTGTCTGCCCCATCCCCAGACAACATAGTACAGCTATTGGAAATGGAGTCTGCCATAGACCAAGTTCATCCTGTAGAAAACCACTTGTGCTGCAAGCGAATGGAGTGAATCTGGGTTTCCTGACTGAGGTACAGCAAAGTGCTGGTCTTTTGTTCAACTTCTGCCTGAAGGCATTGGTCTCTAACAACTTCTGGTTTGCAGTACTAAGCTGCTTCTTTGTCTCTCAGAGGTTGTGCTAAACATACTCCTCTGTTTCCCTCATCACTTCAGTATTCCACCTAATGCTGTCATTGTTAACTGAATTTTGTGGACAGCCCTTGCAAAGGAATGTCAAGGAAACTATGCAACACAATCATTTTTCAAAGAACTTATCTTCGCCAGTGTTCCCGAAGCAAAATTAGGTGAAGACTTACGCAAACATATCATTTAAATGTGCTTCTGCCAAAATAGCAGACCTTCAACCCTTCCCATTGATCAAGACACTTTAACTGATCCTCCCAGATTAACAGAGCTGAAAAATGACATATCTCCAGACATACTCAAGCACAGCAAAAAAAGGTTTAGCCTTCTTTCCATTAGTCTCTATATAAGACCAATTTCAGCAGTGGCAGACTTGTCATTCAGTAGTTTCTGGCCTGGACAGTCAGACAGCTCCTACGGTGAGCTATATCAAGATTTAAAAAAGACAGAAAAAAGATACCTTGAAAAACAGTATCAACTTAGAGAAAGGCTATACTTACATTTTTAATGTTTACTGCTCATCATCTCATCTTTGGGCATTTTCTGTCTCTCCTATAGGCTTGTTTATATTTTCACTCTACCACCATTCATTTCACACTCTACCACCCAGTTCAGGGGGAGTAATCTTTGCTTTCATGGATAGTCCCATGCATGCCATTGCTTGAGATAACTAAGTCACGTGCAAGGCAAGGACAAAGTAAGTTATCTCCTTTAAGAAGCAATGGGGCAGAGATGGAATAAGCAAAGTCTGACAATTGTGAGCAGAAATAAGACATCCGATTCTTTCCTTTTCTTACCATAACTGGAAAAAAAATGTACTGTCAAATAGTGAGAAATATCAGAACAGCGTTACTCTTGCCAATGACTACCGTTTACATTTTAGGAAAATTTTCATTATCTCTGTTTTTCTTTTCCATATAGCAATTGGAAACAGCTTAAGGGAATTATAAATATTGCTAGCCAGTTTAACTGATAAGTTTGGTTCAGTTTCTCCCTTCAGCTTCACTGTTTCTGTATTTGACACAGCTATAATAATAGTACGTGAACCAGCCTTGTGGTTATGGTATGAATTTAGATGTTTCAGTTTCGTAACTCACTATGAAGTCAATAAGGTACATATAAAATGTGCATATTAGTAGTAAACAGATATTCAGGTTTTCAAGATGATAACAATACTGCTAAAACTTATGCTTTGTGCTTCTTTCCCCTATCAAACCAGAATTAAAAAAATAGTTTTGAGAGTAAGTCATTGACATCTTAAAATACATTAATTATTCATCCTTTTCATAGTATTTTTTGTTTTTTAATATTTGTTTATCTGTTCCACAGAGAATTTTATCATATCAAATAGAACCAAAGAGTCTAACTTAAGAGTAAGATCTAGGGATATATTTTCTTGTTCACACACTGATAAACAAGAAATATAGTAAAAGCTAGAAAAAAGTAATTATATTGGTTAGCTATTTATCAAACTGGTGTATGATTGAAGTTAAATTTAAGCAATTTCATGAACATTGCTAGGTCAGTTATGCTCTTCAGAACTCACTTCTGATGAGCAGTTACTTTTATAAGTAAAGCCATTAAAAAACTCACCAGTTCATTTTGCAGTTTCATGGTTACTACCACCTTTTCATTGGAAATATCAGTTAGTTTGAAAAGACACACATTTTTTTTCTCCTTCAGCAGTTTTCCATGCACATGTAATTAATATGGAGATATGAAAGCCCTTTATGTTTTTTTAATTAGAATATAGGGTGATATTACAATGATACAATATTAATATACAATGGTATTTTGGAAGAGTCATTTTGTAGGCTGGAGAATGAGCAATTTAAGTATATTACTAAGGCTATTAAATTTCTGACTGAATAAGATAATTTTTACTAAAGGATGTTTTCATGGTAATACTCTTCTGTGATTATTATTTCTGGAAAAAGTAGTTCAATACCCTATCCTAGCACAGGAAAAATGAATCAAATCTTTGTCATTACTGGGCATATCTTGATGGATAATTCACACAGAAATCATAAGAATGATATATTTTGTATGCTCTTTTATTTAGTATGACGAATGTAAGTTTGAAAATTAGAAGATCCTTTGTAACTACATCCACAGACTATTTTCATCTCCAAGCATACATAGAACCTGGTGCAGGGCTCCTGGTTTTAGTAGACCTGGGCCTATTCTAATTGAATAACCTACTGAATTTTTTTCTTTCATGCCATATTTTCTTATTGCCACAATATTTATCTTCCTCCTGTATTCCTTTCTCTCAAGTTTCACAGCAGCTACCAGAGGCCAACATGGGCTGGCTAAGCAGGATGGGATGCCAAGTGAAACTAAGTTGTGAGCTTGTGAATTCTATTTAATATGTAAGCACCACTGATCACATTAAAGTTACTGCTCTTCAAGACATTAGTGGACATAATTTGGAAACAAATCAATTGCCAATTAAAGGGTATTCATTCAAGGCAGTTTATCGATTCTTTAAATTACAATTAATATCTTTATTTTATACTCTTGCAATTTTTTCAGTAAACCTGCAGTAGGTTCAGCTTCTCAAGTTACTTCCTACATTTAACGTACCTTGTAAATTCTTTAATTTTTAAAAAGTGCACTTGTGAAAGTCCAAACAGTTTTAATTTTCAATGTCTGTTAGACTACTTTTGGTAAAAGTACTTTAATGTTAACAAACTATTTTTTCTTTAAAAATATGTAGAAGGACTATCATTTGTCTTTAAATGATAGTTTATTCCATTGACTTTAGATATTAAGATATTTGCTTGCATTCCTATGAAAGACTTAAGACTACTAGAATCAAATGTGAGCAAGCCAAAATGTTTAACATTTTTCCACTACTTTATAACAAGGCATATATCTTATGATGGTCCACATAAGGCCCAGCCATATGTACAGATAATTTTTCATCTCCATAGTCCACTTGAAGATGTTTCCTGTATGCTGAGTATATCAAGTACCTCATGGAACATTCAAAAGATGCAGAACAAAGACTATAGCTCTCCTTACAACAAAGTCAAACATGAGAGTGAAATGTTTAAAATAATTTTTAAGATGAAAAATGGGACAGATGCATGAAGATACAGCATCACCTTTGAAAAAAAAAAAAAAAATCAGAACATTGTAAGGGCTGGAGTACCTCTGCTGTGAGGACAGGCTGAAAGAGCTGGGTTTGTTCAGCCTCGAGAAGGTCTGAGGGAGATTTCATTGTGGCCTGCCTGTGCCTAAAGGTAGACCTACAGGAAAGCTGGGAAAAGACTATTTATTTGTGAGCGTAGTGACAGGACAAGGGCTAATGGCTTTAGTTTAGATATGAGGAAGAAATCTTTAATCAGAGGGTGGTGAGGCACTGGCACAGGCTGCCCGGAGAAGTTGTGGATGCCCCATCCTTGAAGGTGTTCAAGGCCAAGTTGGATGGGACCTTGGTTTATTAGGTGGCGAACTTGCCCATGACAGGGAGGCTGGAACTAGACAATCTTTAAGGTCCTTCCAACCCAAGACATTCTGTCAATCTAGGATTCTAGGAAAGCTTAAAGGAGCTTCAACATATTGTCTTACAATGAGAGCATACACTCCTGATTTTTATCCCCAGATTGTGGATGAACTAGCAATGTGAGATGAGATCTGTTTAACTGCTTTGTTTAGGCAGGTCATGATAATGTCCCATGGTCCGGTCATTTCCAGAATTGTTATATGCTATGTTTCTTTTCTTTATTTTCCACAACTGAATGGCCAGTAGCTCAATACAAAATGGATTTCTCAGAGCAGAGACTATGTATATGAAACAACAAATACAGTTAACTGGTGCACAGCTGGAAAACTCATTTTGAAACAGTTCTTGGTATACCTGGTGAGTAGGTTATATTCCCTGAAAGCCTGAAGGAGAAAGCTCATGGAATTTCTCACCAAGACAAACATGAAGCTTAGCCAAACAGAACAAACAAGCCATTAGATCAGTAAATCATACTGAATTGGTCCACTCGAGATACGGAGTCAGGCTATATCCAAAGCAATTTACTTTCCTTCAGGGAACTAAAAGTCAGCCAGGGAAATAACAATGATTTGCAGAGAAAATAGTCCCATATTTCTCAATTCATAATAGAATTTGAGCTAATAATTTGATCCTAAAGGTTTTGTTTAACAAATAGTTGCGAGATGATGTTCTACACAAGGATGTTTATCAGAAGGTTTATAAACTGTACTAAAAAAAGATTGTATAGTACTTCCCAGTAGGGACAGTTATCTGGCTGTATGTACCATCTATCTCTTTATAAATTATTGTATTCTGACTGCATTTTTTTCTTTATCCAAGCTTATTTTTCTTCACTTCAGTTCCTTTCTTTCAAAAAGACAATAAGATAATAGAGTGCTTAGTATGATTTTCTTTTACTTCTCCTTTTCTAACTTGTCTTACTTGTGACTTCAAATTTTCTTCAGTTAAAAAATTATGAACTCTCCCAAGAGTGTAAAAGACAGTATTCAACTCCAGTTTCCATGCACTACTTTGGACTTATTTCTGCTAAAGTATAACTAAATCAGTAAAACTACATATGCATTAGACTGTTCCATCTCATTCTTGTCCTAGCTGTCTAGCTATTTTAAGTGACTGAAATTAGCAGATCCCTCTATTAGCCCATAGTCTAACAGCATCTAATTCGCTGTCCTGATGATGAAGGTTTATAATCATAATTTACACATACAAGATTAATATCCATGTTTAAAGACCATAAAATATTTCTTTCTTACTAAGCTTATTGGAAAGCTATGCTGAGACCCTGGGGGATTGGAGGGCAGGTAGAGAAAGTCTGCCTTCCCTTTATGGAAGAAAAAAATATTTATCTGTATTTAATATTGTGAAATTAAACTTCTCAATGACTATTCATAAGTTCAAAGTAACCTATTAGATACAATCAAATATTTAATGTTACTACTTTACATAACAACCATGTATAAAAATGCTATAGCAATGAATTGAAATCTAAAAAACTTTGAAAAATACAGAATACACTAAGAAACTGATATTCCTAAAATTAAGCTTTTACAGATTTTATCTCAAGACCAAGAGCCATTCCCTAAATTTATTACATAGCTAAATGCAAATGAATTTATCCCGTATTTCATGTCACATGCACACCAGCAAATCAAATCTGAAAGCGAAAATCCAAAATTCTAATTGAAAGAGAAGACTATAATTCATTAGTCTTGCACAGTTTGTTTTACCCCGAGTGGGACATTTTTTCCATGATTTTTATCATTTAGTGTAACTTTTTGGGTTTTTTTTGTCTTTTCCTATTTGAAGAAAAAAATATATTCTCCATTTATTTATTTTTTAAGAAACCTGACATAGCACTTATAAATAAAAGAAAAATACTGATAGGTGATATAAAAAGAATTCACTGCACATAGAGAGGCATTATGGATTACCAAACCAAATTTGAACTTATGGAGTGTGCTGGGAAGATGAAAATAAAAAAAAAAAAAGAGAAACATTCAGTGTCATTCAATTAAAAATTATACTTAAAAGATATTACTTATACCAGGCATGCCTTCTCATTTAAACAAGTCCCAAAAATAAAAAGGCTGGATAATACTGTATAACCCTTGTGAAGTTTGGACAGCAGAAAAGAACTGTTTAATGCAACACAATTTCCTGGAGTACTAAAGCAATTAAAAGGTATAGAAGTAAAGAATATAGATGGACAGAGAAGACATGAAGCTCTCACTTATCTACTTCCTGGAGGTATTAAGAATGGAAAAAAAAGATGGTTTTTCCTCTTTTTACTACTGAATTTGGGAGATATAGTTCTAAATGAGCTGCCCTTGCTCTGTTGCTCTATGTAATAGATGGGGAAATTTTAATGAATCTACTGAAGATGCCCCAAATTCACTTAGTCTCCCAGTGCTCCAGCTGAATATACTTCCAAACTGTTGAGATCTCTTAGAAACCAGTTTTGATCTCTCTAAACTCTAGCAGTGTTTGATGGTCTTACTCCCTCTCCAAAACCAGATGGGAAACAGGAAGGACAGAGTAGGACTACAGCCTTTCTCCCATTGAGTCAGGGAAGAAGTTTCTAGTTAAAACGTTTTGATTATTGGATTTCTGTTTCATGTGGTACTTGACTAGAATTAAATGCCACCATTTAAAAAGCATAGGGCATGGTTCAAGAAACACATAATGCATTTACAAATCACAGATGTGCTCTTCTCAATTTCTGTTCTCTCAAAAAACTTTTTTTTTAATGCTCCTGCTAACTACACCAAATTTCGTAGCAGATGAGCACTACCAACAGTATGGCAGCATCAGATGCGTTACTAACAGTGATTTTATGAATCACCAACACCACTGAAATGGTGAAAGAAGAGATAGTGGAAATATTACCCATCAAACTTAAAGCTAGAGTACTCAAATGCTGAATGAAATTATGATGAAATTACAGAGCAATACAGACTTCTATTTGCAAAATCAGATCCTAAATATCAAGCAAAAAATGAGTTCTTAACAATTCAGTGAGTAGTATTAAAATGACATTACCTCAATCTTTCTAATCCCTTCCCATGTATTTCTACAGGGAAGAAAAAGCTTCCATCTTGCCTTGAGTTAAAGCAACATTCTAGTATACATTCTGTTGCTTTGTGAAATGTATTTGTGATAAATCAGACTCATCTGATTTAACAGTCTATAGTGTAGTGGAGCATATATCTTGAGAAGAGTATCCCCTAAAATACAATATCAAGCCTAACTCCATATAAATATATAAAGTGGTTGAAAGAGATTTTCTCTTAGTCCAGATATTACTAATCCTAAATCTGTAGTTGACTTGTTTTATGAATCACCTTAGTAATATACCACAGAGCGCCCACAAAGGAAAAAATTACAGAGCTGTCAAACTCTTTTGATGATTAGTACATTTACAGAGCTCTAAACTGTTAAATTACATCCCTAGAGGCCTTGCCACATGAAATTTCAGTATAAAGAGCTGGTTTCTTCCAAATGATTTGCTGGATTCTTTAGATTTATATTATCATAACAGCTTTAAGTCATCGTATATTGCTTGAGACTTTGTTTCTGAAGGGACACTTTGTACAATGCCCTTGAAGTATTAAACAAGGTGGGTTATTAGGATCATATTAGCATTTATGTACACAGCAGTCAACAGAACAGTTTTATGTATACCTGCTTACATTTCATATCTAACAATGAAAATGTAACTATAAAAAAAGATCCTATTCTGCATATTCAGTATTGAAGAAAACCAGTAGCTTATAGTAGAATTTGGTAAGGCAATCCATAGACCGCTTTTTCACAGGGAATTGAGTTCAAAGAACCTCCTGTCATGACTGTTACATAGCAATGCTGATTATCATCCTTGCTGAGCAAAGAATTCTCTATCAAGCTTGATGAAAAGTGTCTAGTCATTATTCTAAACTGCATTTATCATAATCTTCATTTTAAATGTCGTGACATTCATTGCCTTGGCCCACGCAAGGCGATAATGCAGTGGAAAGCACAGCAATGATATCAGTGTGGCAAAGTCCTAGGCTTTTATCCAAATGAGGATACGCCCAAAAGCAGCAGCAATAGACACAGAAACAATGGGAAAAAAAATAACTTACCTTTGGAAGGACTCAGGTAGACAGGGATCTCCAGTAAGATACCCCCACCTCCACTCCCAACCCTTGGATGAGGTGTGGGAAGGGGTGGATCCTGGCTACATCCCTTGCATGCACCTGAGCTCCCCTGGGTTGGCTTTGCCTTCCCACCAGGTGCTTCACCACTCCTTCAAGCTGTGACTTAGCATTTCCACTACAGCCTATTTCTGTAAAGTCTCCTGCTGCTGCTTATTTCCTCTGGTTTTGGCTTCCCTTTTCTTTTCCATTGAGCCTGCCAGTCTATCCTGCAGCTCTCCATTTCCAGACAGGTACTGCCACCACTATAAAAACCTCAAGAGGCTGTTGAATTGCTTAGTTTCCCCTTTTGCAGGGCAAAATCCTGGAATCAGTAAAAATAAGGCAAAATTGGAACTGCCTCTTCTCTATCCAAAGTCACAGATATTATCCATGTTACACATTGAATTAATACAAGACGATCATTCCGGGACATAACAACATATTGATTTTCTCTGTATTTGCAAGAGGAGCACTATGATGAACAAAGTACTGGCGCCTCTTCCATGCTTTACATTAGTGCATTCTCCCAGTACTACAGGCAGTTTTTATACCTGCCTTAAATGAACCACTCAACATCATTAGCAGGATGTTTCCAGCACCCACAGTACCACGAGGTACCAGGATACCAGCAAAAGAGAAGGACTTACCAGGGTGCTCATAGGGAAAAGCAGGCTCACAGGCTGAGGCTCAGAGCTCCCCCTGTGCCAACCCAGGCTCCCCATGCCCTCAGTGAGCATGAGAGTTCTGCATCCACCTCCAGGCAGACTCACACATCTGCAGTCAGGCTCTAAAGAACAAATTTAACATAATTAAACCATTTCTTCAAACAACTCCTTAAGAACATGCATTATCTGTGATGAAAATGTCAGCTAAAAAAATGAAAAAGAAAAAAATCTTATTTTCAAAACTCGTTTCTTGACAAACTGTTGTTTCTTGTTCATTTGTTGTAAGTTAACTGTTTTTGTTGTGTTTGGGATCATTTATTTACTTAGCTTTGAGAGCAATAGACTGATGATTAGTTCTTTAAAAAGTAATTTGAATATCATTATTGTAAATCAAAATTAAAAATTCTGGTAGATTTTAGTACACATAATTTGGCCAGATCCAGATTACACTTACACAGCTATCAACATGCAACAAATCTGATTTAATGGATTAGTCCAGAGTCTTACTAAAGACAGAACTGAATCTCACTCTCCACATCTGAAACACTACATTATATATGCTCCCAGAAGCATTTATAGAAAAAGATGAAACAGTTCTTAATTGAATAAAATTAGTTATGTTATGCAATAATCAACTATAATCATTTTTTTTTTATTATTTCAACTTCTCATAGAGTGTTTTTATTGCTGAAATCTCAGGTACATTTTCATCATCAGGAAACACCAACACATTCTAAAAGCTTTGCAAGTAATTGCCATTCCACAGTATTCTGCATGCTTTGCCTGAACAGTATATATTTTTTTCCCCTGATCTACACTAAACTCCATGAAATGAAAGAAATTGTACAACATGATTTCCCTTATGAATTATCATATTTCCTGTGATTAAATTTTGGGTAGTTATAACATTATCTGTTTCTTTTGACAAGTACAATTATTGCTGGCATGTGCACCCAAATTGTATTCTGCTTTCTGAAGAAGCACCTCATTATGATCAGTGAAGTCTCTAGCGAAAGGAAAGCATAGAAGTACTTGACAAGCATTGACTTACTCTTAGTACCTGTCAGCAAAAACGCAGATGACCACAAATCACAGCTGCAAAAGAACTGCAAAACAAAACAAACAAACAAACAAACAAACAAACAAACAAACAAACAAAAAAAGCCAGGAAGAGATACTACAGACTGACAAGTGTAAAGGGACTCTCAGACATCAATGTATATGATCTTGTTGGAAATATCCAAATAATTTATCAGGACGGCATCTTTGATAAAAGCAGATTTTATTCGCAATTGCAAAGGCGGGTGTCCTGCAAGCAGGAGCGCACCTATGGACACAATATGACAGCTTTTGTACCTTGCCCATGCCCACCCCACTCCCCTGTTTCCCCTTTGGCTGAGTACTCCAGGTTCACAATCTTATCGAAGGTTTACATTTGTTAATTACATTCCGACACTTGTTAATTCATATGCTACCTTGCGTCAGTCAGTCGCCATCCTACTGTTTCCAAGACGTCTCAGCACTCTTCTTATCGTATTGATATGGTGATTTTCTTCAAAGTCTTTGTTAAACGAAGAGCATCCGGGGAGGGGAGGCGGGGGGAGGGGAGTGCCATACCTTTCCCAATACCTTCTTCAGGCACTTTCTTAGGCATGTCATGACTTGTCCTTTGATTTGTGCAGGATATTCTTGCACTGTGCATGACAAAGTATAACATATTTTCATGCCGGCTATACATAAATTGTTGCTAGCTTATATATGTATATTATTAATTATTTAACTTCTCCTCCTTAAATTCTCTATTACTCAGGTCCTGTCTAACCAGCACCAAAAATTAGTAGTTTTTATAACTTGTAAGGCTCAGAGGTATTTCAGATGGCTGGAGAGACAGGAGCTGCAGTCTTTGTGCCTATAACTTACTCTATCTACCTAATCTCTATAGCCATAAATTACTTCACTTATATTCTAATGCAGAAACAACATTCGATTCCCACAATTCGATTCCCACAAACTTCAAATAAGCAAGTCAAAAATGCTTGAGATGGACATTCTGGTCCACAATTAATTATATCTATGCGCATTCTGTACCCTCACAGGATGCCATTTTCTATGTTGATGTCCGCTTTACAAGCTCTCTTAAAAGAAACATATGGTTCATAATTGTCCAATTCTTTTCCTCATCCAGCCTATGGAATATTAGATTTAATACATCTGAACATGGTAATACATTTACATTCTCTTGTGGGCTCCACAGTGTGATTCTGGTAACACAGTGAGGACCAACCCACATCCCTGCTGTTGAAGTTGCATGAACTCTGTCCATACTACATATTGTCTAGAGTGAACAGTGACACTGACTATTCTGCCATGTGTCTTCAATAAATATATAGGGGCAGCACGGAGTATGTTCTGTACTCAAATCTCTTCTACACTGGGCAGATAACACATTTTATTTGTGTGTCCACACCACATTCATGTCAGCATTTTAAATCACTCATGATCTAAAGATGCAACCTAATTTCTGATCTGAATCTTCCCGCTGTTGCTGCTATTCAAGAAAAAGCTCTGCAAGATTGGCAGTGAGCAGTTAGCAAATGGATCCTGCCTTCTTGGAAGTGTTCCTAGACTTAAGAGAACCTTCATACGAAGTGCTTTTACTTTTCTAAAGCCTTAGGAATGAACTTACTCTTTCCGCAATGAGACTGGTAACAAGGAATCAAATTCCTGAGGCCGCTGCAGAAACAAGTTGTTTTTAAACTCATAATTTGAGTTTATTTACCAGCATAGGAAATTTATATCCTACATATAATATCCATTCACCACTGAATTACTTTCCTACAGCGTGAACTAATTTATCAAATTGTGTAATTGGCTGCAATATCTAAGAACACCTTAGATAAATGTCCCATTCCCAGCTCTGGGTGCCACAGAATAATCAGGAATGGTACTTGGCTTCTCAGGTGAAATCCTGGCTCTGCTGAAGCCAGAGAAAGCCTTGCACTTCTCTAGAACTAACTTTTCTTTCCCTGTTGAGACTCTACTTGGCACATTTGGCACTTGGCACTTGGAATTAATTTATGATTCTTGTAACATTTTCATATCTTCAGTTAGTTGGTTGTTTTCTTTTTTTGTAAAGTAAAAAAAAAAAAAAAGCTACAGAACACAAATCACATACACACACACACACAAAAACCACAGCAAACAAAACAAGAGCAGCAACCAAAAAAAAAAAAATCAACACTGATCCAGAGTTAACCACAATTAAGCACTTCATAAAGATGTGTCTCATTCTACTCAGTGGGTTTTGAGGGAGGTGAATGCTTTTCTACCTCATGAGTTGTGCCTTCCCTAGTCAGTAGGGCTTGCTAGTGCAATGGAGTCATCTGAGACTTGGAGGAAAAATACACATCAATTTATTGAGAGCTTTCTTAACAACAACTAATACTCGGACGTAAAATTGGCTAATTTGCTACTTACAATTAATAAGACTTACAGGTAGAACAATATTAGGCAACAGGCACAACAAAGCGTAAAAGAATAATAATAAAAAAAAAGATAAAAAAATGGGAAAACAGAGACGGACAGACAGATATACAAACACAGCAAAGCAAAGCGGTTCACCGCTCTTTGATCCAGCCATGTCTTGATGTCAGGTGCCGATCTTCTATAGGGGTGGGTCGTGGAGGTTGTGTTCTTCAGTGGATGACGACTAATGACAACAGTACAAACTCTTACTCATAGTCCAAAGCGGTCCAGCCTGCTTTTTTGGAGTGACAGCTTCTGGCTCCGGGATCTCAGCAGAAACTCCTTTGTTCCTGTCTTCCAGGCCTTGCAAATTTAAGTCAGCAGATAAGATAAAGCAGGGAGACGCTAGCTTGCATCTTGCCTTCACAGGATACAATGGTATCATTTCCCGATCTCCTGTACCTAGCTGCTTTCATTTGCTCCCAGGCCAAGTCTTCAGCCAATAAACACTCCTGGGCCCTCCCATTCGAAGGCAAACAACTCCAAAGAGATGCTTTCAAATGTAAAATTGTCCACAAAGTGATGTTGATTGATTCATGTTGATTCAAGATACTCCTTACCAATCTCAGACAACGCTGTGTAGAAAAGAAAGATTTCCAAGTCCTTCTTGAATCCTCTGCATTAATACTCCATCTTCATATTCATTGTTGACACCTAACAATTTAAATCTCTTCCCAGAAATGGCTTGTCTTTACAGGACAGTAAATAAAATGGATTTTTTTTTCTTTGTTTTATTCACAGCAGTTTCAGGCTTTTACTGGGGCCATCATTGCAGAAGCATAGCCATCAGATTTTTATTATCAGGTCATTCATGCTTTATCTACAGACATAAGTTTTGCTATACAGATAGCAAACATTGGCTTTTCTTTTCTCCTCCATGAAATCATTTCACTAGCTACTTTAATGAACACAAACAAAATAATAATAAAAAAAACCACATACATCTCCACATATCAAAGATTGATTGAAGATCAAATGTTACATGGAACAGAAAATATCAGAGTCCACTTTTTGTCAAACAGATAGTAAAAGACAAGGCAGAAAGAGGGTCACTGGTAATGGAAAAGAATAATATACTGCAAGAAATACAGGGAAGTTTATTACATGTTCACTTTGCCTCTTTGACGAATCATGTATGCCACTCTGCATCTGGAGAAGATGAGAAGTTTCAGGAGAACTGTGCAAAATGCGGAGGTGGTTTCTGGGAGAAGAACAGCAGCTCTGGAACATGGAGATAAATCCAGGGACATCTAAGAAAAGTTTCCATCCTGCTTCCAAATAAATCAGAAGGATTTATGCTTTCAAAGGCCATAGAATTCGTATTTCTGTTTACTGACTAGGAAAAATGGATGAAGGTTACCCATGAGAAACATGTACATCAGAGGAGAAATAGGAACAGGTAAATTTCAAATTAGGGAATGCTTAAATAAAGCACTGTCATTCAACACAAATATGAATGTAAGCGCTATCACAAGAAACAAAGTTATTTCTTTTAATAAAAGTATCTTTGAAAGAATGTAAAATACTCTAAGGAAATGTGATCAAAATTCTACAGTGTAAAGGAAATCTTTTAAAGGAGAGTGCAAAGGGAATTGGAGATAACTGGAACTCAGCCAGGCTGAAGCTAAAAAGAAATAGGGCAGTAGCGACCAATTTTATCAAGTAATATTGAATAACCAAGAATAGAAGCAATGAAAATTTTTGTAAAACTTGAACAGTCTGAAAATAGAAAGGAATTCCCATGTGAATCAGAATCAAGCTAAGAATAAGAAAGTAAGAGGCTGTTTTTGTGTTATGGGAGAGGGAGATATACACACAGCACTCTTGTTGCACTAAGACCTTGGATTCTATTTTGCATACCTAGTTCTCTAAGAGACAGTACATTAACTGGTTGTGGCTTTCCCACCTTCCAAAACAGCACTTCTGTCATGAGTTTAAAGTGTTCTTGAATATATTTTAAGATTCATAGTCTTAGAATCTGTCTTTCCTCTGTACATAATACATTTCCTTTTCTTGCTGTGCTTGTTTGTCAGCATCAAAATATTTTCCTTAAAGATCTGAAGTCACCTCCCTATTTGCATCCAGCATATGTCAGACCACAAACCCCAGGAAGCTTGATTCATGTCTCACACTGATCATTTGGTCCATTTTATGTTTAAAATAAAAAGTGGTATAAGATCCCATGACAAAACATTTGTTCATGTTTCACTGTGACAGTTTTTGCCTTGTTTATATGCTTCCTATTGTTTTGAAAATGCAAAAGATAGAGCAGTAACTCTTTCACTATATACTCCCATATGTACCTCTGCTCCCTTAGGAATACAATCTCCCAGATTCCCTGCAGCAAAAAACTGGGCCTATGTGTCACATCCTTGTGCTTGCTTTCTAAAAAATTGATTATTCCTCTTGCTTTGGCACACAATTCAAAATAAATGAAGGATTTTATATCTTTCCTAGATTGTGGTGTGGACTATAACGGTAGCAAGCAGCAATACCTTCTAACAGCTCAATAGCAGCCTTTCACAAATTTCTCTTAATATTTTCTAGGTATTTATTAAACAAAATAAATAGAGGAAAACATGAACAATATTTAACAACAGTCCTTCAGGAGTGCAGGCAATCATTTTCTTGATTTGGAGTGTTCCCTTATTTGCTTTTTAAGGCTTTTTTTTTTTCCTGTCAATTTCTGTGTAATTATTCCAGCAAGGGCAAAGTCTAAGGAGAGGATTTTGCAAGATTTGTGATGGTCCAAAGTCCCAGTATCAATTGTCACAGCCTTAAGAGATTTATGGTCATCAGAAATTAGATGCAATCCTATGTAGGAAGCTGCAACTTACAACTACCCAATACAGCATGTATGCTGCAATTTCTGGAGATCTTTTAGGCATCTGGGAGCTCATGCTATGGAGCTCCCTCAGGGTAAAGACAGGGACTTGGAACTTACTTTGACATTCTCACCTGAGGAGCAGGGTGGGCAGGATGCATCAAATGTGTTTTTATTAAAAAAAAAAAAAAAAAAACCTGTTTAGCTGATAAAATATTAATTATGGTTCTGAAAACGCTCATTATTGAATCTGAAGATCTACTCAGTAGAAATTCCTGTTCAGAAATGACAAGCAGCACAGATAAGTAGGACCAGCAATATATGTTTTCTTGCAAAACCTCCCTAGCACACAACTTGGACAGCAAGTTCAGAAGGTGAATGGTAAGCAGAAAATCAAATGTCAATGAAGTAATGGTGTATTCTTAAGCTGACACAGCACAGAATATGGTGTAAAACAAGTCTGTGATAAACAAGCTCAGAGCCTTTGTGTTTTTTCTTTTTTTCTTTTCATTGGCTAAAACTTCTAGGTGTCTTCAAAGCAAACAGTCAGTATGCATAAATAACTAGAATCATTGAGATTTAGCTGCTTCCAGATCCTCTGCTAAGCATACTATCAGTATTGCAGTAGCAGGGTATTAAGAGCACACCTGTTGAATTTGTCATTGCTTTAGCAGGAAATCCAAAAGAATTCCCTTTACCAATAGTACACCCCTAACACATCATTAAAAATATGGGAATTCTTTTGGCAAAGAACTGCTGCTAAAGCATGTAGGAAAAGCTGATCTTACTGAAATTTGCCCCTGAAATTGTTGTAATTTTTTTTTGTTGAAATGCAAGAAACATCCTTGCCTTACAACCCTGAGGCAAATGGAGGGGGACACAACCTATCTCAGCGGCCCAAGAGCAGCTCTGAAGGGGCTGGAGCTATGCATGACATTAACAATGCCATCAAGATTTAGCACCTATTATTAATAAAAAATATTAATTCACCATGGAATCCTATTGCTTTCTGCACTATAAAAGTTAGCTATCACCATCCTGACCGGGTTAGGTGACCACCCAGCCCTAAAGATAAAACTACTAAAAATGCAATTGGAGGACTGGAGATTGAGATAAAGAAATGGCAGATTTATTAAGCAATTACTTACATATTTTACCTTTAGATGACTACAGAGGATTGATGGACTGCTGCATACCATATTCCATGGTATAATATAGCTAACAATTGTAGTGCAGAAATAGCAGTGGAAATGGATCTGAAAAGATTAGTCACATATTAAAATAGTCATAGTACTATGCCTAGCTATACATTGCTAAGAGACTGAAAGGAAATGAAGATGGAAATGAAGGAAGTTTTTTGACAGAAATCAAAAGATTAAAATATTAGAACATTACAACTATGCATGAAACAGCCATAGAGAAGATTCTGGTCACTTTACCCAGACTGACAAAACTATCATGACGATCTCTCAAATCAGAGACAGGAAAAAAATTTAACTTTTTGGAGAGTAAGTCTCCTAGCACTTCCTGAAATTGCACAATAAAGTGTGCATTTGCAATATAAGTGATGAAGGCATGCAAAAAATCAGAAGCCTCATGGGCCAGCATGGTGTATGCTAAATTACTTGCTACTTGGGCAGATTTGGGTACACCCACAGACCTCTAGCCTGCAATACCGAAACTTTTTGCTTATGAAAATCCTATCACTGGACAGTGAACACATTCATACGATAGATTGCCTTAAAGGCGAAGCAAAAACGAGTAAACCTCTTAGCTTGATTTTCTTTTGCCTTGAACTGTCAGTATTGATTTTGCCATCCTATTACTTTTGCTGTGAAGTAAATGGACCTTAGGGGCATTTTAATAGTAGAAGATCAGGTCATGTAAGTTAAGATCCTCTATGTCAGAAAATAATGCCTCTCCCTCTAATGGCAGAAGAGAGCCTTTTGAGAGAGTGTTCTTAGAAAAATAATGTCATTTTCACTATACACAAATAAGTGTAGTAGTTCAGTGTATCTAAAAAGTAGTTGAGAATCACTGAAGGACAACAGATTGCTACTATGCAGCGCACAGTTATGGACAAGTTAATTTAATACCAGCTCTCAGCATACAGGATGTATGACAAACATCACAGTGAGTGATAGTCTTGAAAAATATGCTTTGACAGTGACTCAACATGGATATAAGTGATAAAAGTTTCTTAACTAGTTTAATGGGGATCTTTTTGAGATGCTACATGCAACAGGCATATGAAAATATCATACAGTTTGTTTTTTCAGAATAATTTGCTAAGAGCCTACCCTGAAGATCACCTAACAACAATTAAGGAAAGAAACAAGCAAAACAAAGAAACCCAGGGCAAGTACACACTTGTGAGAGTATAGCAGCAGAGCTGAAACAAACAGAAGCCACTGTCTGGACTGTGGGATGACCCATGCATCTACCTGAGGAAGAAAAACATGCATTCTGCTGATCTCCTTAAGTGCTCAGAGCAGGGAATACCAGGTTCTCTGTGAAGCACAGGGATTCTACAATGGACAATCTCTTGTGCTCCCAGACAGGGAGGTGAAGGATGAGTGGAAATGAATTAAGAAGGGAGACATAGGATGACCAACGAATAAGAATGACAAGATTTACTTCCCCTCTGATGCTAAGCACAAGTGAGTTGGGGTCTGAGTCAAGGTCTAAACCCTGCTGTTTCACGGGCTGTACCCCCAGGGCTTGATGGATCATCAGGGCTCTGCACAGAGCCACACCACACCTGCCAAAGATAGGTTTATAGGATCAAGTAAACTTCTTAGAGAATACATATCCTAAAAACCAAACCAAAAGAAAAATATGAAACCCTACAAATTGATACTTGTGCAATAATTATTTTTTAAGTTCAATACCTTTAGATTAAATGATTGTCAAAGTAAGGCAGGTTGTATTTCAAATGCATTGAATGCATTGGAAAGGTTTTACATTTCACATCCTTTCAGAGAAATGTTCTTGGATTTATTTTAGCCTATTAGGGAATGGGGACAACTGCAAGGCAAGAGACAGGATTCACATAAGTAGCAGAGAGAAGACAGTGTGAGCAAGATGGTATTACCACAGTAAGCAGTGGAGTAAGTAGATTTTAGTAAGAAGAGGATTAGAACAAGGAATAAACTGGGTGAGAAGGATCAGAAGGTCCTGGCTGCACATTTTCTTCCTGAAACCTGACTGAACAAGGTCAGGATTTTCAAGTCAAGACTCTTGCAGAAATGCTTGAAAATCAAACCTTCCAATACCTTGTTTTGAACTAGTTTATACATGGTGTTAACTAAACGGGTGGACCTGCCATCTATCAGGACTTGCATTATTATGAGGGTTAGAATACGTGTAATGAATAAAGACAAGGGCTTTCACAAGACAGAAGCTACTCCTATGAACACAGGAGTTAAATGACATCGTGCAGAGCTGGATTCTGCTGCTGCATCTGATGCAGGTCACATCTGCATAGCACAACGTGGCACTGTGCACAGACACTGAAGCTGGGTGACATCAAACTCCACTGAAGCTAAACAAAACAGTTCCTTGTGAGCCAAAGTGGGAATGTCATACTAATGCAGATCTGCTGGCTTAGGTATTTAAGTGACCAGAAACATAACTGTAGAGCAATGCTCTAATGTGAAGCATAAATCATCTCTGATGTGATGTTTGACTAGTCCTTTAAATTAAGCTCCATGACCAATTAGTAATACATATATATTATACTCACAAACATTCATACTAATACTGTAGAGTCTGAGTTGCAGAGTCAACTGTGACTAGAGCTGACTAGAACTGTGTTTTCAATGCATGAAGTTTGCCATGCTAACTGTTGGAAGGAAGAATAAATAAAAAGCCAGAAGCTGCTTCAGGGGGAAATAATCCTGACACTGTTCAGCATCTCAGGTATTCTATCTGTAAAAAGGAACTGAAGAAAAAATATCCCTCTTTTCAGTCTTGAGACAATTACAGTTCAAGCACCTGGATATGACAATGATGGTTTACAGAAAAGCCTACAGAGGAACTATTTTTGCATTTGTTGTAGTGCTAGAACAATGAACAGAGGATAAAGCTGAGCACCTTATACTGAGCTTGAAGATTAAAGGTTGTAAACACTGGATGTGGGTACTGCACTTTCTGCACATTGAAAAAGCCAGGGGTCTGGTGGGCATGAAAGCAGTACTTAACCAAGTAAACTTTGTTGCAACTTGCATCCTCAAAATAACAATGTTGAAAAGATCCCGGCATCAACCTCTTTCGAGTATTTCACTTGACAATCCCAGTAATAATGTTAAATTCTTATAAGAAAACTCCAAGTTAGGCTTTGACAAATGCAGAAAAGCCAATCTTCTTCATTATACATTTTTATCATACTCTTTTCCTCGATCTATACCCTTGCATTTTCCAAAAGGGGAGAGATTTCCCTCTAAGTCCAAAACAGGTCAATAACTCAGATATAAAAAGGTATCAGTACAAGCTTCCCCTTCTAGGAAAGTTCTGACAGAAAAGGCTCTGAAAATGAAGATCCAGCTTCCACACAACTAGGCCTGAGGTATTTTTTACCACTGCTGCCTGAGAAAGCAGTCATACTACCACAACTTCATGTTTATGCTTGGGAGGGAGTTAAGAAGTCAAATCAACTTCTATCAAACTTTCATTCCAACAGATTCCTACTACAAAGAGACAACATGATTATGACAAGATAGTTGGATGAGCTTATGGCCATCATTCAATTATAATGTTAGGATTCCCTTACCCCATACAGATGACTCTGCTTTTGCAATCAGCTTAATCACATGAAAATTATAACCTCATCACCCATCAGTATCAATTGTGCATGATGTCAGATCAGTTTGAAGAAATAATTAGTTTCTGTGCTGCTGTACTGGGATTCCCCAGAATGAGCACAAAAGTATGTACATGTATGCAAAAACAAATCATTTAAAATCGTAAACATTTGGGAGCTGAAGTGCACAGTAACTAGAAATAATTGAGCAGCGCTATATATCCAGATATTTTAATTACCCTCCTGGCAATCTATCACAGAAAATGTATGCTTCCTCCTCATTATTTCATAGGAAGATGAAGAAGAAGAAAAAAACCCCTTTTTTATTCCTCTTTCTCCCTCTTTCCCCCAAGGAAAAATTTTATCTGTTAAATTTTACTTCAGGAAATGAAATTGGCTTTTATGCTTAGAATTGCAGCAGAGGGATCCATCTAAATGATGTCTTGCTTCGATCACAGCTCTGTCCACTAAAACACTATGTAAACAACACGGAACACCACCCTGTGTTCACCTGCACCCTGACAAGTCTGGAATAGGAAGGAGTGTCACCATGATCAGCATTGCAGGGGACACAGCACAGGTGCTGGGAAGGATCTAACATCACCTGACCTAGTTCCTTTGTCAAGTTTCAGAAGGTCTGGTGGCAGCTGTGTGAGTGTATCAAGTGAGAACTTAAGCAAATGCTTTGTCAGGTGAGGGGATACTGGTTGATTTGGGTAGTTTGGGTGGAGGGTGACAGCTGAATGGGGGCTTTCTAAACTGCAATGCAGGCTGGAAAATGGTCTGTTTAAGTTTCATTTCAATGTTCAAGTCCTACATAACTTGAGAAGACTTTTAGATGCCTATATATTATTGAGAGCTAGTGAGACAGAAGTCTAGAGAAACCAAGGTACTTTTATCTTTACTGTTCTTTACATTGCTCAGTGTGACATTATTTTTGCCTAGTACCACTGAGAGATATTATTACAGCAGAGTTCATATTGACATGTGAGGAAAAATACAATGTTACATGAGTTTTATGATCCCAGCAGAAAGAGGAGTTAAGTATTTTTCTGGACCCTTGCAGCCATCTAAGCTGAATATTAAATTCAGCGATTAGATTACAGTGTCTCTCACATCTTCTCTGCATACATAATCACTTTTTTTGAGAAGCAGTAGAAGTGATTTCCTTTTTTCTACACATTTTTTGTTCATTATTTGGCTGTACCAAGGAAAAAAGGATTTGTATATTGCAATTGTTCATTGAAGTATGCCCATGATAATTATGCAAGCAAAAATACGAAAATATCATAATTTAGATTTTTTTTAAAACACACACACAAAAACACACTTTTTTCTTTACAGCAGCTTTCTTATTTGCATACTGAGCATATAAGAACAGTCCATTGCTGCCTACAGACTTTATCTTAAATAGTATGTAAACGCCGGTAGTGCACACATTAGAATATAAACCAGGATGTGCACCTAGCAAGTGGCAGTACAGTGTGACTCCAGTCCTGTGCAAGGCTCACCACTGTTCTGAGATGCCCCTTTAGTGCTAGAGCCCCGTTATTGCTAATTGTGGAACTGTGAGAGCACAGACTAATATAAGATGTATAATTTTTTTTTCCTTACTCCATTTGCTGTTGGAGAGAAACTACTGCATTGAAATGTTAGATCTAAAGTAGAGTAAACTAGTGGGACATCCATTGTGGTAAGTATCAAGCATTTCCTACATTTGTGGCTAGTGGTACAACTCTTAGAAGAAAGGAAGAGATCTCAGATCTTCCTCCTAAAACTGAATAAATAACAGAGAGCAAACTTTGCTCTGCAAATATCCAGAGGCTTGCAGAATCAAGAAAAGCAAAGGACCCAGCATGAAAAGTTTTTGAACACAGTGTAGAAAGTGAGGTCTGCTCAGGGAAAATTTATTAGGTATGAAAAAGTGTTTGAGCAGGGACAATAGGGAAGGGAAAGAAGGCAAACTGGTCAGCTACCTGCCCCATTCAAATCTCTCCATCTTTCCGTTGGAACCCAGCAATTTCATGCAGTTTGCCACCTCATAATTTTCCATAGGAAGAAGATATCCTCCTTCTCCTCTGCAAGTCCCCCAGCAGCTGTAGGCTCCCTCCTGGGAGCTGCAGGAGGATGCCTGATCAGCAGCAGCTCCCTGAGACACTCACCCCAGGAGTAACCTCTGACCAAGCAAATGAGCTGCACAGAGGCTTGTTGGCATTGCCTTTATAGTCAATCAAAGTCATCACAAGTTAACATACTTTCAGATGGAGGCAATCACATATTAACATATTTCAGCAGCACCAAAAAGGAGACAAGGCAACAGCTGATGTCTATACAGAAGGAAATTAGGATGGCTTGGACATACAGAAAAATTTGGTGGACCCCTCATGTATTTAAGTGTCTTGCAGTGCTGACAGGCAGAAACACAACTCCTCTTGCTATCTGTAACAGCAGGCTGCATGCAGGCAAGACCCTCGGGCAGCTCCTGAGCACTTGGCTGTCACACGGCTGTGGCTCCCCAGCAGCGTGACAGCTAGCAGACAGGTTGTACTGGGAGGTTAGGAGCAGTACGTCCACCACTAATGCGTTAAGTATATCCTAAGGCTTAATGCTCTCCATTTAGGGATGCTACAGGAGCTCCAGCCCCTACAGCAGCTGCCAGGTGGTCACAATTTTCCCTTCTAATGTGCTTGATGTCAAGAGGAGGGCAGCTTCAATTTCTTCAGCTTCTATTGCTGCTTTGAGCAAAGCCTTCTGTAGATTGGCACAGTGAAATAAGGAACAGTTTCACTCTGCAATTGCAGGACGCAATTTAAATGCATGTCTACCACTGAGAATAAATTATCTGGAAAAGTGACTGGAGGTCCTCAGGGCTATGCTGTTTATCATTATTTCTTTTTGTTCTGTATCACTTAGGTTTAGGCTTTTGTTTTATTTATTCTATTGAATAAATTTTGTTTGCATCTCATTCTGAAATTTTGCCATGATTGTCTTTGTTATAGAATCTATACCCTTCAATAACATAAAATGTCTGAAACAAGAAAGCAAAGCACTCTGAAACAGAGCAGGTTACCTTTCCGTACTGTGTATTGCACTCACATTCAAGGAATAGCATGTCCAGTTAAGCATTTAATTATTTTGATCAATGCCCTTGTGCCTTTAAATATGAGTCTGGAGTGAGGTCGGATTCTGCCTTTTATTTAGGAACACAATTATTGATTTCTTAAAAATATTTCATGAATTGTATGTGATCTTTCTTTCCACTTTCCTATTTTCCTAAGTTCCTCTACTAATATTTCTATTTTCCTACATATCAAATACTGAGATCATTTAAATGCAGAGAATAATTGAGTGCTCAGCTAAGTGCACAATAATGAAGGCAAACACACAGTTCTGGATATCTTTGAAAAAACTGTAATGCTAAGTAACATGCATTGTATCTATAAATTACTGATCTAATAAAATTATTGTGTCAGTATACACTTCTCTGTGTTTTCAGTGATTTCTAGTAGGCTCTTAGGAAGAAATGAATGACTAAGGCATGACATATTCCAAAATACATAGATGTATATCATCAAGAAAGAATAACTTCCATGGTGGTACCTTAATTTTATCATAGGACAGCAAATTATGGCAAATACTTTTATTTCTGATGAGATCTTGTCATGGTTTTATGTCATGGCTGAACTGCGACATTTTTCTATGTTGTGTATTTAATGTTTAGTGAACTTTAGAAGTACTTTCTACTCTAAACCTCTTATTTTGAGAAGTGATAGTTTTTTTGGACTTGAGCTTCAAAGCAGAGCTCTATTTCATTCATTTTGGAAGCAGAAAAATCTGCTAAGCAGTGTTGTTTCTAAGCACTTAGACAGTCTGGAGTGAGATGTCTTGCATATCACAGATTGACAGTTTCAGAAGGCATCCATTTTACTTTTTACATGCAAAATTTGAATGCTACAACACTCAAGCCAAACGATATGCACAATGCACACAATGGCTAATCTCTACTAAATTAATTAGGAACTTTATGAATCCATAATAATTCAACTTAAAGAAAAACATTTATACTGATAACCTCAAACAAATATTGTGCTATCAATATTAAATTGCATTGTAAGCCAATTGCTTAGAAATATGACCAGCTACAAACCTGACGTGAATTGTCACAT
Organism: Numida meleagris; assembly: GCF_002078875.1. Classification (NCBI taxonomy): domain Eukaryota; kingdom Metazoa; phylum Chordata; class Aves; order Galliformes; family Numididae; genus Numida; species Numida meleagris. The sequence continues at coordinate 29,013,650 of NC_034412.1, read as the reverse complement.
GACAGAGTCAAGGAGTCTTTTTTTAACATGATAAAACTGTATTTCATGGAGAATGTGTTTCACTATGATCAACAGACACTGCTGGTGAGTAAAATATATATGTATATACACACTCATATATATATATATATATATATGTGAGTTGAAACTTGCTGAGTGTAGTACTCCTCAGAGGAAAAAATCTACATGAAAAAACTCCTACAAGAAACAGAAACCCTATGGAATACCATCTGGATGTGCTAGATGGTAATATGCAACATGGCAATGGATGAAAATCAAAGCTAGTCATTCATTTAAAAAAATAATTCAACACAGCCTTCTCTCATGACACATTAAATATGATGGGCATAAGTGGCAGGGTGCTAATTACTCTAGTGATGTGATCCATTTTCTAAATAGTGAAAGCATCAATAATTCATCAGGAGAGGCTGCTAAAAAATTTAATGTCTGACAATCCATGCTTGGAAAATAGGAAGATAATCTTTGGTGTCTACTAGTTGGCATTCAGAGACTTCCTTTTCATTATAAAATATAAATGCATTGTTCCTACTTGAGGCAGTTTAGTTTATGAAAGATGGCAGATGTATAACGTGTCTAGCTTTGATTGTTTGAGGTAGCAAGGCAGAACCCAGCAGAAAGAAATGCAGATGTCAAATACTTAATGAAAATGAGTTTTACAAATACGTTTAATAAAGTCTGAATGGTTTCTGCTAATAGTAGCAGCCCAATTACATGGCAGTGAGCACAGCTATCTAAATACAAAAATACGGAATAATCAGGTGGTGCTGCTGACTGGATATTATACTTCCAGTTAAGAAAAATCCCTAGCTTATTCAAAAGAGCTTAATTTGGCTGCATCAACACTTCATGAAGAGGACATTAATGACTACAAAGTATATTGCAGAAACAGAAAGGTAATGTGTTATCTTTTCTTACATTAATTTCTAACTTATTTTTGTCAATTGCTGCAGAAATACAAATAAATAATAAAAGCCTGTCTATTTACCATTGGCAGAAAATAATAAGCAGATATATATTGTTTGAATGGGGAAAGTTAAAAGGGTGTTGCCGCACCTCTCAAAAAAAAAAAAGTAGAACATAAGTATCTGTATGAACTCTAGCTCTACAGAAAAGCCCCATGGTTCAGCTATTCACAGGCGTTTAGGCACTCAACTCCAGTTCTAATAAGTACTTTCTCTTAAATCGGTGACAATTAAATGGTCAAATAGGAATTAGATTCTTAAATGGCTTTATGGATATGGGCCTGTGTCCTAGACTGAAACAGGTTAAAAGCTTCAATTAGAATGTAAGTGGGTCATAATCTAACAGTCCAACTACAAGAAAATGGGTTTAGCAATGCTATTTCTCTCCTTAACTGCTCAAACAAAATTTTAATGAAGATCTTATGAAACAATCTCACCATACACAAACTGCTTAAGCCCTCAAATCCTTGAATCATCAATATTTCAGTCCCATGATTTTTCTCACCATAAGCCAACGGAGAGAGCTCTGTTGTTTTGTAAGTCCCTGATGTAATCCTTTATTAAAAATTTAGACCAATCCCTAAAAAGATGCTTCACACTTTCGAACATTATTACCTCTGAGAACCAACAACTGAATTTGATCAGTTCATATTTCTAAGTTAGTTGCTGAGTCTACGCTTGAACTACTTGGCACATTATGTTTATGTGGTGTTTTTGCATTGTTTCTAAAGTATCTGTGACATTGTCAGAAACAATGCATTTCTCATGACAGTAACTCAAATACATTTAATCTTAGATAGCGTCAGATTAATTTCTCTCTCAAACATGAGCTTCCTATATGGAATGAGTAACAATCAGTCCAAGGCTGAACATTTTATAGAACTACTAGTGATCAAAAATGATTCAGTTTTAGGCTTGAAAAGGAACTTATTTTCTCTTACTTAACCATATATCTTTTTAGGATAGCTCAAACTAAGATTCAAGACATTATGTGATTACTCACCTCTCAAAACTTTGAGAAAAAACAACAAACATTTGATTTTCTGAGAGTGGGCCAGGAAAATCCAGAAACATTTTCTCAACTGAGAAGTTTACTCAGAACAGCTTATATGAGAAGATGTTGATCTTGTAACATTCATCTGCCACACAGCCAAAATCTAAATGGGCTCTATGCATATCAAAAATTATATCGTTGAAATCTACTGGAAGAATGATTCTCAAGGAACTGTCAATCACGACAGGAAAGCCACAGGAAAGATCATTCCAAACTCAGTTTGTAAAATGAGATATAAAAGAAATTCATAGAAGAATATATAACCCCTCAACTAAGACTCATCTACCTAACTTTATTCCAAGTAAACCATTCCCAAAATTTTACAGCGTATTTGAAATATTTAAAGAAATTAATTTATACGTTTTTTATAGAGAAGATACTTTAGCATGAACTCCCACTAGAAATGCCCAGCCTCTATAATTAAAGGCTGATTTCAATGATTTACCTTCTGGCGGTATCATCTAAGGTTTATTAAATATTGTGGTTAACAGTCAACCAACTTTTATAATTGCTTTTCTCTGAAAAATCCATTTTCTTTTTTTTTTTTTTTTTCCATTCATTGAATCGATGTCTGGGAAAAATAAAGATACCTTTTCATGCTTTCAGATTTTTTTTTAATTTAATCTTGAGAACTGTATGATATCCTTCCCATGTTCTGTTTTGATGGCATTTGCTGGCAGTCTACTCTTGAAATATTAGATATTACATTGTGTAGGCTAAATATCTATGCCAATAGCAAAAGAAAAAAAAAAAGTACAGTCTCTTCAATAGAAAATGCAGAGAGGAAAAACAACGAGTAGAGATGCCCATTGAACCACTTGCTCTGATCCTGTTAGCTCTGACAACATAAGCAAGGTCAGGAAAGGATAGGTCACCCAAGAATGCTAGTAGATACCAGCACGTGGTAACTTATGAGACTACTTATTGTTTTCAGGGAATGACTAATCCATGTCCCCAGCTAGTGCTGGGAGAAACACATTTCTGGAGGTACCAACATTTACACAGAAAAGAAAACATGAATTCTGGCTGTAGTTGATTTGAGAACACAAGATTTATATGGAGAAGTCCAGTATTTCCAAAGTCAGACAAAAATGATAAAGAGTGGAAACAGTGGAATTCAATAAAAAGATACAAAAACATCACATTACATGAATTGTTTCATTATGACAGAATTACACTGCATTAAGGTGGATATTTATACTATGCGGAATTATGTTGATATGTCTGCATATTACCTACATATAAAGGTATCTGGATTTTAACTGAAAATATCGTAACATCCTGAAAACACTGCATTCAACCTTTTTCCCCTTGAAAAAAGTCCATATAGACTCAAAGATTAGTAATCCAAATGTTAGGACTGCCCGACTGTCCTGCACTCATTTTAATGGAAGGCTTCTGTAAGCACAGCTTGCCATTCTGACTTAACTCACAGTATTTCCCAGAAGACATTTTCTAGTTTGCATCAGCCCAAGTCCACCGTCACCTGGTATACTACCCGCTGCTGCCTCAAGCTCTTCTAGCACAGGTTTCTTAGTCTATACTGGTCATTACTTCATACTGTTACCGAAGTCTTAACAGCTTTTAAACTATCCTTAATGTTGTTTCTTTTTCTCAATTTGCAAAATAAACGCTGTGTGCCTGTTCAAAGCCCTGTTTACTTGGATATTTTTAAGGTATTTCTTAATTTTATTACCTACTGAACATGAATTTAATATGCAACAAGTTAACTGAAACGTTCCTAGTGTCCAATTACCAGCTATAATATAGTTTGAAGACTTACCTAAAGAATTTTTAATTATTTCTGCCCCTGCAGTAGTTAAAACATCTACTGTGTAAATATCTGCCTTTTATTCCTCGGTAGGTGGTTAAATCTTTCCTTTTGTGATAACTCTAAAGGTCATCTTCATCAGGCAGCATTAAAGAAAATCATCTTTCACAGATGTTTATTTCCATAGCAGACTAGAGAGGAGCCATCAGAATATTACTGTGATTTTGTTACCTTTGGGGAGCTTTTATTATTTAGCTGTCATCATTAAAAAAGTTGAAAGCAGTGGATTGGTGAGGCAAGACTAAACAGAGTTCCTACTCCTACTTTTATGATTAAACAATTTTGAAAAGGAAGGGGGGAGGAAGAGAAAGATTTAAAAAAAGTGAAGAGATAAAAGCCATGTATGAAGCTTTTTTAAGATTTTCCATTTTTATTCAAAACTGGATTTCTTACTCATTTCAAACTCTATACCCTGCAAACAATTGGTAGGAAGCAGTCTACGTTGGCCAATGAAAGATACTATTAAGAAGAGAAAAAAAAAGCTTACCCTCTCCCAGGTTTAGACACTGTCAACGGTTTACGGGTGTCCAGCCTGAGGCTCTCACTCCCTCCACGGAGGTTGCACCGGTGAACATCCCCATTCTTCTGCATCACCCACCAAGTGGACCCAGGTCCCTGGGCAAAAAAACAGTGCCACGGAGAGGTTTGCCCTTCCCAGAAGCTGGAAAGACCCAAACCGCTTTTCCCAGCATGCTCTTTACGTGTACTACAGGGACCTTATCTCCCTCTACATTATGTAGAGAGCTGGATTGAGCAGGACCATCACGATTGATTGATCCTCGAGTATTGACCAACCAGGTGGCTTCTGCCAAATGCTTCTCCCAATGCTTAAATGTTCCACCACCCATTGCTTTCAGCATGGTTTTTAACAATCCATTGTATCGTTCAATTTTACCAGAAGCTGGTGCATGATAGGGGATATGATAAATCCACTCAATGCCATGATCTTTGGCCCAAGTAGTTACAAGAGAATTTTTGAAATGAGTCCCATTATCTGACTCAATTCTTTCTGGAGTGCCATGTCGCCACAGGACTTGTTTCTCGAGGCCTAATATGGTGTTTCGGGCGGAAGCTGTAGGATGTTCTTAACATCCTGTCCCGTCCGTACTGGCCCCAGGGCCACGGCACGGGCTATCTCCTGTTTAATCTGCTCAAAAGCCTGCTGCTGCTCAGGACCCCACGTAAAGTGATTCTTCTTCCGCGTCACCTGATAAAGAGGGCTCACAATGAGGCTATAGTTTGGAACATGCATTCTCCAAAAGCCCACTACGCCCAGGAAAGATTGCGTCTCTTTCTTATTAGTGGGCGGAGACATGGCAGTGATTTTGTCGACCACACCCATTGGGATGTGGCGACGTCCATCTTGCCACTTAATACCTAGGAACTGAATTTCCTGTGCAGGCCCTTTCACTTTACTTCGCTTAATAGCAAAACCAGCTCGCAGGAGGATCTGGATTATTTGCTCTCCTTTCTCGAAAACTTCCTTTGCTGTATCACCCCACACAACAATGTCATCAATGTACTGTAGGTGCCCAGGAGCACCGCCCTGTTCCAGTGCAGTTTGGATCAGCCCATGGCAAATGGTTGGGCTGTGTTTCCACCCCTGGGGCAAACGGTTCCAGGTGTACTGAACGCCCCTCCAGGTGAAAGCAAACTGTGGTCTGCATTCTGTGGCCAACGGAATGGAAAAGAAGGCATTAGCAATGTCAATGGTGGCGTACCACTTGGCTGCTTTTGACTCCAGTTCATACTGGAGTTCTAGCATGTC
>NC_034412.1:28970631-29006744 GCF_002078875.1 Numida meleagris | reverse complement strand
GAGAACCAGGTATATCCACTACATGATGTTATGATGTGGATTACCAATAACCGAAAATCATAAAACCATGACAGACACTAATTTATAGGATGTAGAAAGGGCCCCTCTGAAAGACTAGGTTTTTCAGCATACACCTTTTTGTGTAAGACACAGAATCATAGAATCATAGAATTAGCTAGGTTGGAAAAGACCTATAAGATCATCCAGTCCAACCATCCACCTACCACCAATAACCCCACTAGACCATGTCACTCAACGCTATATCTAGATGTTTCTTGAACACCTCCAGGGACGGTGACTCAGCCACCTCCCTGGGCAGCCCATTCCAGTGCCTGACCACTCTTTCAGAAAAGTAGTATTTCTAACAGTATTCCCTATTCAAATAGAATAATGCAAACAAAACAGAACATAAAACAAACAGCTCTAGTCACCTATCTCAACTTTGTGTGTTCTGCAGTTCAGCAGATAAAAAATTCACAGAGAAAGTGAGAAATATGAGTTCAGCCAGAAGAACTGGAAAGGAGCAGAACACGCTGCTAAGGTCCTCAACAGTGTTCTAAGTCTTAACTTCCTGCTAGGCAGGTATGGGCTACTATCAAAACCAATGGATAGCACAGGAAAGAATACAAGACCTGTAAATTTAAATTAATCATTCATATTAACCTGTTAGCTAAACAAATCCTTTATAGCCCATATTTAATTAAGTCTCTGAAGCTGACTGTAGCTACCCAGAACTGTTCTGTAGTTAAAGGAGAGCAAGCAGCACCTGCTTCTGTGGCAGCCACTGCCCAAGGGGCTCTTAAACACCAGTGCCTACGCATGGAGAAGAGGACAATTTCTCTTGCAGTTTAAGCATCTGCATTACATACTTGAAGTCTGTAGGAATGAAACTGAGCTAAAGGATCATTAAGCTAACATCACTTCTCTCGTATTATCCAGGAATAATCACACATAGTGAGCTAAGGTCCATTCTTTCCTGAAGAATTTGAAGGTGTCAGTGGTCAGAAAATTCATGTATTCAGCCATCTGGTGAATACTAGAGAATGACTTAATACATGTGTATGACAATTTTTTTTATAATGCACCTGCCAATCATGTATAGTGTATTATAAAATTGAACCACCTCAAAAAAAAAAAATCCATTCCTCATTCTAGCAGGAAAGGACACGACCAAAATCTACCTGCCTAAGGCTTATCAAGAAATGTAAAACCTACAAAACTTACTTGCCTATATTTGAGGACAAAATCAATTTGTAAGCCACTGACAAGAAATCAATGTATTCCACATATGCAAAAAAGAAGTATGATGCTTGAAGGCATAAGGTTTTTTGGTTTCTCCTGGTATACAATGTTAAAACTTTGGAGCTACTAATTAACTAATTCTATTCCTGAAACAGTAACTGGTCTGTCACAGAATACGAAAAAAAAAATAAAAATAGAAGAGACTGAACATTAATTTCTCCATTTCACGTGGATACCCACTGGTCAGCTTGAAGGTAAAACTCAGGCCTTCATTTAAGACCTGTATTTCATGCACATAAAAAGAAAAGAAAAAAATTCATTCAACATGTTTAAAATCCTATTGATAAAAAGCTGTGGGTGTTATTTCAGACCATGGCTAACAACTGCAGTTAACTATTATTGGTTTATGATTACAGCTTCAACCAGAAAGTCCTGGGTTTTGATAGTGATCACCTGTTACGCATTTCTCCACAAGCTATTGAACCAGCCTGTTTCAAGGCATTCAGCAGTGTGAAATCTTGAAAATTAAAATACATCATGTATTGTTTTGAAGCAATGTTACCTTTGTTTAGCTCCTGTATTTGTGATCAAAACACTGTGCTCTATTTTTAATGTCATTCCATTTTTCATATGATTATTAAATGCCCAGATAGAATGCACTCTCTTTCTCAAGTCAACATGAAGAGCAGGCACTGAATTATTAAGAAATATTAACAATGCTAAATAACGCTGCTTTCCACCTGTATGTTTTGAGTCATCTTCCCATTTCAGTCTGTAATCGGCTGTGCCACAAGCTCAAGTGGAGATGCCCTGAAGTCAGTCAGGCTTCATGCAGGTTTTCCATTAGGCAGCACTAACAGATGACAAGTGAGGTGCATGGTAATGTGGCTGAAGGCTTACACGAGTTTAGTGTTAATGACACTCGTTATCACAGAGATTTTAATTCCTCCTTCCCACTTCTAAGCTTTGACAACTTCACCCCACTGCAGTCTATTCATGGCACCTACAAAGAGAAAGGCAATGAAGAAAATGACTTAGTTTGACCAGGGTGAGAAATACCCTCTGAAGGTGCTTATTTCTCTCCAGATAGAGAAGCTACAGGAACTCCTAATTTTAGGAGCTTGTGTGACAATCAGACACAAACATTCTCTCTGTTTTTCAGGTTGTTTACAAAACATAACCTTATGCATTTGCTGAAGGACTAGTGATCATATCTGATAGATTGACCCAAAATTAAAACGTACCAGAATAATGGATCCACAGAGCACAGCTATTTGAGATAACTGTATTGTTTAATTTCAGTAATGGAATTTTTGAAGGAATACTACAAAAATAGTTGAAACTTATCTGTACAGGGATCTGTATTTTCCCTTCTTCTAGCTTCCTATGTTGTTTCAGTTATTGACAATATCTTCAACAAAATACAGAGCATTGGAGAAGTTAACTACTGTTGTTTGACACAATTTGGTAAAGAAAACCTCACCCTTTGAACTCCTTTATTGCTAAAAACAAAGCATTTCCAAATACATGGTGGACAAAAAGGTGATTGGGAGTAGGCAGCATGGATTTAGGAATGAGAAATCATGCTCGAGCAACCTGATAGCCTTCTACAATGAGGTGACTACTTGGCGGAAAAGGGGAGAGGAGTAGATACAGTTTACCTCTACCTTACATCTTTTACAATATGACCTGTAACAGTCTAGATAAGTGGACAGTAAAATGGATTAAAACTAGCTGAACAACCAGGCCCAGAGAACTGCAATTAGTGGCACAGGGTTCAGATAGAGGTGAGTCATGCATAGTATATTTCAGAGCTCTCTGCTGGGCCCAGTACTGTCAAACAACTTCATTAATGACTTGAGCAATGGGATAGAGTGTACCTTCAGTAAATTCATAGACAGTACAAAACAGAAGGTGTAGCTGATACACCAGAAGGTTGTGCCTTTCGTGGGAGCCAGGACAAGCAGGTGAAAGAGGCTGACAGGATCCTTGTGAAGCTCAACAAGGGAAACGGTTTGGGACAATCCCAATCACAAATACAGGCTGGGCAAAGAATGGATCAAGAGTAGCCCTGAGGAGAAGGGCTTGGGGGTGTTGGTTGGTGAGAAGTTCAGCATGGTAGTGTGTGCTTGCAGCTCAGAAAGCCAGTTTTGCCCTGAGCTGCATCAAAAGCAGCATGACCAGCAGGGTGAGGGAGATAACTGTCCCCATCTACTTTGCTCTTATGAGGCCCCAGCTGCAGCACTTCACTCAGCAGTTCAGCGTTGCACATGCAATTTCACAAAATTTTTGTCCTTCTTTACAGCTGCCTCTATTTTGGCCTCAATTTCTTATTCGTAATATGGGCAAAGTCATATTTTCATACTCTACAGGAATGCTGCAACTACAATACATTAAAGGTTGAAGCTTTCAGATGTTGTATTGATAGAGACCAGTAAATATAATTATAACCTATATTTATAAGCACAATTAAGAGAATAATCATACAGTTATCTTTGAAATCCACTTTCAAAAAATACGGTATTTCTAATTTGTTTGCTTTATTCACAACAAAAACAAACAAACAAAAAACCCAAAACAATGATATCTGTAGAGCAAACTGCAAGAAAGTAAGTTAAAATGTTACTTCCCTGAACTTGTTCTCTCATTTGTCTCCTGCCTGCTCATATGCTCAACTTTTGAGTATGCAAAACAGGATGAACAGATCTCTCTCATTTATCTTTATCCTTCCAGATTTGCCAGTTCTGTTCTTTCATTTTTAAACAAATCACAGAAAGTGAGATGTTGTGGGGCTGGGAGGTCACTGGCCAATATAATTGCTCCTTATTATCATGTGTTCCCAAAATGTGGAAGCATGACTGACAAATTTTAAAAAGCATTCCTAAAAAAATACACTACAAATCTCTAGCCACAGCCATCTGGATCAAGAGCAGTGCCTGCCATGAACTTACATACCTCAGACTCTGAAAGCTTTTCAAGCTGAATGAATTCACATCTGTCAGTGAAACAGGCAGACTTTTATGCAATGGAATGCAACATGACAATTATATGCAATTAAATTATGATTAGAGAGCTGTATCTAGTGTGCTTACAGTAATGTGGGACAACTTTTTTCCAGAACAGACAGAAATGATAAGCACAGTCTGGAATGGAGATTGACCTAAGGTCTGCTGGTTCCCTCCTTGCGAACTTGTCCCTTCCCCAGGAATGGCTCCTCCTGCCTGGCATGAACCAGGCACAGCTGCCTGCTGCTGTTCTCAGGAAGTTGTTTATGCTTTTGAAGCCCAAGAGCACTCATTTGGGGCTCTTGGCTACATCTTTACTGAACAAGATTATCTGATTTCCTGCCTTCATTCCTTCATAATATACAGGTTATATAAAAAGCAAGATACGTGCTGTTTCTGAATGCTGATACCCAGTGGAAATATGAGTCAGCAACATGCCTGCTGAGCTTAATTCAGAGTACAGGCAGATACTGCAGGCAGTGTGACAGAAACTCCAGTCTAGGGGTCTGACCTGAATTCCCACATGAGTGGGGCAAACCTTATCAGCACACTGAGCATCGGGAAGAAATTTTTCACAGTGAGGGTGGTTAGGCCCTGGAACAGGCTGCCCAAAGGAGCTGTGGATGCCCCATCCCTGGGGGCATTCAAAGCCAGGTTGGATGGAACCCTGGGAAACCTGATGGCAGCGGGTTGGACTAGAAGACCTTGAAGGGTCCCTTCCAGCCCAAACCATGCTCTGGTTTTATGCAAATACAGTGCGTGGACAGATTTGTCATGAGAAAGGGAGCAGGGTGGAAGGGAGTGCAAATCCATGCTGCAGCAGCAGCTAGCCTGCTGAATACTAGGTAACAAGATAGGCATCTGAGTTTTCAGCACTGTTATGGCATCACATACACTACATGCTGCCTCCATACCCAAACATCCTCAATAAAAAATCACTTTACTTTTAGTTTATTTTATCTTCAGTGGCACTGTCTCTTCTTTCCCTTCCTCAGAAGTATGATTTACTGTATTAAACCTTTACGTTAATGTATATATATGAAAATGAATATGGTATAAAGTTTTAAGACAAAGGGGCAGATAAAAAGGCATAGTTTACTTATTGTCATTTCTCAGTACAGAAAATTGATGTTTATTTATGCCAATCCAAAAGAAAGTAAAAGATAAACCATTCAACTCTTTTCTTTTTTCATTAGGAGCTTTCAGAAACTACAACAGATTTGTTTCTAAAGTTTGGATGCTTAACAAAGAAATGCTTTTAACTCAAAGAACCTGATCAAATTTATCTACCTCCAAAAGACCTATTATCTTTATGAAAGCCTTGGCTTTAAAGATATGAATGCCATTATAGATGAGCATGACACAGTCTTACTCATCTTGACAAGTTCAAGGAAATGATGGATGATTTCTGAGAGAAAATCTGTCACTACAGTTTGTACAGTACTGAAGAGAAGTGCCAGTAAATAAGCCATTGACTAAGTTTGCAGAAACATTGCAATATCATTTGCATGTGTTTTTTATAATCATTTTTAATAACGGTCATCAAAGAATGCTAAGCTCATCACCTGTCATAATAGAATGACAATATATTATGCACCAAGGTGTAGTCTTACAATTTTTAAAATGAGCCTTGCACAAAAAAAAAGCAAGAAATTAAAAGCAAATATCTCTTCTAAATTCCCTTTTGTTCCCAGGTAGATCTGCATGAGATAATTGCCTGGTAAAACAACCAGGATGCTGGTTTACTGCATTTCCTGCTATATTTATACATGCTATATTTATTACATTTTCAACAGTGTAGCAAAACAGCAATTCATTACCATCACGTTAAAAATGATTATCTGAATACAACTGGAAAACTGTGAACTTTTACTTCCGTTATTTGACTAGCAAAGTCCTGCAGGAACAGAGCTGGTGAGATGAAATGCTCTCAAGACTGTACTTTTTAATAATTGATGTTAACAGCAGATGTTCCCCAGGCACAAGGAATGCTGAGTGCACCTGTGCTGAATGGAGGTACTGGTCAGTGTGCTCTGAGCTGCCCTAAACTCCAAACTGGGAAGTAAAGTAGCTGAAACATCCTTAAATCTGAATTTCAGACAGCTTGCTTCATTCTGCAGCCGGGACAGGCTGAGGAGATACATGCTGGCTCCTCATGCAGCTCAGCTGACATACAAGACCTTGTCAGGCAACAGAAACACATCCAGGACCTCACACAGATTGGTACTGTACCTTGTGCATGGGTTCACTCTGCTGCAGCTGGAGAGTCAGAACCGTGCCCGTAACAATGTGAGTGGTGATTTTGTCCTGTGACTGGGGTCACAGACTGCTACATCTTACTTCGAAAACTGTTAACTTTTTCATTCTAGGATGATCTCATACAATGCTATAAGTGGTTTGTTCTTTTTAGTGAACACATGGCAAATTAATGAGTTCAGAATAATTACTGTTCTGAGAAAAAATTGTTTAATCCATAGCTGTTAAGCAATTAGCATCGTAAAGAAGACTGAAATCCTCAAAAGTAACTTGGGAAGTGATTCTATTTAAAAACTTACAATATTTTCATCCCTTAGCTCCTAACTTCTGATGGGAATATTTTGCTTCTTGAAGCTGGTGGCAGAAACTCCAGCCTCTTCAGAGAGGCCACAGTTTCCTTCCTAGAATGAGTAAACATTTCTAGGTCTAAAAACAACGTAAACTTCTGCTATTTACACAGTGTATTTTTCTGCATCTCTCCTTGTGTCAGCACTAAGCATATGAGCTCAGAGTGACCTCACAGCCAGAAGAAGATACTGAAGCATATACTGGCAACGATAAATATAAATCTCCATAAAATGGGCTTTTCCAAAAGTCATCACAAACTGATTTTCAAGATGGGGCTAATTATGAGACACATCAAGTCAAAGGAATTATCAGATAAAAATTAGCATGTCTGAAAAGCATATTTTACAGTGCAGTATCTAACTCACCATAACAGCTTCTCCGAGTGGGTCTTTTCATTGACATGCAGCTAAAATCAGGATGCAATTCTAATTCTGCATTGAGCAAACCTCTCAGGTGCATCAGGGAAATTGTGCTAAAGCTATTCAGTTATGTCCACTTACAGCCCATTTTTATTTAAATAAGCCACAGTATTTGCTGGTCTTGAAAAGTGGCTCAATATCTGTTCAATTGAAATAAACTCCCTCTTTTGGCATCGTTCTCAGGACAGCTGTTGCCCATCTCCCAGAGCTCTGAGCCCTGCTGCCTCACAGTCACGGAGCTGTGCAATGGGAGCAGCAGGGGCACCGCCATCCCAGGACTCTGGGAGACAGGCTTAGGACTGAGTATCACTGTACATTCTTCTGGTCCATGCTGATGGTCACAATAACTCCCACAAACATGTCAGATAGGAAGTGAGCTACCACTCAAATACTAGGAAAAAAATCACGAATGGGCATATACAGGCTTTCATATCTGGTTCATAAAAATTTAAAGACTAAAGTTAGTCTTCAGTGTATGCAAGAGGAGAATTTGGCCAAAGGCTATAAAACTTGTGTACTGACAATAGAAATGTGAATATTAAGTCATTGCTATGTTTCTGGAACATGGGGAATATTATATCAGATGAACAGAAAGATAATCATCAAAAAGAAATCTAAAACTGCATGGGAAGAAAACAATATTGAAAAAAAATAAGAAAAACAGAACAAAAAAACTATGTCTAAAAAGCTTTTAGAAAGTTCTATAGAGATTTACTTTAACTGTGTATAAAAGGCTCACACATAATAAAATCAGGATCATAGAGTATTCACTTGCAGTGGAATCTCATCTCAGCTAACGCTTACTCCTTGCTGCCAGCGATGAGTCCATGTGGTTTACAGCCGTCCCTAGGAGATCCTTGCCTTGTCAACTTCACAGCAAGTGGCCTGTGCAAGATGGTGAGGGTTCAAGCTGAAAGTACTTTGGAGATGTGCAGTAGGATGCCAGGCACTTCTAAATTCTGTCAGGATCCTTGGTTACCAAAGCAACATTTCACAGTTCATACCAGTCTAGGGGAGCAAGGGTCCCAAAACAGAGTTTAAAGGGAGATTATCTTACTCTGCTAGTTTGAATAACTGTTGATGCAGGAGTCTAAGGCAGAAGGAAAGTAAATTTGTATGTTTTGAGTTTCATAGATGGAAACGTACAAAGATGACAGTTTGAGAAGAAAAAATATCAGATATAATCTATTAACTGCAACACAATCTCATTTGTCCTTTCTGCCTCCAGCTGACAAACTACAGGCATTCTCATAGGATTTTTTGGGCAAAGAGTTCATCCCAAAGCACAGCAAGCCCTTTGAGGTTGCATTTTTTGGAGAATGAATGTCAAGACCATGAGCTTCAGCAGTCAACTCTTGTCATCATTGCCCTTTCTCACTCCAAACATCATCAGGGGGAAATTTGACCTTTGATTTCAGAGAATGACTGTTCCAATGTCTGACTGAACCCTGCACAGGCAGGAGTCTAGTCCTAAGAGTCTGAACTTCGAATTCGATTTAACCATGTAACATGGTAATCATACTGCATCTAAATGGTTTTAATCTATGCAATGAATGACTTCATTTTTACTGATCTAAAGCATGATGGCAAACAGAATCTCAGGGTTGATCACAGAAATGGAGATAATAGTCCATGGACTTTCCCCTGAGAGGTGGAATGACAGATATGTTTATACATAACTTATTTTCATTTGGTATAAAGATGATGCTTCCCTGAATAGGTAAACCAACTGCAAAAATTTTAAGTTTTGTTTTATTAAAATAAAATATAATAAAATATTTTTTAAAGTGGAAGTTATATTGTATTAATTTGGAAGATTTTAGTTTTAAAAAAGTTCTCAGTTCTTGAATTCCTGTGCACCCAATAAAGATCTCATATTAATCTACAAAACCTGTAAGCAACTTGTACATTTTAATAACTCAGAAGCAAGTTCCTGTAGAGTTTTGTGGAATGATGCATCTCTATACCATCTCTCTGCATTTACTACATGAAACAGTCTTCCAAAATTTTCCAGGCTAAAATGCGTTTCAGCAGAGTTTAAGGTCTAAAAGAGAGGAATCAGAGCAGATTCTTATTCAGGTAAATACCAAAATTGAACCTATGACTAATTAGGAAAGATCACCTTCTGGAGTAGTTTCTCAGCTATCCAGCTAAGCCAATTTTCATGATTCTTTTTCCTGTAGTTTAAGAGTATGGTGTTATTACCATTCCCTAGTGACTCCATTAAAATATACCGATTCTGTCTTTCAGACAAAAACAAAAATATCACCTTAAGGAACAGTTCTTGGGGGCCTGAGAAATTAAAAAAGTCCTTCAACATTCATTTTTTTTAACCAGCTAATTTTCATAATATTTTCAGTTCTGTCCTTAATCTTTGCCATGTGACCATGAAGTATTGACAAGTTTCACAAAGCCATGAAGCTCAACATGCCTTCAGGAACTCAGCTGAAAGTTATCCATATGTCCCCACGAGATGAGTCTGAACCATAAGTAAAATCTGGATATTAAAATGCATGACCTCTTCTACAGCTGTTTTTTCTCTGCCAGTGTTTCCATTTAATAGCTCCGGTTAAAAAAAGCACCACTGGTAGCAATTACCTTTGCATGCATTTCAGCTGTCAGTGTAAGGAGCACTGCACTTCAGACGCAAGATGCCCTGTAACAGTGCTGTCCCACAAGTATCTGTAAGGTATTGGCCTTGAGGCTAACAGCTTAAATACGAGGAACAGTTTTTCCTACTTTTTTTTTTTTTTTTTTAAATGCCATTGAGTTGGCTTTTCAAGCAACTTCATGATCTTTGATGGTGGTTTACAGATATTCTGCTACATATTTTGCTTTGCCTTACTCCCTCAAACTAGAACACTATGAGCAAGCTTTTATTTATGTATTATAACGTGTCTATCTCAAGAGCAGGGCTATTTAGCTATTAAACAACATTATGAACAACTTTTTTTGCATAAGATCCTCAGTACAGCATCAAGAAAATTCAAGAGGATGATTTATGCTATGTTTAAAAAAAAAATAATTAAAATTCAAGTCCACAGGGAAGGGGAGAATGCTTTTTAAATTTGCAATTTTTATATGTTTTTTAACAATAAAATGATTTTATGAGGCCATTTCCATGGTTACTCAGCTATAATATGTATTATAAAATTGGTATTGCCAAGAGTCATTTGAATAGCATCACTGTGGACTCCTTCATTACAGGAAACTCATTAACTCTCATGCTTGGAGGGACATACTAAGAGCTTCCAAAATAAATAAGAAATAATATTACCTATTATTATTATTATTGGTAGATTGTTGCTGGGGATTCTCAGTGGTTAAACAGGTTTTACTATATCAACTGTTTAAGAAAAAAAAACTAGTAGGAAGAAGTTGCTGCAATGAAAAGTTTATCAAAACAAAGATTTGGAAGAAAGAAGTAGATTTGGAAAGTATCTCACATATATAAAGTATATTGTTGGGTACCATCAAAATAAAACACAGCTGAAATGAGAAGAGTATATCTAAAAAAAGTGACAAATAATATCAGTATCAGTAGAAAATACTATATGCAATAAGCAAGGGCTGCCTCATAGTTTGTGTCAGCAACATGCTACATTGCTGGACCAGCAGTTTTCTTTTTACAGATGTTTTCCTTTGACCTTTTTAGTTTGGCTCTTACAAAGAGGCAGCAGTCAAATTCATAACAAAAATAAAAAAAAAATGATCCTATCATATTATTCCCTAATACACCATCTTCCTTTCTGATTGTTCTCCACGTCAGCACTATCTTATATCAAATTAGTCTTCTAATGTGATTTGTAAAATAATAAAAGAATTACTGCATGGGGTAAGATCAATATAGTAACATAACTTAGCATGAATGCTTCTACTTGAAAAACTCATGCTTTTAATTCGATTTTGAGCTACAGAGTACCATTATTCTAATTCCCAGATCTCTTACATGATTTCCTACAAGATTAAATAATTACTTCAAGGGTATTTTTATTTAGTATTCAATATTATTATCGTTAGTCACTACTGAACCCTGAATATTCTGCCCTTAACTGAATTTACCAAAAGGAGTTCTAATAATTGTCATTAATAGTTATTATGAAGTGGGTCATTCCACAGATGGGTAACAGAAATCTCTAAAATGCCTATCACGCTCCTGAAAGGAAGCTCAAATTTGGCCTGTAGGTTTTCTTATGCTTGTGTTTGTGTAGACAGTCTTAAATCTCTAGATTAATATGCTCACAAACTCTCCCTTAGTTACCATCAGCTATTGCTATAAATGACACTTTTAAGTCATAATCCTTAACAGCTCCTCGGGACTCGATTTTAATGATGTTGTTTGACGATCTAAATTCAGTTGTCCATATCTAGTGTAGATATTTAGATTATGATTTAGATGCCCAGTGTTCTCTGATACATTCTCAGGGAACAATCATCCTCAAGGAGATGAGAATAGGGCAAAGGACACCCACATGGTTCTGCACTGGTGACTGGAGGCCAGGCAGGATGTTTTAATATGTCTAAACTGTCACCAGATGCCAATGCTTAGGGCTAGCAAATTTCACCTTTTGTAACGAAAGCAAAGATAGAAGAAAAAAGGAACTTGGCCTGCTCGCTCACCTTTAAAAAATTACATTTTCCAAATGATGTTAAAGAATATGGAGCATTGAATCCACAGTAGGACAGATAGAAACCTTGGTTGTGCATCCCTGACAATAGCTGATGATAAGAAGGAAAGAGACTGTGAGTATCTAGAAGCAGATACGCATCAAGAACACATAGAACACAATGGAGAAAAATTAGCATGGTGCAGGAACTGTAACTAAATACTGTTAAGACAGCAGAAATTTAGAATTATCTTAGAAAAATCTTCCTGATCTGGACAAAAATCAAATTGTCATGCAGCCTTTCAAAAGCTGCCTTTTGATCCCTATTGTTTGAGACTCCTGAGTCGATAAAGCTAGGAAGGTTTTATGGAGAACAACCTTGCACTAGAAAAACAAAGACCTCTTGACCCAACACACCTTTTCCCAACTGTTCCCACTATGTTCTATACAAGAACATCGGGAAGCAAATTTTCTTTAGCAACGTACTTCACTGAAAATGTGATTCACATTCTTCTTCTGTTTCAATTGCTCCCTGAGCTTCATTCATCATTCTTAAGAGCAGTGTGGTTTACATACAGAGATAAAGTTTTCACAGAAGTTGAGAATCAGGGGATGAACGTAACCAAAGTACATTTCATTCGGAGAGGATTTTGCACACCCCTCAGTATTCACGTGAAACGCTGGTGGGCAGCATAATATTTCACAGGTACAAGCTCTTAGGTAGCCTATAGCCTCCTAATAGATAAACTGGTTCTCTTAACTTACATACAGAGAGGCCAGACAGTGAATTCTGCTTCCTATGTTCACCTCTGTTTCTCTTATAGGAATTTCTCCTAGTGCTAAGACAAGATTTTCCAGCCTGCGAGGCACAACATTAAGCAAGCTAAGAAGCACACAGGTTGAAGGTAATGTGCTTCAGCTTCTCATACAGAGGCAAGCTGACTCTAAGCATTAACTAACTTTTCAAGATGCTCAGCTGCCCATAGGATCTTGATCCATGCTTGTGTGCCAAAGCTGATGAACAGCTGGGCAGCCACTTGTCCCAGTACCCTGCAACAACTCTTAACTCTTGCCGAATTTCTGCAGGCTGTGTAGAGCAGAGCCACAGGCTGCTACCCCTTCTTCACGTAATCATCTGTCACTCACTTGTCTCCAAAGTCAATGGCAAAGCATGACTTTAAAAAGAGCTATCTATATTCATAACTAGTAAACTACAGAGTACCAAGATATACAGCAGTCCATACTAATTAATTGCTAACATGATCCATCACACAATTTTAGCCTCTGTGGTGAAAATCTCTCTCCAGCAACACCATAGCAAGATAAAAACTGCAGAGTGGGGAAAGGCACCTTACTTTGGTGGAAAGGCAGATGCAGGCCACACTGTACTACTTGCCCTCAGCTACCTCTGATAAATAATACAGATATTACTAACAGAATTATAAGGACCTGACGAGACGATAAAGCTGCTGTTACAGCCATTTTCTTTCTCCCAGCTGACTACTAACACTTGCTGAGGGTGAGACATCCCCAAATCTCTGTTTGGGAACTGAATAAATCTGACTCCCATGTTTGGATGCTAAAAGAGATGTGCTGCAGACAATGATAAGCATGGTAAATAATAGTTTTCATTAGCAAACATTATTACATTTGCAGATTTGTGTCCTAAAGTTGAACCAGACCCTACTACAGACTGTACATAAGCAACTGAAAGCAGAATTTCACCTTCAGCTACCAGAGTATTGTAACTCATGGCTTCCAACTTACTTTCACAGGACGTTACAGCATTATTAATATTAAGGTTAAACTTTGCAGGACAGTACTGAATCTCATGCTTCAGGGCACAAGACTTAGTATGGAAGAGTAATGAGCTCTGTGTATCAAGGCCTCAGACTTTCCCCTGAAGCCTTGTTGCTGGCCACAACAATCCATCTGATGCTTATTTCCATCCAATTTAGGTATTTACTTTTTCAAAAGTACAATTCCAAAATTAAAATTCTTGATACACCTTCAACCAGAGCCCACTGCTCAGTATAGCAATGATTTTATACTCAATTTAATAAAAAAATGTGACACATCAATTCTGTAGCAGCCAGCCTTTAAATGATGCAATAGAATAAGAAAATCACTTGCTGTATATCCAGATAATTAACTATATGAGTAGCCAGGATATTTTCCTGCTATGGTTTAATCTGTGAAAACATTTTAATCACCTTTAAGTTGGTAGCTCCCATTCAAGTACTGTTTGTGTAAAGTGAATTCTCAATTCGTTTTTTAATTTCCATTCTTTTTAATGCCTCATCTAGAAGTACTTTTTTTTTCATTACCAGTGGCTTAAGTAATTATGTATGAATTATATACTTTAGAGTCTTTTTATTTTTAGTACAAGTCACCTGTGAATTATATTTTCTTTAGTACTTGAGTGAAGATCTGCCATTAGGAAGACCATAATAAATATGACTTGTTATCATAATACAAATGGAATATAAACCTATGCTTTAAAACTGAAAAGATCTCTGGGAGGAGTTAGACCTTGATATATATAAGGTCCCTGAAGAATGTAAGGCTGTGACAAACAGTCCTCATTACCTATGCTCTATGTTTCATCTATTGCAGACTTCAGGGCAGACAGTTACGTAATTAAAATGTGCTTATTACAAAGCAAGAGAGGTAGATAAAATCCAATAAACACTTATACAAACTTATCTGTATTCAAAAAAGAATTTGAATGCTTTGACTTCTTATGGAAATTCTTGTAAGTTCATTTACAAAAGCACTGATAATATTTTGGTTGGAGGGATGTTACTGCAGCCATCACTCATGGCAAATAGGCTCTCCCCTGAGCTCCTCAGATGGGAGTGAAGCTGAAGCAGTGACTGCACCTGATAATTTTCTCACCTGAAAACACAAATTTAGTGCAACTAGAACAGATTGCTAACTTTGTCACAACATCAAATTACTTTATTAATTTCTAGCAGCAAATCTTTTAATGGTCAGGGAATTCTCCACCTACTCTTTCAGGAAGGTAGGACTTCCATGACTGGAGTGAAATCACCAGCAGTTGGCTGTGTGTGTTTCTGGAAGAGCGCAGCACTCACCAGTGAGCATAGCCAGGTAACCAGCATGGAAAAGGGGATGGAGACAATTGTGAAAATGTAAAAATAAAACAACAAAAAAAAACCCAACAAGAAATGCTCTGTGCAGAAAGTTGTCATAAAGGAAGATGGTGAGAAGACATGAAGAGCTTCATCTGCAGAATGTCTATAAGGCAGATGAGAGCTCTCCTACACTGAGGTTTCAGCAGTTTGCCAGACAGTGACTTGAGTGAAAACAGGATCCCACACTAATAAAACAAGGATCCAAACCACATGCTCATGGGGACACATATTAGTTCCCTGAGAAATCTCATATATTTCTCTTGTGTTGAAGGAACTTCAGAATAAGTTGTCACTCACTCTAAAATATCTCCATTTTTTGAGCCATTTTCCTGAGTTGTGAGGAGGCAGAACAGTTGGAGAAGGCTTGAATGTACTATGCTGCTTTGGGCAGATAGCATTTTGGTCTCTACATCAAATGAAATTGCATCTTATGGGAATTTTCCTGAGTTCTTTATATTTCTCTCTCTTTTTTTTTTAATTCTCTGCTATATTTTCTAATATTGTATTATCCCACATAGAAAGATAAGAACAGCAGAAAGGGAGAAATGAAGGGAAATCCTGCCAATTCTAATTCCATTAAGGTGCCAAAAAATGCTAGCACAGGGGAGCAAGTGACTTATAATCTGTTCTTTAATACAACACAAGGTGACAGTTGTTAATCTGAAGTATCTCACAGAAAGAAAAAATGAAACTCCAGGCAACATCTGACTGATGGGAATTTCCATGAGTTTTGTGTGCAGATCAAATGGAATGTATTTCTAAAGAAACAGCAAGAAATTAACAGTATTTTTTGTTGTTGTAGTTGTAGAAATGAGTGATGCACATTTTTATTTTCACAGAAAAAATGTCCATGCATTTGGTTATCACTCCCCCTTCCCTTTTTATCAAAATCTGACATCACAGCCTATTCAGCAAGCACTTCCTATCCTCAGATCAGGTTTTTGCACTTGCCTTTTCCATAGAAATTTGTCCTCCAGGGACCACTTTGTTCCCATTGCTCTACACCTCAATCAGCAGCTGGTTCACTGAGGAGACTCAGTTTGAATTCTTGCTTCATCTAGTCTCACTCAATTAAACACAGACACTGGTGATCATTCAAGGCCACAACTTTCTTCTGACAGTTCTGTGAAAAAATTCCAAAACCCACTCACTGTCTGAATTTCCTATTCCCATGAAATCAGAGGTGCGTACAGTGCAGTGATATGACCTCCTTCTCTTGCTTTCCCTGACATACCGTCGCATTTTGTCTTTTTCAAACTCAGAGCAAAAATAACGAGTAAAATATGACCCAGCATAACAAATGCAATAACAAAGATTAGAACAAACACTGGATATTCACAGAAAGTAGACATAACCAGTTCCCTAACTTATCACACTTCAAATATTGAAATGACATAGACAGCTGAGATTCTCAGAGCTTTATTTCCACAACTTGTAACTTACCAAATCTGTTAAATAATAAAAAGAGCCAGGTGTTATACAGCAGCCAAGGATCTCCTAAATGCTGTATATAATTTAGGGCAAATGCTTTGTGCCTGGAGGAAAGCAGAGGCACTGCCTATTGCTGTGGTGGTTTGGCATGGCTAGAAGGCATGCCAAAGACCATAAAAATGTTTCTTTCAACTTTTTCTTACAATCCTTTCTTTCATTACTTTAAAGAAAAATCAACCAACCAACCAACAAAAAAAGAAAAACTATTCCTAAATAACTTTCCAGAAAACTCTGCAGCCCATTTTGTAGTGTACCACTGTCTGCAACTGGGAGAGGAATAAGCAAGGCCAGTTTAGGACTTCTGATGGCTGCTGGAAGCCAGTTGAGTTCTCAGCCATGAGTTTTAAGATGATCCAGTACATGTTGAAAGTTATGTGTGCTAATATGCATGCACCTTAATATCATAAAATGTCTCCTTTGTGTACATTCTCAAAAGACCTCAGCCATTTCCCTCATCCACAACTTTAAATGAGTTTTAGAACTTCTTTGTCAATGCGAAGAAAAGCATTGCTTTGAACTTATCAAGCATAACTCCAGGAAAATGCACAATCACATCTTTAAAATGAATATTTAAAAAGCCAAGGAGGCTCAATACTATAATATAAGTGTAAGAAATATTAAGCCAACATCTCATGTCCTCACTTCAGCAAAAATAATATTAATTGAAACATGGTACAACTGAAGAATGGTCCAAATATGGAAGAAATCATGTAAAATATATTGCGCTAGAGAACAACAGAAGTGCGTTGCTGTTTGGCTGCTGTTAGGTCGACCAGAGTGAAGCAGGTAGGTATGCTTTATCCAGAACAATGAAAGGGGAATAACAAAGCAGGAATTTTTGTTCTTCCTAGCCTTACCAACAAAAGTATTTTAGAGATATTAGAAATAGAAATCAGAAAATGTGCACTAAGTCATGTATTCTACCTCCTTACCAGGCCAAGACATTTTGACTGACATGCAAGTCTTTTGGAAAAAATCTCATTTTTTCATGGTTATGCTATTAGCTTGCTTAAAGAGCTTTGATGCAGAAGTATTGAAGCACAAGGTAATAAATCTTGTGCCTATATTCTATTGTTCAGCTGAAGATTTTTTGCAAAGGCAGTTTATTGAGGAAGAAGTGCATCAGTTCATGTTATGAATACTGCTTTTGCAATGCAGGAAGCCTGTTTATTTATTTATAAATGACAACTTAGATTCTATCAGGTGCAGAGTTGTCAGGCAGTGATAACCAGCTGACTCACAGGCACCGGGACCAGAGCATTTCCTGACAGCAAAATCCTGCCCATACAACCTCTGCCAAGGCAGAAATCAGGCTGAATCCAAACCTTACCATGTCAGGTCGATTTGTAATAATGCAGCTTTTTGGTAAATGTTTCCTCTAGAATCACTGAGCCGAAAAAAACCACAAATGCAGTTTTCTTCCCTTTGGCATTACAAGGATGGAGGAGAGTAAACACAGCATTTTGCTCTATGTTTTTCCAATATCTAAGGCTTTTACTGAGGATTTTACCCTCAGACAATGGTGACCAATCTTTAATGTAAACAGCCAAGCCCACTAATATGTCCTACCCTAGTGCACAGTGCAATAGTAGGATGCTAGCTCACAGAGTATTGCAGAGACCAGTCTGTCTGTGTTACCTTTGCCCTGCTGCATATTCACTAGTGGCAGAGAGCTAAACTCTCAGTATCTTATACAAAACTTCAAAAAATCAGTCACTCAGTGAAGTATTCTGTGCATTTTCAGAATGCATACACAATCACTAACAGCAGACATCATACTTTATTACGGATATTGGGCAGCTATTTTAATTTGTAAGAAATAGAACTAATTAGCAGGAACTTAAGGAAGTAAACAAGAAAGTTATTAAATCTACTGACAACAGTTAATGATATAAACAGCATCATTGCAACTGCTTACAATTTGTCTTCCTGTTTTTAATATGTATGCTTAAAAATATTTACTTCCAGCACTACAAAAAAACCTTCCACGTCCTGTATCCAGAGTGATCACACTGCAAACCAGGCAAAATAAAAAATACGTAAAGCACTGAAATCACACAATTAATGCTAATCTGATGTCAGTTTTGTTGTAAGATTATATGATATGTAAAAAATATTTATTATCCTTCACATAATGTTCAAATGGGGTAGTCTGTGTAAACTAAAGACTGTGGAGTTGTAGACAATATGCCATTTGTATCTGCAGCTATTCAGAGAACAGAGCACTTTTTCCACAGCTTATTTATACATTACACACAGAAGAATTTGAAGTGATTGAAGAGGCTGCCAAACACCATACTTTGCCTTCAGGATATAGATGATACCTTTAATGTGGGTGAAATACTAATTAATCTTAAACTGTTGGAGGATGATATATAAAAAATTGTGCCTTAGCCTGACAGCATTTTGGAAAGGCAGACAATTAAAAACTGAGCCACAACTTTCTTGGCAAGACAGCCCACACAGAAAAAAAAATAAAAACAAGACAAGAGAGTTTAATACACAGGTGCAAGAGAATTTAAATGCCACTTGAAATGTAGCTGGAAATTCAATCTCTACCGCAAACAGTATAGGTAGCTACAGGGCAGCCAACTTGAGCTTGACAGAACCCACACCTCCAGATCCTTGAACAAACATTTTACCGGGAGAAAAGGCTGCTATATGCTTTTTACTGCAGTATTACTTTCTCGCAATGAATAATCTGCTACTTTCTAACAGATGCAACTTTCGTGGGAAATTACTGTTATATTCTTCAATTTTCTCAGAGAGCCATCAAGATGTATGCAACCCATAATGCAATGACAGTCATCTTTGCTGTTTCACATTTATACAAACCTATTATTACCTACTCTTATTCCTTATCATGTTTGAAATCAGAATACAAATTTCTTAAGATGAGGACTATATCGTGACCTTATCCTGAATGAAACAGAATTTGAAGATCCAATGTCGATTAAGTGTCATCCAAAATCCTAGGTCAGTAGTCCAAATCTGGAACTAGTAGCATCCAACCACAAAGCTCCAGTGTGGACCACAGTAAAAATTAAATTACTCTGCTTTCCAGATGAATTTTGCTGCTTGCTCTGTACTTAGTGGCTAGATTGCTTCCTGTAAGTGAGCTAAGAGGTTTCAAGTGATTGACAATAATCAAGCTCTTTTGTTCTACAAAAGTGCCTGGCAACTTCAGGAGTTGTGTGAATAATAGATTGCAATAACAACGTGTGAGCTTTGGGGCCAGAGTGCGGTGCATACTGGTAGGCATTAAATCCTCTCCCAGGAACTGAACTCTAAGATAGATACTGGACCTGAATGATTAATGATAACAGCATCTGACCTTCTCCAGTTGCCTCGATTGGAGACACCGCACCTCAGCACCTCAAAACCTATCTGCCAGATATTTTTTTGCAACAACCCTCAGGCAATGCAGGGGAGGACAAGGCAGAAAAAATATGGTTCAGTCACCCATGACAGCAGGTTCTCTTAATCTCCCAGTATAAAGAATTCAACTCTTTCACTTGTTTTGTGTCACCTTTCCCTGTTTTGCATTAGTTCTTGCCATACACGACACAACCTGAAGCAGAATTGCAAGTAAGGTTGCATTTGCTTTGACATTTGAAATATTTTCTCTCTTGCACACGGTATTAGGATTGGTGCCTAACTCATGATTAAACCAGCAGAAATCTGATTACTGAAATCTCACTGGACAGTGGTTCCAGGTAGCAGATGCCTTGTGTGCCTTACACATTTTTAGCATGAGTCTATAATGGAACTCTTCATCCTTGCTTATGCTATCACCTTTTTCTATGGTTTGTTTAATTATGCCTTCATGTGCAATGGAGTCATAAAACTAGCATATTTACTTCCATAGTAGAAAAAAAGATCTGCTCTCACAGGTCTTGTATTTGACCTCAAATTTATCTCTTTTTTCTCATAGCAATACAGCATCACGTCCCCACTATCTCATTTTCAGCTGCTCAGCATGACAGCAACTAGTAAGGACACATGCTGCTAAAACAGACAACAATCTTTTATTTATCATTCACAAATCTCCAGGGCTTCAGTACCACTCAGGTTAGCATACTTCTCATACAAATTATTTAACACTTAACTGTTTGGGGAATTTACAATGAAAGCAGACACCAAATACTTCTCAGGGCAACTCACCGCTGTTGAATATATCACTTCTTTCTGCAGTTCTCACTTGCCCCATTTTTATATCTCTTTATCTAGATAGTAAGCTCTATATGAGACATCATTACTGCCAATATTTCTGGGAGCTAGAACTGGAATTAAGCAAGTGCAGTGAGGAAATGTTTAATTCTGGAAATTGTCAGCCTAGGACATATAAACACTGCTCATCCAATGATGCAAAGAAGTAAAAGACATGACATCACTCTTCTGTTACTACTGGCCTTTTAAAATTCTCTGATTTAGTTACTGAACTTTTTCAAGCCTTGCTCTAGGGACCATAAATAACTCTAATACTGAAATAAAGATTGAGCATTTTACAAATTGAGCTTGTAGAAAGATCTCATTCTTGTAAAATCAGACAGTGTAACTCCAGTATTCTGAAGCAAAACTGTATTAATGATTTTTTTCACAGAACCTGACTATAACAAAACATACAGTACAATATATTAAAATATGCCTATGTTGCTACTTTCTAATGAGTGAAAATAGAATTCTTAACTAGCAGAAACATAGAAGGATTCTTCTTTGCAGTTCTGTCATTGATTGATAGGTATCTTTGCATAAGTTCAATAACTCACTGAGTTGCCGTGAGGTTAATCACTGCTGGTAAAATACTTCGCAGTTTCTGAACAGAAGAGATCATATCCCATTCCAAGTGCTTGAGATTAATTAGCCCTGGGGTTGGTATACAAATAGCACATAATCCCCAACTTAATCAAGATGGCCAACCTGACTTCTGCTGTAATAGAAATATGATACTTTTAAACTCAGGTCGGTTTTTAGACTCGAGTAGTGCTGCTCATAGAAACTGAAACTGGAAAAAGCCAAAAGAGAAGAAAAGAAAAGCCAATGTCTTGCAAAGAGGAAACTGAAATGCTGAGAATTGAAAAGACCCTCCAACATCAGCAAGTCTACACTCCTGATATCACAAGCAACATAGATAACTAATCTCTTCCGTAAGGAAATCAAATAAGACCAATTAGTATTTGGTGCTTGCTTTACTAATGCACCAGTTTCAAGACTTTACTGGAATATAAATCCTATGGCACTTTTTTATTTTTTTAAAAAAAAAGAACTTCCAACTAAGTTTACTGGGACCTATTGCTGCTCTTATGTTTTGTTTGCTTTACCTTTTATCTTAAGTAATACTTTTGTGTTAAGCTACTTACACTCCTGATGTCATCATCGTGACTTCCACAGAAAGAAACCCTATCTTCCTGCAGACTCAAGACTTCTAAGCTAAGCAGAGTTCTTTCAGTCTCCTACCATAAGATATGCTCTCTGTCATTCTGATCATCGCACATGATCTTTCGTAAAACCTTTATCTTAAAAGGTCACTGTTTTTTATATACAACCTGCACTTATCTTCAAGTATCAGCGCGTTTAAAATAGTAAATATCATAAAAACAGAGATCAAGCTGGAGCAGAAGTAGTAGCCTGAAGTTATAAAAAGCTCTGGCTGTAAGAAGGTTAAGGGAGAGAAGCACCTGCAGTAAAAAAAGAGGATTCTGAAGTCACCAGGCTATGATTTAGTGCTGTCTTTCAAAAACAAACATATAATCTGTAATGATTATGACAAAGGCATTTATTCTTGTTGGGTTTTATTGTTTTTGTTTGTTGTCTTTTTGTTTTTAACCAGATGAGTTATACGCATGAAAGTCTACTAGTATTTTTGGAATGTGATTGGCCATTATTTCACCAAGACCTTTTACAATGGCACAAATACTTGCCCAGTCTCTGAATGTTCACATTCTAGGAAGACTTTTGTCTTTTTCAGAGCTACATCACATAATTATTCTATGATTAACTGTGTCTCTGTCTTTATTACCCATTTTCAATTTACAGTAGATTTCTTATTACCAGTACTTAAGTACCTGACATTGTACTAGAACATTTCATTCCATTTCTATTAATGCTGTTTTAAGGTCATCCTGAACTTCCAATATATTATTCTCACCATCTCATGCATTGTCATTGTATCTCAAATTTGAATCATGACTAGTTTGTTTTTGTGGCCCATAACATCTACTTGATTTCACACTGTTTAGGACAACATGGATTATTGGGAAACAATGGAAAAAAATGTAGATGCAATATGTGAACCTGGTGAAAAAAAAAAACAGTTTTCCCTAGCACAAACATAGGTGCATAGAGAAAAAGCTGAAACTTGCCACTGTTTCTCAAGAGCCCATTTCAGATGGGCTCAAATTTCCCATCGCTTCATTTTCAGCATTTAAATGAAATCTTCTATCGCTTCTTATATGATCTGTGACTATCCAATGAAGTAACTTAATGTGATTGAGTCTGTGTGAGATCTCTGTTGCCATACCAACATCTGCCTCTGACACTGTGGGCCAACATAATAAAACAGGTGGCCTTACTTTCAGAGCAGTACTCATAATTTAGGACCTTAATTTAACTATGACAACCAGGTACACAAACTTAAATTGAATTATTCTGAACTTTCATGACTTTTTTCTAAATAGTACAAGTAAATTCTCTCAAAGTTTGCTCTACAGATTGGCATTTTAAAACACAAAAAAGAAGAAGCAGTTTTGATACACTCCATTTTGTAATGATTTCTATCTAGTGGATTTTGTTCTTTTCATTTGAAACTGAACATTGAAACTTTGAATGTTGGTCTTCAGAAATGTCATCTGATGTGACTTTACTGCATAGAGTAAAAAAAAAAAGCACATCAAAAAGTGAGCCTGTTAAGAACAAAACATATATCAGATATTTCAACATAATTACTAAAGATACATTCAAAAAAGCAATAATTTACTTGATCTGTCATTTCAGAACAAATATCTATTTCAGCCCTCTTCAGTGACACTTATATGTAGGCACTTATTTAGATTTTAAACAACACTTGAATTTCACTTAGATGAGACCCCAGTCTTTGTGCTGTGAGTCTGTGTTTTTCCCAGAACTACAAAATTATTGACCAAGAGTATTACTGCCCAACAGAACCGCTGCTGCCACAGCACTGGCTAAAAGAACCCTTGCCTGGCTTCCGGATCCGCTGCATGGCTCATCAGATCCAGTACAACTACTGAGCATATTGAGAATTACAGAATTACAAGGGTTGGAAGGGATGTAAAGAGATCGAGTCCAACCCCCCACTAAAGAAAGTACCCTACAATAGGTCATACTGGTAGGCATCCAGATGAGCCTTGAATATCTCCATAGAAGGAGACTCCACAGCCTCCCTGGGCAACCTGTTCCAGGGCTCAGTCACCCTTACAGTAAAGAAGTTCCTATGTTCAAGTTTTAGACCATTGCTCCTTGTTCTACCCCTATACACCACCAAGAAGAGTCTGGCCTCATCCATTTGCATGCCACCTCCCTTTAGATATTTATGAACATTTATCAGACCCCCTTCAATCTTCTTATCCCCAGGCTGAACAGACTCAGCTGACTCAGCCTTTCCTCACATGGGAGATGCTCCAGGCACTTAAATCACCTTTGTGGCTCTCCACTGGACTCCTTCTAGGAGATCCCTGTCTTTTTCGAACACAGTACTGGACACAGTATTCTAAATGTGGCCTCACCAGGGCAGAGCAGAGGGCGAGGATAACTCTTAAGAGAGAGTAATTTATTAGAGTAGTTCTTGGTGGAAGAGGGAGATAAGGAACACCAGAAAGGTTTTGTAAGGAAAAGTTGCATATTTGGAACAATGGGCCTTGGCCACATTTGCAGTCAATACAGGATATTTACAAATTTCCTGCACACCTGCACAGAAATCAGTAACTGCTGCTCTAAACTATTCAGTGGTTGCAAGGGTCACCCATTTCAGGACCACAAGCCTCTCCGTTTCTCCACTAGATTCTGGAGCAAAGCATTAGCCCAGCTGAAGTCACAACACTGCTGCCACTTTAGGATTAGGAAGCTGTGAAGGGGACAGTCACTGCAATGAAGAACTAATAAAATACTGCTAATTCTGTTCTACTTTTTATTTTACAACTATAAATGCTTTTATAAAAGTTCTCATATTGAATAAATTCAAGGAAATTAAGGAGATGTGAAGGAAGAAAATGCACTCTTACAGCTTGCAGGGGTGCAAGACAGTCGAGCAGCACCTTGCTATGACTGGGACAAATCAGAAGCCCTTGTTGGAAGATAACTGGTAAAAAGGCCAGTGAGAGCTAGATATTCTTCACGTCAAGGGAATCAGAAACTGACTGGCAGAGCCTTCGGGGTGAGAAAGACAGCACAAGGATATATATGCAAACCTCTTCTTTCTGTGGCTGCACATTTCTGAGAACTAGTCCTCTCCTCTTTCAAAAAAGATACACAATCTGGAAGGTTGTAGACGCTTCCTATTGAACCAGGCTTTGTTTCTCCATCCACATTTGTCCGATACTATTTTTGCAGTGCATCTGTTTTTCAAGGCAATCCAGCATTGTTCAGCTTACACATATTTCTGTTTTATATATGTCTCTGAGTAAAAGAGATGAACAGCATCCTTCAAGCAAAAGCTAAAAGCAGAATCTCATAGGTAATAGATCTGAATTAGAAATATAGTATTTTCTTTTCATGGGAAAATGAAAGCAACCACTCTTCCACAGAACACCCACAGAATCAGCTGAAATATTAATGAGCAAAAGGGAATACATACCAGACCCTTTGCCTGCTTTATTGGCTCTGCTTTTCCATGAATGGCAGACGATATAAATATTATTGTTAGCCTTGGGGCTCTCTTCAAAAATGCTTGTCTGTATCAACTCATATTGTGAAAAAGTGTCAGTAGCTGTGTTAAACCACTGCAGGCTGAAACTGAAAAATGGCACAATAATTTTTCCAACCAGTGCATGCAAGATCAAAGCTGTTAAGAGGGGATGACAGGCGGTAGAAACGTTCCAAGGCCCTGACTCACTAGAGGCATAACAGCATCCATGTTAAGTCTAATAAAAATAGTCCCAGTAAAAACACCATAAAAAGCTGCAAGTAGTCTGTTAGATCTTTGACCTTGGGGTCACTCCACCAACAGATCAGCTGGCAGCCCCACGAGAAAAGTGAAACAGTATTTTACTCCACATATAAGGCTAAAACTGTCAGATATTAAAATAATGGAAAACGGCTTTTAAAGATATATTTATGTTGACTACAACAGTAAAATCAATGCCAAAGGACAATTGCTATATGAATATGCACCTTCAAAAAATGGCATGGTTTTGTCACTCCTCCTTTCTGTGGCAAACTAGCAATTTTATTAACATTCTTTTATAAAATGGTGCTCAGGCTTGTAGCTATTCCTTAAGTTAAAATAATAGACTTCTGTTATAGTCAATAGATAAGACTTTAATGCATAATCTACTTGTGGTGACTAATATTTTGTAGCAGCATAAAGTGTCAAAGAAAGACTTCTAGTACATTATATCAATGGTCTTAATTTAAAAAGCAGAACTTAGCTTTTGAAGGAAGTTATTCAAATAAAATAAATACCCTTTTTTCTCCTAGACTCTCCTGCATAGCTTTCTGCTATACACTTGTAATAATATTTGAATAATCATACTGATGCTGCTAATTGTAGCATCTTGAACTACATATGAAAGTACATAAACCACTAGTAGTTAGATACTACTTTGGAAAGAAGTACAATCAAGAGAGAAATTAACAGAAAACAGGATGTTAAATATCAGCTCTATGCAGACCAGATTTAGATGTTAGCTCCTCGGGATGGAGGAGAATAACCCATCTCATCCAACCCAGCACATAAATTGTAGCAGTATTCACAGTGGTAATAACCTTAAGGCCTCAAGAAGCACAAAAAAAATGCAAAGTTCACAAAAGAAAAAATAAGGCCAAGGCATTATTTATAGGAATGTGCTCGGGCCCTTAACCTGTAAATAAATCATACTGTTTTTTTTCCACGTAAAGGAAGCCTCAAATATATTTCTCCAGAGAAAGACATGAAAGTCTGCTCTGCTTTGTGAGGCAGACTTAGTACAACAGTAGATTACAGGCTGAAGAGAGTTCATTTGAATGTTATTTAAGTATCAGCTCCAGAGAGTTTAAAGTGATTTTGTGTCAGTCTCTGGAGAGCTTCTAAGAGCAATCCAGCAAAGCTTTAAGGAAAAGGAATAAGCAGAGCTGCAGGGAAAATGGCTGTGCTCCATGGGGAACAAGGGCACTCCCAAACCAAGCTGTGAAATCCCACATGTCCTTAACAGGGAGGCAACGTGGTCACTGATTCATAGGCATAGTCAGGCACACACAGCATATGATCAGTGATTCGTGCTGTGCTAGAAGTAGCAGAGACTGTTCCCAGCTCACCGTTACTCAACAGCCTGAGTTAGTGCTTGTTGAGTATGATGAGCTGGGCATCACAACTTGGGTAAAGCTTTGCTTGTCCAAGCCTGCTTCAGAGGAGGTCAAGGCCAAGAGCTCATGTCAGGGCCACTGTGCCACCTGTGCCATCCTGCAAGGGCAGAAACACAGAGAGAGCAAAGCCTCTGCCTGCAGCTACAGGCCAGCCTCACCTAGGCCCTGCTAGAAGATTGGTTTGGCACGTCTGCACAGTTTCCTGGTAAGAGCAGGCAGGGTAAAGAATGCATGAGCCAGTATCAAAAATAAAGACAGGTCCCAGACATCCTCAGGCTAATTATAAAATACATTTTGAAAAGTCTAACATAGACTGACTAAAACAGCTCCTGCACATGCACTAACCAGCTCCAACCTCATCGCAAGATATATTCCAGCACTCAAGTTGAATTGACGAACACTTTAAATGTCTGTCTGAGTAGTATCGGCGCTGCTTCTCAATCCCAAGCAGCAAAAGAAAGGAAGAGAGAGTTAAGCAGAAAACTAATAAGGGAAATGGTACTCTCTCAACTTCAGTTCACATGCCAATTAATCCGGTCACTTTTCTATCACACAACATGAATATTTCCATGCAAGAGATATTTCTCATCTTTCTTCTTTCCTTCTAAAATGAATATGAAATTAAAAGAGCAGACAAGGAGGGGCAGCAAACGCACTTTACTTAAACTAACAATCATTGGGTCCTGTCAAGGTGACAGGTTCATGTAAGGCAGCAGTTCTAGGACACCCTCCTGAGAGCGCAAGATCTAGGACACCCTCCTGAGAGTGCAAGAGCTCTCCATTCCCTAGCAAAAGAAATCGAGCAGAGGAGGCGGGTGACCGGCATGGCTGAACAAGGACCTGCAGCTTAAACTGAGGGAAAAGAGAGAAATGCATGTGAAGTGGAAGCAGGGTTGTGTAGCCTGGGAGGAATATAGGGCTGTTGTCCGCATGTGTAGAGATAGGATCAGGAAAGCCAAGGCACAGGTAGAGCTAAACTTGGCTAGGGATGTGAAAAATAACAAGAAGGGGTTCTACAGGTACATAGGCAAGAGAAGACAAGTCAAGGAGAGTGTTCCCCCTCTGATAAATGAGGATGGAGAAGTGGCTTCCTCAGACATGGAAAAAGCTGAGGTGCTTTGCCTCGGTCTTCACTGGTGGTCAGGCTCCCCGTGTCTGCCAGGACCCTGAACCTCAAGGTGTGGGTGAGAGGAGCGGATTCTGTTCCACTGTAACAGTGGAACAAATTCGAGACCTCCTCATGAAACTGAATGTGTGGAAGTCCATGGGGCCGGATGATATCCATCCTAGGGTTCTGAGAGAGACGGCCGATGTGGTTGCCGAGCTGCTCTCCATCATATTTGAAAAATCATGGCTGTCTGGTGAAGTCCCCGGTGACTGGAGAAAGGGAAACATCACTCCCATTTTTAAGAAAGGGAGAAAGGATGACCCAGAGAACTACAGGCCAGTGAGCCTCACCTCTGTGCCTGGGAAGATCATGGAGCAGATCCTCCTAGAAGACACGTTAAGGCACATACGTGACAAGGAGGTGATCCGAGACAGCCAGCATGGCTTCACCAAGGGCAGATCTTGCCTGACCAATCTGGTGGCCTTCTATGATGAAGTGACAGCATCGGTGGATGGGAGGAGGGTGATGGATGTCATCTACCTGGACTTCTCCAAAGCCTTTGACAGGGTCCTTCATCACATCCTTCTCTCCAAATTGGAGAGGTATGGATTTGAAGGATGGATTGTTCGGTGGGTTAAGAACTGGTTGGCTGGTTGCAGCCAAAGGGTTGTGATAAATGGTTCTATGTCAGGGTGCAGGCCGGTCATGAGTGGTGTCCCCCAAGGCTCAGTCCTGGGACCGGTGCTCTTCAATGTCTTTATCAATGACGTGGATGATGGAATCGAGTGTACCCTCAGCAAGTTTGCAGATGACACCAAGCTGAGCGGTGCAGTCGATACATTGGAAGGAAGGGAAGCCATCCAGAGGGACCTGGACAGGCTGGACAAGTGGGCCCACGAGAACCTAATGAGGTTCAACAAGGCCAAGTGCAGGGTGCTGCACTTGGGCCAGGGCAATCCCAGGTATTTATGCAACCTGGGGGAAGAAGTACTCGAAAGCAGCCCTGCGGAGAGGGACTTGGGGGTCCTGGTGGATGAGAAGCTGGACATGAGCCAGCAGTGTGTGCTGGCAGCCCGGAGGGCCAACTATGTTCTGGGCTGCATTAAAAGAGGAGTGGTCAGCAGGGAGAGGGTGGTGGTGGTCCCCCTCTGCTCGGCTCTTGTGAGGCCCCATCTGGAGTACTGTGTCCAGGCCTGGGGCCCCCAGCACAAGAAGGACGTGGAGCTCTTGGAACGAGTGCAGAGGAGGGTGTCCAAGATGATCGGAGGGCTGGAGCACCTCTCCTATGAGGAAAGGTTGAGGGAACTGGGCTTGTTTAGTTTGGAGAAGAGAAGGCTCCGGGGAGACCTCATTGTGGCCTTCCAATACTTGAAGGGAGTGTATAAACAGGAGGGGGATCGATTGTTTGTGAGGGTGGATAGGACAAGGGGGAATGGTTTTAAGCTGAGACAAGGGAGACTTAGGTTAGATATTAGGAGGAAGTTTTTCACACAGAGGGTGGTGACGCACTGGAACAGGTTGCCCAGGGAGGTTGTGGACGCCCCGTCCCTGGAGGCATTCAAGGCCAGACTGGACGTGGCTCTGGGCAGCCTGGTCTAGTGGTTGGCGACCCTGCACTTGGCAGGGGGGTTGAGACTTGATGATCTTTGAGGTCCTTTTCAACCCAGGCCATTCTATGATTCTATGGTTCTATGAATCTATGATTCTATGATTCTTGCCCCCAGAAGAGCTAGGCAGAAAGAGGTAGAAAGAAAGAATGCTTTTCCGCAAGCACATAGTGCTTCCTGACATTTAAAGAACATCAAATCATATGTTTTAAAAATAAATCAGGTATAAAGAAAGAATCCTGAGGATTATTACTGTAATTCCAGTATGTGGAATGAGAACATACATACCTTACATGCTGTGTACTGCATGTGCTGATCAGGTTTTTAAAGAGCAGATATAGCTTCAGTATCTGATTTCCAAGAATTCCCTGCTTATCACAGAGATCACTTTAATTTCTCTCTTTGGAGAGATGTGATTATTTCTCTGCTTTATATCCTTTTATGTAATATGCTACTTGTCCCTTATCAAATGCCTGCTTGAAAAGGTGAATGCTAATGCCAAAGAATTTACATCAAAGAAAAAAACAAAGCATTCTTTTTCCTAGTTGTTGGCGTAGAACAATTTGCCTTTAGAAGCAGCAAAATTCATTGGTGACAATATTGTTACAACATATTTAAATTAACAAAGCATTGATCCTGCTGGGGAGCATAATTAGCTCTGCAGAAATACATGAAGGGGAAATGTCAAAAAACTGTTGTAAAGTGACTTGAATTGTAAGTAAGTGGCACTGATATTTTTACTATAAGTACATTATAGGTGGAGCTGCCCAAACACTAAGGCACTCAGCTAGATAGAACAAAGGAGAAGGGCATGAGCAACATCTTTGTTTTTTTCTTTAAAAATATGTTGTTTAATAGCTATTTGGCCTTTGCATTATTACATTCCCATGGAAGGACTTGAAAGAGTGCTAAGAAGTGCAGCCTTGCATGTTGGTTACATGAACTGCTATTTGTCAAATCCTCCTGCTCCATAGTCCTGAGCTACCTGGTGGCCAGAGCTGAAGGCATTAAAAGAGAGAACAGGATAGCACAGCAGCTCCAGCCCAGGATTAAAGAGCAGGTAGAAGAGAAGTGGGGAGCAGCAGCCACAATGGACAGTAGGGATAAGGAATGGGCTTATGTGAAAGAGGAGTGGAAAGAGAGCTGCACACATCCTGCACTACTGGCCATGCTGCAAGAGGATGACTGCCTTCACATCCGTGGAGGAGGGGCTAACACTGTCCATGGGGAGCATGGTCAGACAGAGGTAACTGGGACATCTTAGTATGAATGGCAGTATTGGCTGTGGCAGCATCTCATCCCCTGATTTTCACAGTAAAGGAACACTAGGTCATGCCCAAGCTCTTGCTGAAGTAAAACCATGACTTTTCAACATAAATAACCAGAGGCAAACAAAAATAATGTGCATAGGATAGGTCCTCTCCAAGTTCATTCTGCTCTGACAACTTCCCCATGACATATTCATGATTAATAATTTGTAATTAATACATAATTAATTGCTATACTAATTTTCATAATTTTAAGTAATCATTGTGGCAACACTGTCTAATTAAAATCAGCAGTGGGATAAAATTGAATATTCCTTGGCAGAATGCTTGGATTAATAGAAGAAGCATATACTGAGTTGCCTTACTCAAGCATTAGGGACAGGTAGCTAATTACCATAATTCATTACTGCATAGGCTGAAGTATGAGCTGAAGTGGAGTGAATCCTGTGATCGCTAATCTGTCCAGGAAGTCTGGTAACTAGGTTTGTTATCTACTGAAATTACACTCTGCTGGATCTCTAAGCAAGGCTGGCAGCACATCAGAGAGGATATGCAAAGACTGAATGAAAAGAAAAAAAGGAGAAATATCTTGTAGCTGTCTTGGGTGTTGCCCCTGACAAAGACATCTGTGTTTTTCTTCCTAAAAATCCTGGGAAGGAGAAAGAATTACAGTCACCTCAACCAATTCTTATTTCAGCACTACAAACGTTGGTACTTCCCTGAAGTGGACTACTTTTGTGCTTGATTATTCACATGCTAAACTTAAAAAAAAAAATAGCCTTGTCCTACACAAAAACAACAACAAAAAATGAAACCCCCCAAAATACAACAAACAACACCAAGATAATCAAAGAAAGCAAGATGGAGTAAAGGAATTTATTTCTTCTCTTACTATTTACCTAAGCACTCATGGTGCTGAAGTGGCACAAAAAGTGGATGGAAGTAATTTTAAGAAGAAATCTGGGTGCAGAGTGGGTGGATCAATGCTCTCAACTGGATTTAAATGATTGTGAGATATATAGAGCATGATGGGAAGAAAATGTTTAAGATAAAAATTCACTGGATATTCCTAAACTAAAATTTCCAATTCAGTGGGCTTTAAGATTGGGAAATAGTTTCTATCACAATTGAGAAATAACAAAGAAGTTATTTGGAATGAATGACAACTAGCTTCCTTTGTCCTTACATTCATTATCTCCTCAATGTTTATTGAGCAACTCTTGCTTGGTTTCTGCAGAACTTGTTGATTAAAATTCAGACATGCGAACTGCCCTGAGAGCAACTTCCATTCTTGCAGCAAAACACAAGCTTAAACTTGAATGTGTTCTTACTGCTTTGATGGATTTTTTGTACAAAGGGGACGAGCTTTTGCAAACACAACATATTCATGCAGCACCTACTTACTGAGAGCTTTTATTGAAATCCATATCACAAGTCAAATAAGTGCAGACCCTTTAGAGGAGGAGAAGCGTATCACTAGGACTGCAATTTTTAAATTATCCTCTTAAAAAAAAAATCTTAGACACAACACATTATTAAATGAGCACGCACTGCACGCAGGAGAGCAATTTCTGTTCACACAAAGCTTTCTGCTTTCATTCATTCACTCATTACATAACACACATCAAACTTTGAAGCCACCATGTAGTCACAGGCCGAAGAGGTTCTTTCTCAGACTGATTTATCACATTATTTATTCTACCTCAGTGAGCAACAGCACCTTTCCTTCCCACACCCCCCTTCCAAATTCAGCTGGTGGCTAGGACCTGTGTGAGGTTGGCTTGCGCCCCATCCCAGAGGAGCCCTGCCAGGCTGCTGTGCCCTGTCACCAGCATCTTGTCCCGTGAAGGTCTCACTGAGACCAATGTGTCCCTCCAAGCCATCATTGTCAGATAAATAGCCATGGTACTGGAAAATCTCTGCTTTGCCCTATTAACATTTAGGATGCAGACAAATCAGCTTACCCCAAATGAGAGGCTTTTACAGCTACTTACAAGCTATCAGTGAGCAAACAGCATGCTGGCACATTTTTTGAGAAGTTTAAACTTATTTCTGCTTTTAAATTAAAGCTGCAGATAAACGTAATGTTTCATGTGTTTCTTGAGAAAGGATAAGAATTAGAGGCTTAATGCCATTGCCACACTGAGTGCCTTTCTCTGCCCCACTTGCAAATATAGATACATAGATGCTTTTTTCAGCTTATGAGGAGACTGTACAAAATTGATTGTGAGGAACTTCATTATCCACTGAATACTATTGCCTCTGGATCCTTTTTAAAATCCGCATCCAATGCTTTTGAAAACTTAATAGATTTAATATGGTCTCCCCTTCCCTGATGAATTTGCATCTTTGACATTTCATGCAATTAAATTTCACCCAGTTTCTTACACATAAATGGTGATGAGTTATGAAATGCAGAATTGAGAGGCATGGATTTAAAAAAAAAAAAAAGTGCCTTGAGACCGGCATCAGTACATCAATGAATATACATTTTAGGAAGTTCCATCATGCTTATTTTGGTGGCAAGCAAGATTTTCAGAGAGAAACCGCAATAAATGTGATGCCTGGTGGTCCTACACAAACATTACATTCTAATACTAATTATGATCACCTAGCTGTAAAATTGCTAATACAGACACGGAGAAAAGAAAATAAAAAGAACACTGAGTGATGCGTAGATTTGGGGAATACAGTTGAACGGAAAGGCCAAAGAAACCAGACCTCTTTAAAAATGGAAAAACAAGAGTCAGGAGAAATGCAAAACCACGTAGATCGTAGAAAGTGTATGTGTGATTTTAGTGCCTTACACACACAGCCTGACTGAGAGAGATGCTCATCTAATGACTCCCTGCCTTAACGTTACTCAGAAATAAGGTACATATGCTAAAGTCAGGAGAAAAAAATGAAGCACTATGCTATTATTGATGAACGACAGCTCAACACCAGAACATACACTCTGAACCTCTGCTTTGAGAATGTCAACAACAAAATCAAAGCAAAAAATCTGATAAGCTTTTCTTTGGCAACTATGAACATAGTTAATTTTTGGGTTTAGGGGAAAGAAACTCTCTGCTAATCATGAAGCTAATGAATAATGGAGCTAATCAGAAGCTGAGTTTGAAAAAAAAAAGTTGCAGAAATTAACTAAACAAATAAAATGAACCAAATTAAATGACACTAATCATTTAACTTAATCACTAGATTCTTAACAACACACAGCCCCATGAAGAGACAGGCAGCAGGACAGCACGACAGCCCACCCTGCCCTAACCAACACACCCAGCCTCACCAACCCAGCAGCTCGAGGGGAGCTCAGGCTCACAGACTCCTCAGTCACATGCATTTCAGCAGCTCCTGAGCAGCTTTGATAAGGGGAGGAAGCTAAGAGGAAAAGGAGGATCTACAAGAGAAGTTGAAACTGCAGAGAGCTCCCTGCAAATTACACTGGAATTGCAGCGTTTCCTCGATCAGGATGCCAAAGGGTGAGAGCAGCTGCAATGCAATACAGTGTCATAATCTCAGTGAATGAAAAATTAATAGATGAGAACATCTATCTCCATCTGAATAGAGAAGTGATACAATTAGGCATTTTCATTTGGAAATAACACTGTGCATATGATGGTCCATATTTCACATATTTTGTATTGTTGTTGTCCTATAAACTCTACAGAACTCCAAGGAGATGTCTCTTTTTTTTTTTTTTTTTGTCATTATACAACGTCTTGGTGATGTCAGTTAGCTTATTTAAGATTTATAAGATTCATGGTAAGGACAGTAAATTTTATGCTCCGTGAAAAATTTCCACAGTGTTTATTCCCTGTGCTGTGAGCACAGCAAGTTGCTACTAGATGTGGATTTTTTTCTGCAGCCCATGCAAACAAAGAAATAAAAGCAAAACATAAAAAGAAGAGAGAAAAAGGCTCAGGTTTTGTTATTACACCAAATAGCTCGCAGAGTACAGTTCATCTGGAAAAAAGCTGATGAAACATTTTATACCAGGATGGTTCCTTCGAGATAGCATTTCTCACAGCAGTCTTCAGCATTTAATAAATAAATAAATAAATAAATACCTTTTGACAAATTAAAAAATAGGATAAGAATGCCTTACTGTACGCAGAAGATGTATTATATACAGCACTATGCAGTGGAGAGGACAGAATGGATTATATTCTGCCATATTTACAAAATGGGTAAGTCAATTTTCATTTCAGAAGTTCTGGCATAAAGATTTTTTAAAAAAATATTGTTTTTTTGGTTTTGTTTTGAATTCTAAATACAAGAATCTAACACAATATCATTCTTATTACTAACTGCAAGTTTTGTGAGAATTTGGTAATTTTCTATATTCCTCATTTGCCACCATAACCATTTATTTATGGCAATTTATTTAGGCAACTCAGAAGCACATAAAAACCGGTAGCAAAGAGAAGGGCTCATAAGATTGGTGGTAAGAATGTTAAACTTAAGATGAGTAGGAATCAAAAATGCTGACTTTATTGTGCTACCAAAAAGAACCCTGTACCGAGGAGCAGAGACTCAGAGCTTTGTCAGTCTTGTCACTGGTGTCCAAAGCGCCTGTTAGCCTCCGCTCCAGCTTTGGCCAGATTAAACGTTCAATGCAGAGCTGATTCAGACGTGTGGCTCTTAGAAACATAGAATCATAGAATTAGCTAGGTTGGAAAAGACCTACAAGATCACCTAGTCCAACCATCCACCTACCACCAACAACCCCACTAAACTATGTCTCCCAACGCTACATCTAAACATTTCTTGAACACCTCCAGGGACGGTGACTCCACCACCTCCCTGGGCAGCCCATTCCAGCACCTGACCATTCTTTCAGAAAAGTAGTATTTCCCAATGTCCAGCCTAAATCTCCCCTGGCGCAACTTGAAGCCATTCCCCCTCGTCCTGTCACTAGTTATAAGAGAGAAGAGGCTGACCCCCAGCTCACTACAACCTCCCTTCAGGTAGTTATAGAGAGCAATAAGGTCCCCCCCCCCCAGACTCTTCTCCAGACTGAACAATCCCAGCTCCCTCAGCCGCTCCTCATAAGGCCTGTGCTCCAGACCCCTCACCAGCTTTG